>NC_140560.1:33777730-34205230 GCF_057381845.1 Rhamphochromis longiceps | reverse complement strand
GGCAAAAGTACATTTATGTCATGGTCCTGCGACCATGACTCAGTGACTTTGTGTTTGTGTTCTTTATTGTTATTATTCTCTTTATTATTCATGGGCTGTTTTGGGATGGTTTGTGTTTTGGGATTTTAGATACTGGGTTCTGGGTTTGTGCTCCCTCTATTGGTCCCTGGTGTTAGTGTTCCCCTGTCTCGTCAGGTTAATCGGGTCCAGCTGTGTCTCCCACCTGTGTGTAATTTCCCAGTGTCTCTCTGTGTACTTATGGTGTGTGTTACCTCTGTTCCTCGTCGCGTTGTCTGTGTTCATACCCTGTGAAATTCCCTGCGTGCTCTCCCTGCTGTTTCTCACTTCGATGTTCAGGTTTGCTACTCCTTGGCTTAGTTTCTCCCAGTTTAGTTCATCCTTAGTTCTGTTTGCCATCTCCACTTTATGTTTGGTATTGTTAATAAATCACCCTCACGTCTGAATAAGTGCTGCATTTGAGTCCTCCTTTCCACCCTTCACACGGCCGCTGACCCGAGCCGTGACAATTTATGTAAAAACATTTCTTATATTTGAAGGTCAAGGCTACTTTCAAAAGCAATGTAATTCAAAAACACAATTAATAGTTAGTGACTATTCAGACATTATGAGAATCCAAAGCACCGTGTACTGACTGATAAACATTTTATTAATGAACGTTGTTGATTTCTGGAATCATGATCTACATGACATGAATCCATCTTGGGTGAACAAACATTAATCTTTTGTTGATGTTTTTTTTATTATTTAAATAGCAGAAAAACACATTTTTATGGTTTTCTGATTAATGCACTTAATGATCAATGCTTTAAAAACTCCTGGGAGACGGGTTTCTCTGCTTATTCCCAGATGAACTTTAAAGGCAAATCACCAAGTTTCTCCCGAAGGACTTGATCCACTCTTTCACTCTGTGCAACAGTCAGTGTGTTCTTCCAGTCTCCAATCTGACCTGTAATGAAGAGAAAAGCACAAAACCTGATACCCTGAAGTCACATTTACCTGCACAGCAGCTGCAGGTCTGTTATGCTACCTTTGCGCAGGAATATTCCACTGAACTTCTCTGGCAGAAAATGCTGATAATTTGCTTTCGAGTCATTCTTCATGTTCTGAAATGTAGCTTTTTCCACAACTTGACTGATAGCAGCTTCAGTCAGGTTTTTCCCTAAGAAGTTGCAGATCTTCTTCACTGATCCTTTCAGGTCCTGAAAGAAAAGCAGGAACACAACAGAAAAAGAACCTTAAACTCTGCCAGATATTTTATTTGAGTTTCCTTAGGAACAACAAAAAATGCGAAGAAACATCTTACCAAAATCATTTCCTCGTAGGTCAGGAAGAGGATGTTGTACTGGTCTCTGTTTAAATACCACTCCCTGACGTGGTCAAACCAGGATGACGCAAAAACTGTGTAGTGGCATAATGCATCCAGTCATTTGGCATTGTCATTTAATTGAGTTCACATACAACCCTCATGTCAGAGGAGGAGCTCAAGTGTAAGCTCTGTAGTTACCTACAGCATGACTGCAGGCATGATCAGTCCCCCATGCTAATCATGCAGTGGTAGTGTGCCTCCGAATGTAGTACAGATTTTGTCAATGTGCTCAATCCGCACATGACACACACACACACACACACACACACACACACACACACACACACACACACACACACACACACACACACAAAACTGTAGTCGGTGCTAAATACTAGCACAGCACCACAAAATCACTGGGTACTAAAGCGCAGGCCCTCTAACAGAGGGTCCACACATAATGATGAATCAATTACTGATTACTATAAAGTGAGGAAACTTACCGTTTCCTGTTATGTACCACTCAAAAAACTGGTCAAAGCTCTCAGGAGTTTCCAGGGCTGCCAGGGCTTTGCTGAAGTGATAAAAAGACACCATGTTGTCCTTTGGATTCCTCATCAAATACACGATCTGATATATATTTTTTAAAAAATTCAGAATATTAACAGTTAGTTACTTAAATGTAAAAATTATAAAAGTCATTAGTTTAAAAAAAAACAATTTAAAATTTAGGGTCAAAATTTGATTTCAAATAATATCTTTTAAAATATGTTTTAAAGCCTGTACATTTTTATAGCTCTTTTTCTCCTATTTCTACTTGATTTGATGAACCTCTTAGGCTACGTTCACACTGCAGGTCTTAGTGCACAATTCCAATTTTTTGATCAAATCTGATTTTTGTGTCTGCTTGTTCACACTACAAATAAAATGTGACAGCAAATGCGCTCTAGTGTGAACCCTCAAAGGGGCCTGCATGCGCAAAAGAAGACATCACACACAACACGCTCTGTTTAGACCCAGACCAAACAGTATTGTTTGACAGATGGTCCTTAATATAAAGACTTGTTTCGGACTTTACGTTTCCCAATTTTGCTTTAAGTTATAAAGTTATTTTGTTATTTACAAATGGCCTAATAATGATCCTTATTGCTGTTTTAGAGAGGAGCAATGCTTCAAAGGATAGGGATAGTTGCAGATTTCTGTCAGAATCTGCAGATTATACAGTACAAATAAAATGTTCACGTTTCTCCAACGTTGTATTCCCAAAAGTTTCACTGGATGGCCAGGAAGCGTTCACAATGTCTTCTTGGGCGCTGATAATTTGCATCTGTCTTGTGTCAGTGACGTAAAAGACGGATTTAATGCGACATGACCATTCAAACAGCAGTCGCTTTCTAAAACATCAGATATGTATCGGATTCAGTACCACATACGAAAGTAACTTAGGTCGGATTTGAAAATGTCGGACTTCTGCTGTTCACACTGTCATACCATGAACGGATATGGGTCGCATAGGGTCAAAAAAGTCAGATTTGATGCGCTTTCGCCTGCAGTGTGAACATAGCCTTACTCTGCAATGACCTCATTGTACGAAAGGAAAAGGACAAAAAAAATATACTGAAATAAAAACACAGAATTGCCAGTCTTGGTAGACGGAGATTGGTCCGCAGCCCGGCTCACACTGCACCCGACCCCTACGGTGAATCCTGCGGGTGGTGGGC
Organism: Rhamphochromis longiceps; assembly: GCF_057381845.1. Classification (NCBI taxonomy): domain Eukaryota; kingdom Metazoa; phylum Chordata; class Actinopteri; order Cichliformes; family Cichlidae; genus Rhamphochromis; species Rhamphochromis longiceps. The sequence goes on along the minus strand of NC_140560.1, from coordinate 34,202,182 downwards.
CCGCAGGAAGATGGGCCCATGTCCCTTTTTCGGGCTGTGCCCGGCTGGGCCCCATGGACTAAGGCCCGGCCACCAGACGCTCGCCCTCAGGCACCCTCCCCAGGGCCTGGCTCCAGGGCAGGGCCCAGGTAACCCTATCCCGGGCAGGGTGAACTGCTCCCTCTCTGGTTTTTTCATAGGGGACTTCTGAATCGCTCTTTGTCTGGTCCCTCACCCAGAACCAATTTGCCATGGGAGACCCTACCAGGGATAGCCCTGGGATCCTTGGGACACACAAACCCCTCCACCACTGGAAGCCCACCACCATGGGGCGATCGTGGCTCAAGAGTTGAGAGTTGGGGGTTCGCCTTGTAATCGGAAGGTTGCCAGTTCGAGTCCCGGCCCGGACAGTCTCGGTCGTTGTGTCCTTGGGCAAGACCTACCGCCTACTGGTGTTGGCCAGAAGGGCCGATGGTGCGATATGGCAGCCTCGCTTCTGTCAGTCTGCTGTGGGTACAACTTTAGCTTGCCTCCACCAGTGTGTGAGAGTGTGTGTGTGAATGGGTGGATGACTGAGTGTGTAAAGCACTTTGGTCCCCTAGGGGGGACTAGTAAAAGCGCTATACAAATGCAGGCCATTTACCATTTACCACGATAAGGTGGCGATTCGCGGGCATGTCGCACCGGGAGGAGGCCCCGGGGTAGACCCAGGACACGCTGGAGAGATTATATCTCTCGGCCTTGGTTTTCCCCCGGACAAGCTAGAGGAAATGGCTGGGGAGAGGGAGGTCTGGGCTTCTCTGCTTGTTCTGCTGCCCTCGCGACCCGGACCCCGGATAAGCAGAAGAAAATGGACGGATGGAAAAACACAGAATTATTTAAAATAAAACAAATGCTAGTGCTAGCTTTTTGGACCTGGAACCACGTGTTTGTGCAGAAGTCTATGATAAAAATGACCCTCAGATTCCTTGATTTATGATCCCATTACAAAATTGTGTTAGAGGCTCATTGTTTTAAGTCTCACTTGCTTGGGGCACCCTATACACTGTCAAATAAACAACATTTGTTTTGAAAATAATTAAAGATCAACCACTCTATTTTCATTTGCTAGGATTTGCTGGTTTGTAAAAGCTACCAAGTGTCAAAGTGCAAGTCCCAAAAAACTGGACTTCAGTGACCAATAGGTAACATCACAAAAATGTAATTAAACTTAGCAAGTACAAATCTAATTTAATTTGCTCTATTTTTGCAAAAAAAAAAACCAGAAGAAAATTGAGCTTCTATAAGGTACTGACTTTTGCCTTCTTCTCCTTCACTCCTGGAGGCATGATGTGTTCAGGGAGATGCGAGGCGAAGAGTCGTGGAGAGGGAAGAAGAGTGTATTCAGCCATCTTGTACTCCAGCCACGGCATCCTCTCCATGTTGTTTGAATATTTAGTCTGATTCCCATCCAGTTCGTGGATGGAAATGATGATCTGCTGAGCACATACAGTGCCTGATGTGGGGAAAGACATTAGAGGTGATCAGTGGATCAGTCTGGCCAGCACAAAACAGCAAATATAAATAATGTATGAAATTTTTCACCAACCTGATTTTGGATAAGTGACAAGGAAGACATCACTGTCTTTTATTTCAAAACTCTCAAGAGAGTCTATGTACTCTGGAGTTGTAAGACTGACCACAAAATTGTAGTTTTTATGCTTGAAAACACGGTCTCTGATCTGCTCCATACTGGTTCTACATAAGACAGATAAAAAAATATACACAGGAACGAAAAATCTGTGAGTCACATGGTGTTTGTTGATGCTGGGTGAGCAGTGTTGGGGAGTAAGGGAATACTCTGATTTTGATTGCTGGAAACCCAGACAAAAGGTGCAATAAGAAGCTCTAATGTAAGCGTCCTGTTAATGTTGGTGGCGTCAGTTACACAATGGACCCAGAGCCAGAATAACAGGGCCAGCAGTGAACGGGCATGAATGGTTTTCTTACTTGGAAACTAAAACACCACTTCATAAAAAGAAAGGGATGGGCGAAACCTCAGTATCTTTGATGTATTATTGCTGTGTGATTTTTATTACAATTACTGAATGCTACTCGCCACCAAGCTAACATTGTTAGCTGGCGTTAGCTGGCGTTAGTTCATAGACTGCATAGACTTGATGGAAAGCAACCTGCTAGCTGCAAATAATCATGTGCAGTTCCACATGATTATCAACAGAGAAAAAGAAAACATATTACTGATACAGAAATAGTTTCTATACGAGATCACTGCAAAAAGTGCAGCCTTGCCTAATGTGTCCACCATACTGTTACTCATTTTATATTAAGATTTTGAAAAAAATCTAGTTAGTATTGATATGGTGAGTGGCCTTCAGTAAAAGTAAAAAAAAAAAAATCACATAGCAATAGTTCAGTGTAGTTGTAAAAAACATAACGATATATTAAGTAATCCAAAGTATTCAGAATATGTTACTCTCATTGAGTAACAACAGAATACCTTACAAAATACATTTTGGGGCATGTATTCTGTAATCTGTAGTGGAATACATTTTAAAAGTAACCTTCCCAACACTGTGGGTGAGGAACCAGACGAAGAGCAATAATATACCTCAATAACTGTTTTTGACTGTTTAATATCAATTTGCACACCACTGATTCATACACCCTTTTAATTTTGCATTTTCTACATTTTAATTTTATACTTAATTTTGAATTTTACTTTATTTTTGTATTTTTAGTGATCCGGAATTGCACAGCAATAAACATTTCACTTCATGTTGTACTGTGTATGTATTTTAATTTGAATGTGAGCTGTCATACGAGCCATTCGGTCCTTATTCGATCCTTATGCAACCATTGCAAGAGCTTCACTGTGTTACATGCCATGATACGCAGCCCTGTTGTTTTTCTGTAGCTCTTATCTTTCAGGTGTCAGGCCTCCACCTATTGGCCAATTCAAAGTAAAATGGCACGTGTCTATTGGCATGGGGCGGCAGACCTTTTTGTCAAGCAGCTAGGCAGGCCTTTTGTTTTGTTTATTGTTCTATTTAGACTTTAGGGAGAGTGTTGGCCTCTTTTCATTTTGTGAATTTCTTTGATTTGGCTCAACCGCCTGGTCCTCCGCCCCCGCATTTTTTCTTTTGTCAAGTATTTTATTGTCAAGGCATGGTAAATGATGAATAAATCCTGTCTGACTATTAACCTCGCTGTTGTCCCTCTCGTTCATTAGCTTAGGTTGTCTGGTGTTGCCCCCACCATGGTGGTGAGGGGGGGAGGTAACAACTGGCAATAAGTCAGACTTGTTCCGGTGGCTGTTTGACTCTGCCACAGCTGCGTTTTGTCACTGATTATTTTCATAGTTTTATGGGGAAAATATGTGCTGCTCTCAGCTAATAGGTTTCCTAACCTGTAAGACCAAATTGCCCTCTTTTGGTCTGTTTGATATCTGACTCGTTCAGTGTGAAAGAAATTGCTGCGGTATTTTGTTAATGGCATGCACTCTGCTTTTTTTTTTCGGTAGAGATCTGCCCTAGCAGATGCACAACACACATAGCCAGTAGCGGTTTTAGATACGGGCGACACGGGCGGTTGCCCGAGGTGGCATCGTGGTGGGGGGCAGCATCACAGGCATCAGCAAAAAATAAAATAAAATACTCGTACTCATGCTGCCCCGACGTCATGCCAGCGCATATTGGGAATGGCATAAGCACCGATCGGTTTTCTATTGCCCATTTGCTGGGAGTAAGGGCGCCCTTCGTTTGCGAGGTGCGCCTGCTGCTTGCGGCGCAGAGAGGAGAGGGCAGCATCTATTATGTGGGTTACAGTTGCTCCAAGAAGAAATGGTAAAAATAGCAACAGTAACAGACTAAACTCTAAACAATACATTATGTTACAGATTTTAATATTAATTAGTCATTGTCAATTGTTGATTTGTCCTGTTCTCATTGTATGACGAATTATGATGGCTGTTTGATAGCCGTTTGCATACTATGCATACTCTCTCTCTCTTCATGTGTGTGTGTGTGTGTGTGTGTGTGTGTGTGTATACACCAGTTTTATGTTACAATCCTTAATAGGTTTTGTGTGTGTGTGTGTGTGTGTAGGAGGGGGGGGGGGTGTTCGCCCAGGGCGCCAAACAGGCTAGGACCACCACTGCACATAGCTCATGGTTCTGTTTCTATATATTGCAGATGTTGCAGTGGTTTAGGTATATCGAGGTCTTGTTCACAAGTGAGTGGAGAAAATGAGTGGGAGATCAACAGACGGATTGGTGCTGGGGCTGCAGGGATACAGACACTGTACTGGTCAGCTGTGGTGAAGATAAATTTACCAACCGATCAACATTCCTACCCTCACCTATAGCCACAAGCTTTGGGTAGTGACCAAAAGAATGAGAATACTGACTCAAACAGCATAAATGAGCTTTTTCCCTTAGACATAGGGTGAGGAGTTCAGCCATCCAGGAAGGGCTCAGAGTAAAGCCACTGCTCCACATTGAAGAAAACAAAAACATCCCTAATAAGAGGACTATAGCATCCCAAACAGCAGGAATTAACAAAACATCATCAGGCATTTTGCACATGTAACTCATGTAACAGGTGCAGAGGCTGCAGCCGGTTTAATATAAGATGTAATTCTTGCGGTTTTGGCCTGCAACCTTGGAAATTCTGCCTTCCAGGGACCTTTCATGACAGTAATTGCAGGCATTGGTTTTATCAGACTTTTATCAAGCTTAGAATCGAATTTAAATGAACGAACCTTACCTTATCTTGAGTGATTTTCCAAAACAACCGAACCAGAACCTCTCCTCACACTGTCTGCTGTCTTTACTTTGCACGCTGGAATATTACTCTCACGGAAGAGTGCAAACTCATGTGCTGGTGTTCCAGATTAACTGGTGTCACAGATTAACTGGTGACGGTTAAACAGATGTGTAGTAGATAACAAACCAGGAAATAAACAGTTAATATTTAATCTGTGACATTTGTCAGGTTAATTGTGTGGTGGCCCACTAGAGGGCTCCACTCAGACCCTGATCTTCAGGTGCACTGTCTAAAGCAGCGGTCCCCAACCCCCGGGCCTCGGACCGGTACCGGGCCGCGAGAGTTGAGGCTCAGGTGTGAAATGTATGGTTTTCAGGGTTTTTATCGGTTTTCAGCGTTATTTTGTTATCGTTTTTATCGTTAACTCTGTTTTCCTGGGTCTTTTCAAGTGTGTTATGAATAAATCTTCTTTTTTTCGGTACCGGTACTAGTTTTATTTTGTTGTATTTATCCGCGACACCTTAAAGGCCAGTCCATGAAAATATTGTCGGGCATAAACCGGTCCGTGGCGCAAAAAAGGTTGGGGACCGCTGCCCTAAAAGACTGGCAGCTCTAATTGCAGCAAAAGGTGGTTCTACAAAGTATTGACTCAGGGGGCTGAATAATTACGCACACACCACTCTTCAGTTATTTATTTGTAAAAAATGTTTTGAATCATGTATGATTTTCCTTCCACTTCTCACGTGTACACCACTTTGTATTGGTCTTTCACGTGGACTTCCAATAAAACTGATTCATGTTTGTGGCTGTAATGTGACAAAATGTGGAAAAGTTCAAGGGGGCCGAATGCTTTTGCAAGCCACTGTATTTTCAGATTGTTTCTATGCTTTGTTGGTTTCAACCTTTGACTCAACCTGGCTGTCACTGTGCACATGTCCTTTAATGAGTCACAGTGGTTTTAATGATTTACACTGAGTTACTAAATTGTAAATTGTGTTTAACATGGATGACTGAGAACCTTCACAGACATGATTAAAACTGTTCAATGTTTTGCAAAAAGAGTGATTTATTAAAAAAGCTTAGGACACTGAGAATGTGGTTCAGAGAATGGGAAGTGTTTTAACATTTCAGATAAACTGTGGCTAAGGAGGATTTGGAGTAAATTATTTCAGTAATTCATATTAATTGCTATTTAATGTAAATTACACTTAGCACTAAAAAACAGTCTAACATTGCTCCTAATGTGACTATGATAATTGCAATTATGAGTGTTTATTAAGTAGCCCACTAGAGGGCTTCACTCACACCCAGTGTGGAGGAAGTGTGTTGCTGTGTTTTGTGGCGCGATGTGTTCAGTTGATGTTTTTTTTTCTTTCTTTTTTCTTAACTTTATTTATCACATTTTAGACATACAGTCAAGTAAAACAGGAATCACATAAAAGATGACATTGTGGTAGTACAATGAGGAACAGAGAGAGGGAAAAGGACAGTGAGACAAAAGTGAGTACAAAAAATAAAATAAATTAAGGGGAACATAAATAAACAAAAGTTTGCAAGAGCCAAAATCAAGTTAGCACTTTCAGTCGGTTATAGATGTTAACAGTCTTGAGAGCCTTAGTGTTTTTTGATGAGGAGATTGTCCTTATATATTGTGCAAGTTCCATTTTTAATACAAGAAGTTCAGGCTTTCTGCCGAGGACTTTGCTTTTGTGTATATGAAATTTTGCCAAAAATAAAACCAAATTTATAAAGAAGAAAGCATCATTGTCCTTGTCTTTAAAATTATAATAGCCAAAGATAACATCCTTATAGTATAGTTGAAGATTAGGGAGAACAAAGTCAGTAATAAAGTTGTGGAAATCCTTCCAGAATTTACATGTAAATTTACATGACCGAAACAGATGAGAAACTGTTTCAGGTTGCTCTTGACAGAAGGTACAATTTACATTTATTTCAGCCATAAATTTTGGACAAATATTGTTTGGTAGGGTAAAACCTATGAATCAACTTAAAGGAAATCTCTTTAATTTTGTTTGTTAAGAAAAACCTTTGTGGTAAAGTCCAAACTTTTTTCCATTCAATATCTGTTACAAAATTGGCCCAATAAAATATGGTTGATGGAACAGAGACCATTGCATCCTGAAAGAGAGATCTTATTTTGGTATTTATAGACTTATGAGAGGAAAAGCAAACATTGCCAAGAGAAGAATGTAACACATCCGGGGGAGTAACCTGTAGTGGAGCACTGTGGGAGCATCTGTGTAACATGGACAGACCAGATGGAATGGCATCGAACACTATTGAGAATTCTTTAGGCGTTATCGGTACATTGTATCTCCTGAGGAACTCAGAGTAATTATAAAAGAGTCCATCTTCTCTAAATAACTGACTAACCAAGATTATTCCATTATTAAACCAGTTATTTAAAAAAGAGTTTTATTTTTATTAATAATATTGCAGTTATTCCAAATAAAACAGTTTTGTGGAGAGAAATTGTGTTTGTAAATCAGCACCCATGCCAAAAGAATTTGTTGATGAAAGTGAGAAAGTTTCAGTGGTATTTTTGGAATACTATAATTGCAGAGCAGTAGGAAGTTAAGGCCGCCTAAATTAGAGAACACATGATGTGAGATAAAGTTCCAGATAGAAGTGGGATTTTTTTAAATACTTTTTAATCCAGTTTATTTTAAAGGTGTTGTTAAGAGCACCGAAATCAATAACATTTATACCTCCTTTATCATATGAATTTAAAGCTACTGATTTACGCAAGTAGTGAGTTTTATTTTTCCATAAAAAATTGTATAATAATTTGTTAATTGACTTACAGGTTGTGACTGGGCAGCATAGGTTAGACGGGAGATACCTTCAGCCTTCGATAGTTCAGTTGATGTTGGAGAGGAATAGGGCTTTGGAGTTGACGTCACGCCGCAGTGCATTGTGGCGCCCAGACGCCAAGAGACGGTACTTTGAAAAAATTGTGTGCATCGGTAATGTGGACCCGTATGAAATAAGGAAGTGGAGTGGAAACCCAGATGACCTACCGCCGTTGTCCTATCCCATGTCACCATTACTGGATACACTGCAGGACCACAGCAAGGCAGTGAGTTTGTTTGGAATAGAAAACTATTACACCAACTACACTACACAGTCACCCACATTACCCCAATCCCTGGCGTGTTTACACAACAGAGACGCTGAGTCCCTTGGCCTTCCTGATCTTCAGGTGCACTGTCTAAAGCAGCGGTCCCCAACCCCCGGGTCTCGGACCGGTACCGGGCCGCGAGAGTTGAGGCTCAGGTGTGAAATGTATGGTTTTCAGGGTTTTTATCGGTTTTCAGCGTTATTTTGTTATCGTTTTTATCGTTAACTCTGTTTTCCTGGGTCTTTTCAAGTGTGTTATGAATAAATCTTCTTTTTTTCGGTACCGGTACTAGTTTTATTTTGTTGTATTTATCCGCGACACCTTAAAGGCCAGTCCATGAAAATATTGTCGGGCATAAACCGGTCCGTGGCGCAAAAAAGGTTGGGGACCGCTGCCCTAAAAGACTGGCAGCTCTAATTGCAGCAAAAGGTGGTTCTACAAAGTATTGACTCAGGGGGCTGAATAATTACGCACACACCACTCTTCAGTTATTTATTTGTAAAAAATGTTTTGAATCATGTATGATTTTCCTTCCACTTCTCACGTGTACACCACTTTGTGTTGGTCTTTCACGTGGACTTCCAATAAAACTGATTCATGTTTGTGGCTGTAATGTGACAAAATGTGGAAAAGTTCAAGGGGGCCGAATGCTTTTGCAAGCCACTGTATTTTCAGATTGTTTCTATGCTTTGTTGGTTTCAACCTTTGACTCAACCTGGCTGTCACTGTGCACATGTGCCTTAAATGAGTCACAGTGGTTTTAATGATTTACACTGAGTTACTGAGTTACTAAATTGTGTCAAATTTAGCAAAAGCTGTTCAATGTTTTGCAAAAAGAGTGATTTATTAAAAAGCTCAGGACACTGAGAATTTGGTTTAGAGAATGGGAGTAAGTGTTTTACCATTTCAGATCAATTTTAAGCAGAGGCATGGCCAAGGAGGATTTGGAGTAAATTATTTCACTGAATCATATAAATAGTGGTGCAACGGATCACGGTTTATCCGTAACCCGAACCGATCCCACTCCACGGATCGGCACACACGTGATCCGAAGATTCGAAAAAGAAGGAAAAAAAGCATGTGTATGGTGCGCATAGTCAGTCTGTCAAGCGATAGTTATGGCCAGCGCTGGCGGTCCAAGTGGAGGAGCAGAGGAGTTTGCGGCATTTAAGCAGCCCTTCGCTGCCCAATCCGACCGGGCTAAAGCTATTACAAAAGCTACTACAAAAGCTACTGGGGCCCAACTACAAATGGGTGGACCTCCAGGTCAACAGAAAGCTATGTGACCGTGACCACTCATTATATCACAGCAAAATGGCTCTTAGAACCGGATCTTTGACGTGAACGACGCGAGCCGACTCCTTATCGCGAGCCGTGGGGTGTTTTTTTTCTTTCTCGCACCCTCTCGCACTTTTTTCCGCTTCACTGTGGTTTGCAGTGTTTTGTGTTGTTTCACTTTAAATTTATTTAAAGGGAAAAAGCTGAAAATTTAAATAGTTAAAAGTTGAAATGTGAATAGTTGGTTTTTGTATTATATGATTTATTACATTTTCTGTGGAGTGAATAAATAAAAGTATATTTACGGTGGCCCCTAGAGACAAAGCACGTAAAAACTCCAAAACACGTAAAAACTCAGAAGCACATAAAAACTCAAAACACGTACAAAACACAACACAAGTGCTCCAGGATGCTAGGCGCAGTATTGAGCTTTTGTTACCTAGTGGCTACACAAGCCAGCAAGTACCAACGACCGGATTTGGTGTGTGGTAGTAACAGGTAAATCAACTTTTTTTTTAAATTATTTGAATATATATGAGTGCTTGTGTATAAATACACAAACAATACACATATGCTGTCATGCTTTCAATTGTGTAATTTAAGTGATCTAGGTAGCTCTGTTTTGGAAGTTCAGTTCATGCTAGAAATGTGTTTTGGAGTTTGTACGTGTTTTGTCTCTAGGGGCCACCGCATATATTTATATATAAACATATATAAATAAAACCCCTTTTTTTACATTAGTAATTCCTTTTGTGCATAATTTTATATTATTGTTAATAATTAATTAATTAAAGCAACAAAACAACCTGAAGAGCCGGTTCGGAGCCGAAAGTAGAGTAGAATGGGAGGGAGAGCCTTCAGTTTTCAGGCCCCTCTTCTGTGGAACCAGCTTCCAGTTTGGATTCGGGAGACAGACACTATCTCTACTTTTAAGATTAGGCTTAAAACTTTCCTTTTTGCTAAAGCATATAGTTAGGGCTGGACCAGGTGACCCTGAATCCTCCCTTAGTTATGCTGCAATAGACATAGGCTGCCGGGGGATTCCCATGATGCATTGAGTTTTTCCTTTCCAGTCACCTTTCTCACTCACTATGTATTAACAGACCTCTCTGCATTGAATCATATCTGTTATTAACCTCTGTCTCTCTTCCACAGCATGTCTTTAGCCTGTCTTCCTTCTCTCACCCCAACCGGTCGCAGCAGATGGCCCCGCCCCTCCCTGAGCCTGGTTCTGCCGGAGGTTTCTTCCTGTTAAAAGGGAGTTTTTCCTTCCCACTGTCGCCAAAGTGCTTGCTCATAGGGGGTCATATGATTGTTGGGTTTTTCTCTGTATCTATGAAGCGCCTTGAGGCGACTTTTGTTGTGATTTGGCGCTATATAAATAAAATTGAATTGAATTGAATTGAATTGAATTGAAAGAGCCGTTCTCTAAAAAGAGCCGGAAATCCCATCACTAATACATAAGCATGTATTTGAATCTGTAAATATCCGAATGGTGACTCAGTGACATTATCCCATATTGTTCTGTGGATAAGATGGTACCAGCCAACAGCAGCAACAATGTTGTTAAACCAGCTGTGATCATAGCGGTGCTAACAGCTCGAGGTTTGAGACAGTTACACAACAAATAAGGTTCCTGATCTAAAATGCTTAAGGTGTCTGTAACGAATGAGAAGCAGGAGCAGGAAACTCACCAGTGTGCTCTCTAGATGCAGGGTGATGAAGTAAAGGATTAATATATCTACCGTTTCCTTATTTTCTCAGATAAGTCACTGAAGATTAAAAACACAGACAAGAGATTCAGATTCAGTTGTCAAAATAACTTTATTGTCCACTTTTTTTGTTACAAACAAAATGTGTCTTAATTTGAGAAAAATGTAATTCAATTGATAAAGATTATCCATGTTTATATCCATATTAACATGTTTTATCTATATGTTGTCTTTTTACTATGCACTTGTACAAGAATAAACTACAACAAATTAAGAACACAACACACCTCTTTATATAAAACAAATTTATATGCTAAAATTAACATTAATCACAGAATAAATGAGGGAGACTGATAGCTTCAAAGTTAGAGAGAGAAGGGGCGACTATCCACAGGCAGGTGTGGCAAAAGTACAGATATTCTTTACTTAAACAGAAGTACAGATGTTTGTGCTAAAATACTTTACTACTCCAAAAAATGCATCTGTACTTTGAGTAAAAGTGAAAAAGTAAAGGGTATATTAATGTAATAATAAAATAATATTAGTACAATCAAAAGCTTTTTCTTTCTTTTTTTTTTTTTTTTTTTACATTTTTTCCTTCACAGCTGCATCTAAACTAAATCTACTACATCTTCACCAAAAACACCAAATAACAAGTCTTTTTCTTTTCTTTTCTTTTTTGAAACAGTAAGGATTAGAAAGAACAGATATTTTCGTTAAAGTGTAGTAAGTATAATGTAAGGTAAGTAATGGAGAGAAAACCTCATATATATATATATATATATATATATATATATATATATATATATATATCCAGATCAACGCCAGTAAAACCAAGGAACTGGTGGTAGACTTCCGCAGGCACAAGCATTCTCCACTGCAACCACTGAACATCCAAGGTATGGACATTGAGGCTGTGGACAGCTACAGGTACCTTGGTGTTCATCTGAACAATAGACTGGACTGGACTCATAACTCAGACGCCCTCTACAGGTAAGGGCAGAGCAGGCTGTACCTGCTGCGGAGACTCAGGTTGTTTGGAGTGGAGGGCCCACTCCTGAAGACCTTCTATGACTCTGTTGTGGCTTCTGCTATCTTTTATGGTGTGGTCTGCTGGGGCGGCAGCATCTCTGCTGGGGACAGGAAGAGACTGAACAGGGTGATCCGAAGGGCCAGCTCTGTTCTAGGATGCCCTCTGGACCCAGTGGAGGTGGTGAGTGACAGGAGAACGGCGGCTAAGCTGTCATCCCTGTTGGACAACATCTCCCACCCCATGCAGCAGACTGTGACAGCACTGAGCAGCTCCTTCAGTGGGAGACTGCGGCACCCACGGTGTGGGACGGAGAGATTTCGCAGGTCTTTCCTCCCCACTGCTGTCAGACTCCATAATAAAGACTTTAACTGATCAAGCACACACATCCATACATATACAATAATACTAAGTGCAATAATCTTTTCTGGCATCGTTGTATTTTTACTCAGTTGTATATAGTATTTGTATTTGTATTCTATTTTTATCTTATTGTATATTTATTTTATTTTATTCTACTGTATATAGTATTTTATTCTATTCTGTACAGTTGTGTACTGTATTTATTCTTATTGTATTCTAATTTTTGCCTCATAACTTTTGCACTGTCCACTTCCTGCTGTGACAAAACAAATTTCCCACGTGTGGGACTAATAAAGGTTATCTTATCTTATCTTATCTTATCTTATATATATATATATATATATATATATATATATATATATATATATATATATATTTATAAAAATTGAAACAGTAACTGTTTATATGGTAAAGCATAATGAATTATGAAATTTGATCTCACTTCCTTTGTGCATTAATTGTAGTAAACAATAAGGAATTTCATTAGTACATACAATGCAGTAATCTCTGTACTCAGAGATTATACCTTCTGTTTCTATGGAGATTTAGCTTGTTGTCTCAGGATAAAATGGACTTTCCAGGATGCCTTTGTTTTTCTCTGATTTTCGAAGACCTTTCTTCAGAGAGTCACAAATCTTCTGCCATGAGTCGATCTCTGAGCTCCAAAGTGCAGCTCTGGCTCGGATGACCTGGGAAACTTTTGCCTCACAGCCTTTTGCCAGACTGGTGCCGTCTCTGTAGATGAAGAAAATATCCATGCCAAGGAAGAGATCATTGAGAGCGATGATCCCACCCCTTGATGTCTTTGAGAGAGAGCAAGAGATCCTTTGAGAGCTGCCTCACCAATATCTGGGATATCTGAGGCCAGCCTGCTTGCATTACGTAATGCTTTTCCTTCCTGAGCCAAAACTTTACCAGCACTCGGAAACACTTTGGCAGCAGAGGTAGCATCAGTAACTAAATCAAAAGTGCCCTTTCCAACAGTCCAAACTTTAGATGCAATCCTGCTTACTCCCACAGCCATCTCTACCTTACTTGTTTCTATTCCACACACTCGTTGATCGGTCACTTTTTGCAGACAATCTTGAAGACTCTGTACATCTTCCATGAAGTTCTTGAAAACTTCACCAGCTTTTGTTTGATGCTTATGATTAACTTTCATCTCTGCTCCAGTGGTCACAGCACTGTTAAGACCACTGGTGATTCCCAGCCCAACACCAGTCATTGTCAATGCTAGTGATGCTCCTGCTGTTACAGGAATTAACGCCAAGCCAACAATGGACAGCACACCACCAATCGCCCCTGCTGAACTGCCTGCCACACTGGAGATCTTTGAACCCTTACTCATCTTGTCTAGCTGAACAGCACACTGCTCCAGCTCATCTAGGAACTTCAACATCCTGGGCTGGTGTTCTTCAAACTTACTGATGAAATCCTCACCAGCCTTTTCCTTGAACATGAACACCATTCGGAAGTTTGGGTCCATCCTGAAAATGCCAAAATTAAAGTTAGACTAAAAACCTTATTTTAGTAAAGGATGGAAACAATGCGATGTGAAAAGAAGGCACTACTGGCTCACATCCCAAGCAAGTGCACCAAAAGAGGTTGGAGCAACTAAAGGGGCTGAAGAATCACCCCTTCACTGAGAGTGTGCAGTTGACATCTGATGGTAACAACCTTTCCAGTAGGTGTTTGCCAACAACCATCCATTTGTAGTCTTTGTTGAAAAATAATTCCAAAGTTTAAAAACAAACAAACAAAGAGAACTGCATTTTCTTCTTTAATTGCAATAATTTGATAGATTCTTTTATTGTGAGCTAAGTTCTAGTTGGACCACTAGTATTAGTGAAAACATCCAGCTGTTCATTTATGGTGCATTTGTTAATGTTCTACAATCTTTTCTTTTTTCAATTTTTTGAGGTACAAAATTAACCTGGTAATGTTTTGACAAAAATCCTTATTAAACTTAAAAACAATCTATTTATTTTGCTGACCCACTGATTCACAATGGTTTCTTTAAATCTCTCACATGACCATAAATAGCATCATAAACGCCTCACTTTAGAGATATGGAATTTCAGATATTATTCTGACAGATAAAGATTTGTGAGTGATGCTGTGTACTGATAGACTTACCTGATTTCTTCAAGCAGATAAATATGATGAAGCATACTTTGTATGCCAGCCTCAGACAAATCCACATTCAAGTCTACCACGGCCTTTGTGCTCTTCAGCTAGATATCATTTATGGCACTGTGGAAGAAACAGTTACACTTCTTATGTGTTCTTGCTTCAAAACAAAATGTGCTCTTTATTAGATGTTACCTTTCCTCCAGCTTCTCATGGATTATCTGGGTGGTCACTATGTATCTGTCCAGCTGATATGCCAGCACATCCACATTCTCAAGTTTGGGGAGGAAGAAGACTTTTGAATCTCTTTTAAACTCCAGCAGCAGAGGGCAGATTTGTTGTGCAGCACTGATGACAGACTGAATATGTTCAAGTCTGATCCCTTCAGGCAGGTGTAACTCCTGGTTTTCTCTAAATACTTGCAGTGAGGTGACTGCCAGCTTCTCCACTGCATCCAAGAAAGGCTCGAGTTTCTCCTGGCCTCTCAAAACGTACTCCAACACTTCAGTCAGCTCCTTCTCCAGCTTTTCACGCCTGCTATCTGCACTTACTTTGTTCTTTATGAATTTCAGAAAGGCCGTGCATTTTTCCTCTGAATTGTAAACATGTGTGATTTTCAGGTCTAGTGCGTCAATGCCATCTTTGATATCCATCAAGGTGTCTAACTCAGTCTCTGTCCACAGCAGCCATTTAGAGAACCCCTCACAGAATCCTGTCACTGTGTGGATGTAGGTCAGGGTGTCTGTGATGTAGCGGCATAAGGCCGTCTGTTGCTCCTTTCTATAAGACAAAACAATACTGTCTGTATGTTGATTTATCTCGGCTGATACGGAGTCAAAACAAAACAGAAAAAAATTATTTTTCCTCATTCTATGATTATGCTGAAAATATTTAACTTCATTCTTCATTCTTATTATTTGCATACAAAAACTGAATAAGACAAACATATTTTCTGGCTTTTCATTAAATATAATTACTTGTGCAGATCATACTTGTGTTTTTGCAGTATATAATATGGCCAGCTGTAGCGCAGATAGTTTTCACTTTACCTTTTCCCCGACATCCTTTGCCTTCACGTCTTCACGAGCACTGTTTTCCTCTGGTTTATGTTGTTTGACAGAAAAAAAGATTTAAAATTGTTTTAAGTTAAGCAGAGATATCAGTTGGTATGGTTGAGGAGCTTGTTTTAAAACCTTCATTCAGGTAAGTTTGGTTGGTTTTGCTTTCACTCCTAATAAACGCTACAAAGAAACCACGCCCACTTCTGTTGTTATCTCATAACAACACGTTCTCTTGAATTGGCTAACAAAAAACTAATTTAGCTAGCTTACTGCACATGTGGTGTGGCAAGATATATGCACTTAAATGTTAAGTGATTCGCTGTTCCACGAAATTGCTAATCTTCACCCATAAAACTGCTAAAATCAACTTTGTGAGCTCACTCTTTCTGTATTTTTTGTGTTTTAAATTACAAAAATAAAAGAAAAAATTCTGCAGACACTGCCGCTGATCTAATATGAAAAAACACTAAAAAAAAAAAAAAAGGGTGTCACCGTGTAATCTTGAACAGCACCGAAAATGTTTTACCTAATATTACAGTTGTTCTTTTTATTGATTTTATTATTAGTTTTTTTTTTTAATACGTAAGAGAATAGAATAGAATAGCTTTTTATTGTCACTGTTACAAGAACAGTGAAACGCAGTTTGGCATTTCTCCATGTGTGTGAACTACACAATAGCGTAAGTATCTACACAATAACACAGACAAATTTATATTTACACAAGAAAGATATGTACAAGTTACACCTGCAAACATATGGATACACCCATACAAACATACACGCACATACATACATATATGCATATATACATATATGTATGCATACATACATACACACACATATTTCCACATTCAGGCTTACATATATATACACATACATTTACATGCCATCTGAGGAGCAGGTGCATTGAGAGGTGCAGTGTGATCAGTGGTATTGCACATTGAGTGTATGTGTGTTGGGGGGGTGCTGTTGCCACTATACTAAATAAAGTTATAATAAATACAGTTTAAAGAGGTAGGAATGTTGGTTGCATTAAAGTATAAATAGAAATACGGATTATAAATAAGATGTAATGTCCATGAGTATTGGCAGTGCAGTTAACCTCCAATCAGGAGGTAGGCCATGTTTAACAGCCTGTGGGTAAAAACTTCTGTTGAGTTTGTATTCGACCTGATGGACCTGTAGCGTTTACCAAAGGGAAGGGTGGGGTGGGGGGGGAGTGTCCAGGGTGCGAGGGGTCTTTGATGATGATACTCGATATCTGCTGAAGTCTGCCAGTATAAATGTCTCTGAGGGGGGTTAGTGAAGTGCTAATTGCCTGCTCTGCTGCTCTCACCACCCGCTGCAGTTTCCTCTTGTCCTCCACAGTGCAGCAGTTGAACCATAGTGTGCAGCAGAAGGCTCTCAATGGTGGAGCAGTAGAAGTTTACTAGCAGTCTCTGGGGTAATTGGGCCTGGCGTAGTTTCCTGAGGAAGTACAGCCTTTGTTGTGCTTTCCCTACCTGGTGGGAAATGTTTGTGGACCGGGTAAGGTCGGCCGAGATGTGAATTTAAAGCTTTCTACCCTTTCTACCTCCTCTCCATCAATGTAGAGGGTAGAGTGCTCAGATCGCTTTGTTCTTCTGAAGTCGATTACCATCTCCTTGGTCTTGGCTGTGTTCAGATGCAGGTTGATGTCGTCACATACAGATAAGTTTGGTTGGTTTTGCTTTCACTCCTAATAAACGCTACAGAGAAACCACGCCCACTTCTGTTGTTATCTCATAACAACACGTTCTCTTGAATTGGCTAACAGAAACTAATTTAGCTAGCTTACCGCACATGTGGTGTGGCAAGATATATGCACTTAAATGTTAAGTCATTTGCTGTTGCACGAAATTAGTAATCTTCACCCATAGAACTGCTAAAAGCAACCTTGTGAGCTCACTCTTTCTGTAGTTTTTGTTTTAAATTACAAAAATAAAAGAAAAAAAATCTACAGATTCACATTCTTAGTTACCTGTGATATGATCGAGTATGATGACGTCACTGCCGCTGATCTAATATGAAAAAACACTTTATCCAAAAAAGGGAGTCGCTGTGTATTCTTTAAAAGCACCGAAAATGTTTTGCCTAATATTACAGTTGTTCTGTTTTATTGATTTTTTTATTTTTATTTTTTTAATACGTAAGAGCGTGATTATCCAAAGCAGACAGTAAAATGACTGCATGTATTGAGAGAAGTTGGAGAAGATATGTTAAAGCTGTAACAGAAAGAACCACAGGTTAAAAATGTACAAGGATTTCCAACTATGAAAAGGAACAGTTTATAAAACTGGTCCAATAAAGTCACCTAAGTGCTAGCAGTAACATTACCCAGCATACATCACTCACAACATCAATGCAATATACAAAAGTAATAATCTGTAATTCATTTTATCTGCTATAATTTTCTCTCAGGTAGTTGTTTACATTATATAATTTAATCTGTGATTTTGAAAATAGCCTATATAAATATAACGACAACAGGCTCTTCCGTGGCAATCTGTTGTCGTCAATAAACAACGTTTAGGTGAGCAAAACAGTATTCAATAGGAGTGCCCTGCACGTTAATTCTTGACACGAGGGGAGTAGTGAAGTGAAGTGAAGCAGAGGGACCCTGACCATGCATCGCACATTTGACGAGTTGGGAGTGAGAACGTGTTGGAGTACCATAGATAACTCCCATGTGAGCTGTGTCCTCGGAAATCTGGACTCGTGTGGAGTTTCCATGGAAAAAGCGGTAAGAACTTTACACCACTATATTCAAATAAATAGACTATTACTGAAATACAAGTGTTGTATTATAAACTATGACATAAATCTAGAGGTGCTATTAACAGGTTTTATAAAGGACACCTCCTTGCCTTTATAGTCTTATTCTTGAGCATTTTTAGTTCTCTAACATCAAGAAGTTGGTATGTGTTTCATGGTTTCTAACAAGCCTTTTACAGTTACATTAGTTAATTACACCCAGGGTTTAACCATCCACTGAGAACTAAAACTCAGCAGAGGCTTTGAAAGCTGTTTGTCGGTGACCAGATATCACCTGCTGATAAAGTGGGTTTGTTTATAAAGTGCTTTTTTAGTTTTCTCAGTGTCCATCGCTCCTTTGTACAACGCATCCACTTAACACACTGTTTGCTGCTACAACTACACATGTTTCTTTTCCAAATATTTATTTATAAGTGACTTATGTATGTATGTATGTATATATATGTATATATTGTACTATTCTTAGTTAGCGTATTGTCTGTCTTGTCTTAATGTTGGTTTAAAATGGAGCACTGTAACAAAAAATAATTTCCCCCAGGGATCAATAAAGTATTCTGATTCTGATTCTGATTCTTTTAATGCCTGTTTATCCTTTTTAACCCAGATTGGTCTCTCTGAAGGGAAACACAAGCTCCAACAGCTCTGTGCTCAGGAAACAAACTACATTTGCATATTTTGTGCACAATATTGCAATGGCGTAACATTATATTGAGCAGCAGTAGCCCACATTAATATCACCAGGTAACGTGGGCATGTTTCCTGAATCAGCAGCAGGGGTTAAACAGGTGAGCAAGATGAATGCAGGTACACCGAGGTTCCGTCGACCTGTTTGCTGGTGTCGTGAGGAAAATGTAGGCTCGTTATTTATGTTACAGAAACACAGAGATGATACCAGGTGGAATTTTAATTTAATTTAATTTTCACCAGCCCTCCAAACAGTACTGAAGACCGAAGTCCAGTCTTAATTCCGTTAATCTAATGAAAAAAACAATTTTCCAAAATGTATAAGATTTATCTTTATTAAATTTAGAATCAGCGTACAAATAATTTGAATTTTACTTAATGTTACTTGCTATAATGAAAATAGTAAAGCATAAAACACATTGCGAATACAATTTCAAAAAAAGAAACAAACTAATGACCAAAAATCACAGCTAGTAAACAGCCTGTAATCAGTTAAGACCAAAGCTTTGAAAAGCAGATTCCAGTTTTTAAACTTAATCACAGAATTCACAAAAGAAAAAGGGAAAAAATTCTGATATGATTCATCTTCTCATTGTCACATTTATATCATTTATATCTCCGTAATATTATTAATAAAATGTATTGCTGCATGACGTTTGCACTATAGCATACATTTAGAAAACAGTGGAGCACACTGTGGTTCAGTTTTCCCATCTAATGCAGTCCTGTCTGTTTACTGATCGATTACCCTATAACTCAAATTTATGTTTCATTTTGATCAGATGAAAATTTAATTTGTTTTTCTCTAAAAATCTAACTCTTTATAAAAGGATAAAATGGCAAGTGTAGAATCCTTAGTTTTTCATCATTAGGCATCATTAATGAGGAAAAGAGTGTATATTCTGATGTTTTTGCTGATCTAGTGTTTTGGACACTAGTCCAAGTCTAAAGACACGCAAAGGATACTGCCAAACTGTCCCAGTGGCCTTCTCTGTTCTTTCAACTTAAGTTCTCTAACGGTGAATGTACCACACAGCCATATAACAAACTCCAGTAACCCTCCTAGAACTGCAATAAATAAATAAAGTCCTCTTTTGTGACTCATTTTCTTACACATAGACCGTCTGGTTTTTATTTCTTCATCTCTGGAAAAAATGGTGCTTCTAGGACAGATTTCTTTTTCTCTGATGTCTCCAGACCTTAATGCAGAGAGTCACAGATCTTCTGCCATGATCCCATTTCTGAGCTCCAAAGTGCAGCTCTCGCTCTGATAAAACTTTTGTTGCCTTTAGCTAGACTGATGCTGTCTTTACAGATGAAGACATCATGCCAGTGAAAAGAAAAAAAATCACTGAATGCAATGGCACCAGCTCTAGCTCTAGATAGAGAGAGCAAGTGAATGCTCCCTCTGAATGCTGCCTGACCCACTGGGATTTCTGAAGCCATCTTAGATGCATTACTTTACTTTCGTGCACCACCATCTTTGTGGAACAAGCAGGCTTTTGAACAGCACACTGCTCTAAGAAACTGCATCATGTTGTCCTGTCATTTGTTCAGTTCACTAATGAAGTGAGAACATGGCATTTCCTGGAACAAAAGCAGCATCCAAGTTTGGGTCCATCCTTGGTGGAAAAGAGATTTATATATTTGTTGAAGTAAAATATTTGTTATTTGTTTTTGCTTTTATTGGTGGGTAAATATTTAAGAGAAAGACAAGTTATAAGTGAACTTGTCTGTCTTAATCAGAATCAGAAACAAAACAAATTATTACAAAGTCTAAATTAATATTGCTATGCTGCTATTTCTGAGAGCAACAAGAAAGATGTTAGCAAAGCTTTGGTCCTGACCAAGAAAGAGAGTATAGCTCAAGAAATCAGTCAGAATTTCCACATAGGTCCACACACTAGCCACTAAGACCAAAGACAAAGTGGCACACTTTTATACTCTTTGGCCTCACCTTAAGTACTCTCATGTCTAATTGCTAAATGCGCCACAGACCCATGTAGCAAACCCTAATAAGCCTCCTAGAACCACCATAATTAAATAAAATTCTTTTTGGAATTTCAGTTCTCTGTCCCTTTGTTTGTTCTCAAAAGACACAGACTGTTTTTTTTTCTGTACTTGTCTCTTCATCGCTGTATAAAATGGAATCTCTAGGAAAGCTTTCTTTTTGTCTTCTGTCTTCAGACCTTCATTCAGAGAGTTATAGATGTTTTCCCATGAGTTCATCTCTGATTTCAAAAGTGAAGCTCTCGCTCTGATGAATTGTGAGATTTCAGTTTTGTTGGCTTTAGCCAGACTGATGCTGTCTTTACAGATGGAGTAGATGTCCATCCCAAGAAATAAAGCATTGAGTGCAATGAAACCAGCTCTGGCTGTCTTAGAGAGAGCAAGGGACCCTTTGAATGATGCCTGACTCATTTCCTGGATTTCCGAAGCCATCTTGGGTGCATTACTTAATGCTTTACTTTCCTGAGCCACCATCTTGCCAGAACCTGCAATCAGGTTTTTAGATTTTATCAATTTAACATCTGAAGCATCTTTAACCAGTGATCGAATGCTCAGTCCAACTGACGCAACTTTTTCAAAGCCAAAGCACATATCTTTATAAAAACCCACTTCTTTGTCAGCAGTTGATTGATTGATTACCTCTCCCAGACAATCCTGAATACTTTGCACATCTTTCCTGAACTTTTGGAGTACATCATTGGCTTTGTTTCTCTGCTGGTGATTAACTCCAATCTCTGTGAATGTGGTCACAGCACTGTTGGTTCCACTCAAGATTCCCATTACTGTCCCACCTATTAACAGACCCAGAGATGCGCCTGCTGTTACAGGACTTAACGCCAAACCAACAATGGACAGCACACCTCCAACTGCTCCCACTGAGCTGCCTGTTATGCTAGAGATTTTTGCTCCCTTATTCATTCTATCTAACTGAACAGCACACTGCTCCAGGTCTTCTAGAAACTTCAGCATCCTCGGCTGTCGGTTTTGGACCTCTTTGATGAAGTCAGAACAGGACTTTTCCTGGAATAAAAACACCATCCGGAAGTTTGTGTCCATTCTTAGTAAAGAAGAGGAAAGTTTTAAACTTCATTTTATTCTGTTAATTGAGAGTGATTAGTTAAAAGATAGACAAGAACAATGTAAAAGAAAATAAAAACAAAATATTTACATTTAAAATAAAAATAAAATATTCTCATAAAATTAAAATATTTATTTTTTAAATTTGAAAACAATGTGACAGACTGGCTATTTGTCGAGGGTGTACCCTGCACTTGCCCTATGGTAGCTGGGATAGGCTCCAATCCCCCTGCTAAACTGAATTAGATAAGTGGAGGAAAATCGATGGATAGATTTGCATGTGGTTCGAATATGTCCTTTTGTCTATAAAGATGATTGAGATATATCAAGAACATGAGTCCAGCTCAGAAAATCAACAGTAGCAAAATCTCTGTAGATATCCATGATAAATTTAAAGTGAAATACAGATCAAGCTTCAAATAAATTTCGAAAGCTTCAAACATTCCCTAGAACAGTGGAAAGACTTCCTGGCTCAATAAAACAAAAAACAACGATAGCTTCTCAGTGGCAGACACAAGTAGACTGTTGAAACCTGAGGTTATAGGTAAATAGAAAAATATATCTAAAAGCAGCATTGGGGAGTAACAGAATACATGTACTGGTGTTAGGTATTTAAAATACAAAATATGAGTAACTGTATTTCGTTACAGTTACCATTTAAAAAGGTGATAATTAGTATACAGTTACTTTGTTGAAATAAATGGATTATACAGAGGTCTTTTCCTGTTTCATATGTTCAGCTATCCCCTCTCTAATTTTGGTAATTCCACACATTGGCAAAACCCTAACTAGCACAAAGGAGCCAGCAGTGCATGAACAGGAATGCATTTCTTACACGGAAATTCCGACACCATTTCATATTTAAACAAAAAAGCGGTGGGCAAAATCTGACCGTTCAATGCAAACTCTGTTTGCCAGAAACCAAGCTGCTCTCAGCGTCAAAAGACTCCAACCTAAAGAAACATCTAAGTAAGTTGTTTACTTACGTTAGCCTACTGCTGCTACCTTGTTTTAGTTGTGGTAGCTACCTGGGTTATGTGCCACTTCAGGGTTTTCGATGTGCTATTGCTGTGTGAGTTATTACTATTACTGAAGGCTACTCGCCACCAAGCTAAAATTGATAGCTGGCGTTAGCTGAGGTTAGTTCATAGACTTGATGGACAGCATTAACAACCTGCTAGCTGCAAATAATCATGTGCAGTTCTGAAAGTCTATGAACTAACGCCAGTTAACAATGTTAGCTCAGTGGCAAGTAGCCTTCAGTAATAGTAATAAAATCACACAGCAATAATACACTCATGTAGTTGTAAAAAGCATGACAATATATTAAGTAATCCAAAGTATTCAGAATGTTACTCACATTGAATAACTTACCGGAATAGGTTACAATATACATTTTGGGGCATGTATTCTATAATCTGTAGTGGAATATATTTTAAAAGTAACCTTCACAACACTGTCTAAAAGCATCTTTTCACTTTGTTATTATGGCCTACAAAATCAAGGCTGTTGAAAAGAATAAAATGACATATTTCTTATAAAATGTACTTTCTAGCAAACATGAGGGAGGTCTAACAACGTAATTAAGACATTCCTACCGGATTTCATTGAGCTGGTTAATACGACAAAGCATGTCTTGTATGTCACTTTCAGGCAAATCAGTGTTGATGTCTACTTGAACTTCATTCATCATCAAGGGAAAGGCACTGATGCTGATTTTAGAGACACAATATGAAATATGTTAATGTTTTATATAAAGTGCATAGTTTCTTTTTTATTTGAATCAGAGGAATTCTGTTGTTCATGATGTCGTTTACCTTTTTTCAAATCTGTCACAGATTATCTTGGAGACTTGTACGTATCTGTCAAACTGATATTTCAGCACCTCCAAATTCTGAAGTTTGGGAAGGAAGAAGACTTTTGCATCTCTTTTAAACTCCAGTAGCAGAGGGCAGATCAGTTTTGCATGTATGATGACAATTTGAACATGTTCACTGTCTTTGGGCAGCTGTACCACCTGGTTTTGAGTGAACACATTCAGTGAGGTCACTGCAAGCTTCTCCACTGCATCCAAGAAGAGGTCAAGCTTCTCCAGACCATCCAAAGTGTTTTTTAACACTTCGTCCAGCTCCTTCTCCAACTCTGCACCTTTGCTCTCTGGACTCAACATCTTGTTGAGCTTTTCCAACTCAGTCTTCCTTGCTTCCATCCATTTAGGGAATGTCTTGCAGAAAGTTCCTACTGTCTCAATGTGGCCTAATGTTTCTGTGATGTATGTGCACAAGGCCTCGTTGAACCTTTTGCTATAACACAAAACAACAATTTGCCTCATTTACTGAAACATGCACAGTAAATTGTTTACTGCTATGTATTTCAGTGAATCAGAATTTTTAACATTTACCATCAGAATAATTTGAATTTCTTTTTTCTTTCGTTTTTTTCCAAGCAGGACAATTGGACAAATAAATAACTGTAAATAAAATGGTTATTTCTAATACATGGTTGAAAACCCTATACTGACAGTGACAGCCGGAAGTATTGAACTCCTGTACTCCTGGGTTTTCCTCTACTCTTTATTTAATGACACAAAACACCTCAGTGTTCAGTAAAATGAAGCGTAAAAGACGGTTTACCCTTAGACCTTAGGGCTAGTTAACAAATTCCTCTATTAACTAAATCTGAATGGGACACAGGGCAATGGAAGAATAATGCTACTTTTATACATGTTTGAATTGCAATAAGTATGTTTTAAAACATCATCTGCATGTACATGAATATCTGAAGAAGAATTTTTGTTGTTGTTTAAAGACAGATTTCAGTTTCCTTTTTTCACTAAATCTTGACCTTGATCCCACTGTATTAAAAAAAAGTTTTAGTATAGCTCTTGCCCATCGGGAGGAGTTGCGCTTTCTGAATACTCTTATTTATTGACTGATATATTGTGAGCGGAATATTAATTAATGACATCAGTGATCACCTACCAGTTTTTGCAGTTTATGACACTAATTATAAGAAAAATCAGCATGAAGAACAACTGAGATACAGACGTGTAAGGACAGAAGAAACTATGACTGCATTTAAGAACGATCTATTAAATCAGGACTGGGACAAGGTGTACAAAGAAGCTGATATTGATATTGCATATGGCATATTTTTAAGAATATTCATGGAGTTGTACGATAAAAACTGTCCAACAATAAAATACAACAGAAAGCACAAATATTCAGATAGACCATGGATCACTAAGGGTTTACAAAATGCATGTAAAAAGAAAAATACACTCTATAGGGAATACCTAAAACAAAGAACAAAAGAAGCTGAAAATAAATATAAAAAATACAAAAATAAGTTGACCAATATTATACGTGTATGTAGAAAGGAGTATTATAGTAAAATATTGAACAACAATAAACATAATATGAAAGGAATATGGGATGTTTTAAACGGTATCATTAAAAATAATTCTGGACAACAAAGTTATCCACAATACTTTATCGATAATGGCAATATTATGGAAAACACTGCTGATAAGGTCAACAGCTTTAATCATTATTTTGTAAATATTGGACCAAAACTGGCAGAACAAATTCCTGAGTCACTGCCATCAGTAGACTGTAGTGAAAACCTGATTGATAGGAACCCTAACTCAATGTTCCTCACATCAGTGGAGGAAAAAGAAATAATTGACATTGTACACATGTGTAAATATAAAACATCCACTGATTGTAATGATATTGACATGAAAATCGTCAAGAAGGTCATTGAAGGAATTGTAGGACCTCTAACATATATTTGCAACTTATCATTTCAGACGGGAAAAGTGCCAAACAAAATGAAAATAGCTAAAGTTGTGCCGCTGTATAAAACCGGGGATAGACGCCACTTCACAAATTACAGGCCTGTTTCTTTACTACCACAATTCTCCAAAATCCTAGAAAACCTGTTTAATAAACGATTAGACAAATTCTTAGATAAATATAAATTACTCTCTGACAGTCAATATGGATTCAGATCAAAAAGATCAACATCTCTGGCATTAATCGAATCAATTGAGGAAATTACGAATGCTATAGATCAGAAACAGTATGCAGCTGGAGTATTTCTGGATCTCAAGAAAGCATTCGACACAATCAATCATGACATATTAATTAATAAACTGGAACGGTATGGGATTAGGGGGGTTGTACTGCAATGGGTGAAAAATTATTTAAGTGACCGGAAACAATTTGTGAAGCTGGGTGTCCATTCCTCATCATGCTTGGACATTGCTTGTGGTGTTCCACAAGGCTCTGTACTGGGTCCAAAATTATTTATATAAATGATATTTGTAAGGCATCTGATATATTAAAATTAGTATTATTTGCAGATGACACAAATATTTTTTGTTCTGGGGGGAATCTAAAGGAGCTGCTGGATACAATTACTTCAGAAATGTGCAAAATTAAAAAATGGTTTAACAGGAACAAACTATCGCTAAATCTAAGTAAAACTAAAATTATCTTATTTGGGAATTCCCTTAGAAATGCACAAGTGCAGATTCATGTAGATGGTGTGGAAATTGAAAGAGTACTTGAACATAAGTTTCTTGGTGTGATTATAGATGATAAATTAAACTGGAAGTCTCATATAAATCATATACATAACAAAATTTCAAGAAGTGTCTCAATCTTGAGTAAAGTAAAACACATTCTGGACCACAAATCACTCCACATTCTCTATTGTTCCCTGATTGCACCGTATTTGAATTACTGTGCAGAGGTTTGGGGCAATACTTACAAATGTTCGCTATCATCAATCTTTATATTACAAAAAAGGGCCATAAGGATAATCCATAAAACTGGTTACAGAGATCATACAAATCCACTATTCTTAAAATCAAAAATTCTAAAATTCACAGATCTGGTTCATTTTCTCACAGCACAAATTATATATAAAGCAATAAATAACCTGCTTCCTGACAATATTCTAAAAATGTTTTCTAAAAGGGAACGGGGATACAATTTGAGGGGGGAATTAAATTTAAAACATCCTCGTATCCGTACAACATTAAAAAGTTTTTGCATCTCTGTGTGTGGAGTGAAGCTGTGGAACAGACTAAGTAAAGATATGAAGCAATGTCCAAGCATGGCGCAGTTTAAAAAGCGGTTTAAGGATATGGTTTTTACAGGGTACAGGGAAAAGGTAGAGATTTGATAGGGTGTTCTTGTCTAATATTTTCATGTGTGTGTGCATGCACGGGTTTGTTGGTATGGGTATATATGTATGTATGTATGTATGTATGTATATATATATATATATATATATATATATATATATATTAAATATATATAAAATTGTAGGTTGTGTATCCTTCAGGTGTTAATGGGGTTATTGAAAATGTGTATATGTGCGTATGTGTGTATATACGTAGGTATGGATAGATAGAAACATATATGTGTATATATTAAAAAAAAAAAAAAAAAAAATTACACATAACATATAATGTAATTACAAGGAGGTATTTCTGTAGTCTATTGATACTAGATAGTGGAAAAGGGGTGGGATTAAATAAGCTTATGCTTCTTCCTGCTCCTTTTTGAACATGGACGTTATTTGGAGTTGTGGTTGCTCGTTTTCCTTTTGTTTGCTTTGTTCATTTGTCTCTTTTAATTCTATTTTTTTTTTTTATACTTTTTCAACATGTTCAAAATAAAGATTCAATCAATCAATCAATCAATCAATATATCAACAGGCACCCCCAAGGTCCCAAAGAGCAGTAATAACCAAATTTAAATTACTAATAGAACTCAGGGTGCTAAAAGGGTTCTCTCACCCCAACCGGTCGCAGCAGATGGCCCCGCCCCTCCCTGAGCCTGGTTCTGCCGGAGGTTTTTTCCTGTTAAAAGGGAGTTTTTCCTTCCCACTGCCACCAAATTGCTTGCTCATAGGGGGTCATATGATTGTTGGGTTTTTCTCTGTATCTATTTTTGTACAATCTACTGTGCAATATAAAGCGCCTTGAGGCGACCGTTGTTGTGATTTGGCGCTATATAAATAAAATTGAATTGAATTGAATTCAAAGTATTCTATGATATGATTCAGCCACTGCCAGTAATATGACTTTATAATTGCTAATGCAAATTCAGCAATGAAATTGAAATGCTCTTCCTTGATTCATGATAATAAGACGGATGTCTGCATATTTAAAACACAGATTTATCTAAAAGTGATAGTAGTGAAAGTGTAAATTGTAACTTGTATCCCTTACAGACCGTCCTTTCTCCTTCTCTGGTGTGTAAAAATGCTGACAGTCACACCTCTGTTTTTAACGCTGTCCCTGTGTTGTCCAAGGTGAGATATGCATTTGATTTCTTATATAGGTTTCCTTTGACAGCATTAGGTAAAAGCTGCTGGGGTGTAAGATAAAGGATCTGGAAGTCTTTCAAATACTGTCCTCTTGTGGTATAGTGTTGTGATTACAGTGTATGAAGCTACAATAAATACATATAATTCATTGCAGTCTTTGATTTCCCTATGTATATGTGTTATGTGTTGACAGTAGAAAAAACATCTGGACTTGTTCCATATTTGAATATCCTTAGAATATGACTGTGATTATTTTTGTTAATATAGTAGATTTAAGTATTACCATTTTTGCTAATACTTCAGCATAACTGTTTTGTTTTTTACTTTACCTTGTTTCTGACATCCTGAGGTTTTTGTTGACTTCAATTATCAGCTGGAAAAAGAAAAAAATCCAGAGTTTTTTTATGGTTTCTTTTTTAAAAATCACATTTTAAAGGAATGGCTAAGAAAAACTTATCATATCACATACCAGAACATACCCTTTGCTGCTTTCTTTTAACTTTGTTTTTATCATGTTATAACTCTCCGTACTTGGTAGTACATAATAAATCTATCTCTTCCACTTATCCTTTATCGGGGGGCTGGAGCCTACCGCAGCATAATACACACTAGACAGTTCACCAGCCTGTTGCAGGGCTAACACATAGGAACAGGCAGCCATTCACACTTATGAACAATTTAGAGTTACCAATTAACCTAACCCCACTGACTGCATGTCTTTGGACTCTGGGAGGAAGCCAGAGTATCTGAAGAAAGCGCATGCAAACACAGGGAGAACATGCTAACTCCACACGGTGTTTCCAAGACCATGTCCTCATGTAAATGGATTTATGATGACCAACAAACACAGAATTTACATAATTGACAATGAAAAAATTCAAAAAAAGAAATGGTATGGTTAGAGTTCCTACCCACCTAAATATGGTTTTATTTCCTGCTTGTTATATATAATCTGCAAAGATAAAAGTTTTTTTTAAAACTTAAAAAAAAAATTTAAACCCTCAATGAAAAGCATTTTACTCAATTTCATGAAGTTTTACGTTAATACAGTTGGGTTAAGGTCACATAACCATTAACAGTGTCTCCAAAGGTAATAGTAAGTACTGTTCAGATATTTTTCTCATTAGATATGTGTTGCATAATTTTTTTGCTCTGGCTACATCCACTTATCTGAACAAACACCTAACGCTCTGATAGGGTCATCCCACATACACGTGATAACTTCAACAGGTATGCAGGAAGAGCATGGGGTTGAGCAGAGCAGAGAGCAGATAAGATAAGCATACTAGCAGAATTTATGATGAGGCTCTGAACTAAAATTCCACAATAAAACATGGTTGTAAAGATGACATTTCAACATATTTAATAAATGTCAAATTTTGAGTGTTGATATATGTAATACTGGGTTTTGTGTGAATAATTAATGAATTTTAAATCCTTACCTAGACAAGTGATTAAGAAAATAAACATATGAATTACAGATTTTATGGGAGTAGAGACTCTACTAAGATTTAAAGTACTTCACAGGCATTGATCTGTTGATCTATTGCTCTCCAGTTGCCAAAAAGTACTAAAATGGTTTTGTTTTTCTTTTGGTTTTTTTGCATTGGTGTGATAAATGACCATCTAGACTAGAGGTGTCGAACTCCAGTCCTTGACGGCTGCTGTCCTGAAACTTTTAAATGTGACCCCACTGCAACACACCTGGTCATTAGCAAGACTCTATAGAACTCGACTGCATGCAGAAGTGGCAAATCTTACCCTACTCAAGTAATGTTAAATAAATTTAAGTAAATGTAAGTGTTTGGAAAATTGTACTTCTAAAAGTACTGTTATTGCACCATGTTCATTCACTCATGAGCTGCTGTAACATGAATCAAATGGCTGAACTGCCACCTTAGCATGCAGTCAAGTTCTATCGAGTCTTGTTAATGACCTACTAATTTTATTAAGGTGTGTTGCAGCAGGGACACACAGAAAAGTTTCAGGACACTATCCCTCGAGGAGTGGAGTTTAACACCTATGATCTAGACAATGTAATAGTAGTTTAGTTAGGGGAATATATCCATTTATCTAAAGTTATCACTAGAAGCATATTTTAGGCATCACAATGTTGCTACAAGATTTTAGTTAATATTAATAACATCTTAACTGAATTTGCCATTTGTATTTTAAATTTAACCCTAACCCAATGAAAACATTAGATCCAGTTAAGATTTACCGTAATAAAAACCAACTGCAGAGTATTTACAAAATGAATGAATGAAAAAAACAAGTAAATAAATAATCAATGTAGATTTCATAATTTATTTTCTGATAAAGATAAAATCTTTACCCTCCTCATCTTTTCTAACTGCCCTCAACCCATCAGCAGGACTGGTATATGTTCCTTTTTGCAAGTAGGAATCGGACAAGCCCAGTTAGATCCCCAATATGACCTTTAACAGGAGACAAGCGTGAATTTCTCTGATCAAACAATCAGAAACAGACCTCATGAGGGGGGCCTAAGAGCCTGAAGTTCTCTGGTGGGCCCTGTACTCATTGCCTGGTACCATGGAGCCTTACTGCCATTTGCCATTTAATACCAGAAATTGCAGGTCCACCATTGGTATCCTATGCTTTTCATAGATTAGAGCTCATGTGACAAACATGAAAGGGTCTGGAGAAGCCTTGGAGAGCATTGTTCAGCATGACCAGTTTGGTGGTGGGTCTGGGGAGGCATATCCATGGAGGGATACACAGACCTTTTGATGAAAAATGCTGGAAGAGTTATGCAATATTTGATTTTCAATCAGTTGTGCTATACAATACATGATGAACCAGCTAAACATAGCTAACACTCGTCGCAAACACATTTTCTCCCACTAGTTTCTCTTGTTTAAACATCTCCTCATATGGGGAAGGAATTCTTTATGTTGTGTCACTAGGGAGCGGGGCTAAGTGTATAAACAGTGTTGGGGAGTAATGGAATACATGTAGCAGCGTTACGTATTTAAAATACAAAATATGAGTAACTGTATTCTGTTACAGTTACCGTTTAAAAAGGTGGCATTCAGAATACAGTTACTTTGTTGAAATAAATGGATTACACAGCGGCCTTTTCCTGTTTCATATGTTAGGCTATGCCCTCTCTATTTTTGGTAAGTCCACGCCTGTGGAAACCCAAACAAAACACGCATTAAGAGGCTCTAATGCCTGTGTCTCAATCTCGCGGCCCATGTCAGCTCTATTTGTGGCCCGCATAATGACGTGAAAAATTGGTTTTAAATGATTATTCAAAAAATGATCTAATATGAAGATAATAGCCAGAGTGTTACAGGCATAGCCCTACAGAATGTAGCCTCATGGGCAGTGTAGTCAGTGCTGCAGGGAGAATGGACTGCCATACCCGTTATGTGTCTGTGAGCGTGAAGGAGGGAGAAAAAGGACAGTCGAAAAGTACGAGCTGTCACCGAGCAGAAACCTGAGATGGAAGCATGCAAATATAATAATAACCACTGCAGCCAAAAAGAGAGCCTGATGAGCCCAGTTGTAAGTAAGCTATTAAGACTCGACTGTACGCTGTGTTCGTGTTTTCCTCCAAAGCCTTTCAACGCCTCTCTCTGTCTGTCACTAGCAAAGTCGACCCAGACAACAAAGTAAAGCTAGTTTTCGACTACGAGCCCGACGTATTAGCCAGAGGTCGGTTTACTATGATTCGGAGCCGCGGACCTGTTTTATACACATGCAGAATAATTGGTATGGCGAGTAACCTTAAGTAATAGTAATAAATCACACAGCAATAGTACATTCATGTAGTTATAAAAATCATGATAACATATTAAGTAATCCCAAGTATTCAGAATACGTTACTCTCATTAAGTAATGTAATGGAATATGTTACAAAATACATTTTCGGGCATGTATTCTGTAATCTGTAGTGGAATACATTTTAAAAGTAACCTTCCCAACACTGTGTATAAAGAGGGACGGACAGACTAATTTATGTTTCTGTATATACTGCATAGACTCTATATATGCTGTTACTCCTCTTGCAAGGTAAAGTAAAGCTTTACACCTCTGTTTGGTCTCCATTTGTCATTTGTCATTTTTCTAACACCTCCACAGGCTCAAAAATGACACCCTGGCAGCCATTATGTATCCATATGGATCCTAGGGTTCTCCTGCTGCACGACAATGACTGGCCTTATGGGGCGAGAGTATGGAGGCAGTTCCTGTAAGATGAAGGAACTGATACCACTGACAGGCTCCACATTCGCTTAACCTTAATCAAAAGAAGATCTCTGGGTCATTATGTTTATGAAGCAGGTCTCTCTTGTAGATTACACACTGAGTCCCAATGGAATTACCTACGGTTAAATAAAAAATAGTCATAAAATATGTTTCTGTCCATCCGACACCACCAGGTTGCACCTCAGACTGTCCTGCGATGCCCAAAATTGTTATGGACATTTTGACGCAAACAGTATTTTAAACTGTATACCACCTTGATCTAAATTGAGGCTAACTAACCATATTTTGAATGAAAACTTGTGATGTTCTTCCTAATGCTTCAAAAGCAACAGCACTGTATGATGTTTATTTACAAGACTCTACTGCAAAGATTAACCATATGTTCCCTTTGGTCTTAAATTTAAACAGTGCACTCAGTGTCAGGTCACGGGAAATGTGGTGGAACTGAACTCAGAAACGTCTTGCTGTGAGGCAACAGTGTTAACCACCATGCAGTCCTTTGAACATACTTTACATAATTTATGAACACGTATTACATGCCAAAATTATTGTACAGGTTTTATTTTATTCATTCCTTGCTGTAAATAAACTTGCCAGTTTTAAATAGTGTAAAGAGTCTTTACCTTTTCGGGGGGGGAAGTACAAATATTGCATATTTGTACTTTTTACTTTTTTTTTTTTTTTTAGGTTTAAAAGATTAAAATATGAAAAAGCTAAAAGTCTAACCGCTAACAAAGAGACACGTTTTCGTGTAAAAACCAG
Organism: Rhamphochromis longiceps; assembly: GCF_057381845.1. Classification (NCBI taxonomy): domain Eukaryota; kingdom Metazoa; phylum Chordata; class Actinopteri; order Cichliformes; family Cichlidae; genus Rhamphochromis; species Rhamphochromis longiceps. Next base: position 34,168,820 of record NC_140560.1, on the reverse strand, counting down.
CAGTCCCATCACAAGTTTTTAAAATAAAATCTAACATAAAAACTTGGATGTAACCGGAACTGCAGCTGATTAAAGTGAACGAGTAGATACGTAGAAGTAAAGTGGTCCTGTTCCTCCAACGATTCTTTTAAAGTCGCTGGGTGTGTCTTTAAAATAGTTTCTTCCGTGTTTTGTTCTAGTCACTTAATCAGTACATATATGTATTTTACTACATGCACTCTAAAAGTTTTCCGTGCACCATGAGCCGCCTTACCTTGCCTCAGACATCTTCTTCTTCTCTGTGTGTTGTGTTCAGGTCCTCGCGAAGGTCTCACCTTTATCTGCGCAAAGGAAACAAGAACAGGATGGATCTGAAGCCCGCAGTCCAGCTGTTGTAGAAATTAACAAGCTCCCAATACCACGCCTCGAGTGGACCTGCTGAAATAACTGCGTACCCACTCAGTAATTAAACTGCCCGGTCACAAATGTTAAGTTTCGTTTTCATTTCTCCACATTATGAGCCACACCTGTTTGTGTAACACCTTGGATCATCGACAGTCAGCTGACTTTTGTTTGTTAAGGAGGGTGAAAAAGTTTAGTAGCGACATTTGACGTTCAGGCAACAACAACAACTTGCTCGTCTTGATCAACTGGTTTCCTGATGCTGCCTTCAAGTGTTATCGGAAAATAAAAAGTGGTGACTGAAAGGACTTTTCTTAATGAAAACACAACAAACATGTTCCCCCTTAAATCGTAAAGAATTTTATGATACAGTGTTTAATGTACACCGTGTTTTCCTGAAAATGTCCCAATTTTCAGCCAAGTATTTATCAGATTTTTTTTTCTTTTTCTTTTTTTTTATCCACGTTTCCCTTCCAAATGAACTCGAACACACCACCTCAAAGTACGGGGGAGATCTGATATTGACTCAACAGTGTTTCAATGTTTCCTTGCTATCTGGGGACGGATGTACATGCATGTGTGGCGCCCTGAGTATTTTGAGCATTAAGAACAAGTCTCAGATGTGTTCCTTATGTGTTCGTGCCCACCCCCCATCATCATTTTTTTGCTATTTGTTGTGACAATAATTTGCATCATAACACAGAGCGAAAAGCTCATTTGCTCCCACCTGATGTGATGTGAGGGCGGTATTTAGTTTCGCCAGTAGGTGGCAGTGGCGGCTCAGCCAAACGGGTAACTGGCAAAATAATCCTTCACAAAAGTAACGCAGGCCAGTTATTACAATGGAAGCCGCCAGTAACACTGAATTGTTTTGCTGTGTTTCAGGTGAGAGCAATATACGAGAACTACATACATTTATGTAAAGTTGATGCTTATTTAACATGTTTGGAGTGTAATTCTTGTTTATATGGTGTTTAATGTGAGCGAATAAGGGAGTTGTTTCACGTTATCTGTGGGTAATCCTAGTAACATTTGTGCGCTAGCTAAGTCATGTTAGCCTCCTGCATTAATCTCTGTAACGTGTTGTTCCATCAGTAAGGTGAAAGGAAACTGTTAGCGGGTTTCAGTTAAAGTTATAGGAAATAGACCAGCCAGTACATGTTATGTTGTCTATTGTGTACTGGTCATTTTCTCTGTGTGTTAAGGGCTGATTAATACGTGGCCATTACACGTAATGCCACAAAAGTAACGCAGGCCAGTTATTACAATGGAAGCCGCCAGTAACACTGAATTGTTTTGCTGTGTTTCAGCGCAATAAATCTTCATGTGCACCTGAATGAACCCTGTCGTCCTTCAGTGTGTAACATAATTTGGCGAGCCACCAGCCAGGAGCAGATTTCCTGCTCCAGACAAGAACCTAGAACACGTTAAATCAACATCTGGTAAAGATGGAACAACTACAGGATGAGATCAGCACAGCCTTGTGGACACTTGGGAAACCCGAACTCACCAAGGTATGCCAGCATCTTAAGTGCAGCGAACCAGCAGGGGTGGGTTTTAAAGGACAGTCCCGACGTGCTCTGATTCGGCTGGCAGAAAGTACTCTGGACGAGATTGAAAAAACAGAGGAATCTGAAGTGTTTCAGCAGTTCATCCGTGATCTCCAGTCATTCATACAGTCATTACAAGAACATCCTGTAGCTGAAGTGAAGATACAACGAGCAGAGCTCAGTGAGATAGAAAAACTGAAACAAGAGTACAGTCAGCTCCAACAAGCTCAAGCAGAAGCACGACGTGTTCTGGAAGAAAAAATTGAAGCGTTGGGGACCGAGTTTAGAGGTGCAGCTGGGATAAGTGAAAAACAAGTAAGTCAGCTTGCACCCTTTACTACACCAGAAGTGACTCTGAGAAAAGACTTTCGGATCTGGGGTCAGATCGGGGAAGCAGGACAAAAAGACAAGTTATCTTTCACTAGCTTGACCAACCAAATTGATTCCGGGCTTAAGAAAGGCTACTCAGAGACTGAAATCATTGAAGCTGTGATTAAGGCAGTAAGCCCTGGCCTTCACCTTCGAGACTTGCTGGAAGTGAAGCGTGACCTCACACTTCCCACACTAAGAACTATATTACGGGGACATTACAAAGTAGACTCGTCAGCTGACCTGCTTCATCAACTCATGAGCATATCTCAAGACCCCAAAGAATCTGCTCAGTGCTTTCTGTTCAGGGCAATAGAACTCAGAGAGAAATTGCTCTGGAAGTCTGGTGATGACGATGAAGGGGAGCAGTTCAGCCCAGACTTAATTCAGCGCAAGTTCCTGCGCTCATTAGAGACTGGCCTCCTCAGTGAAGCCGTGAAGTTTCAGTTAAAGCCTTATCTTAGCAACTACCAAGTAACAGATGAGGTTCTAATTGAGAAGATAAATGAAGCAGCCAGCCTTGAATTAGAGCGACAAAATAAACTGAGGAGAAATACTACAGTAAAAACACCAAGGATAAATGAGGTACACACAGAGTCACAGCACAACCACACTCAGCCACCTTTGAACAGTGAACCAGACAGAAAGGATGAAACCCAGACAAAGGGGGGTGAAGGAGGTGCCACAAAGAAAAAGCAAGGACAGAATAAGGGCCTGGATTCAGAGACAGCTAAGCTGATTGAAGGCCTGAAAGCTGATGTGCTTGAAGTAAAGAAAATGTTTAATGAGACTTTGGAAGCAACAAAAGTAAGGTCAAGTATGGACAGTCGGTTCTCTCCTACAACAAGACGTGCTAGAGGTTGCCAAATGTGCAGAGAGGCTCAGCTTGGTGATCTGTGTAGACACTGCTATCGCTGTGGTCAGGAGGGTCACCTTTCCCGAGGGTGCAGGCAGGCTAGGATCACCCAGGGAAACGGGAGGGGGCTACTGAGCCGGGACCCACAGTAGCCCACTCATCACCCAGGTCCCAGGTAAATCCTGTCTATGGGCAAGACACCCCGCATCAACAAGCACCACAAAATGACTTCACACGCACTGAAACTGGCCCCAAAGAGCCAAACAGCTACAAATTGACAAGTGACACATCTAATGGTTATATACCCTCACAACGGCAAACCAAGCTCATCAGTCTCATTGGGAAAAGATGCACAGTTCAGTGCCACCTAGATAAGGTACCAGTAGAGGCCCTGTGGGACACTGGAGCTCAGGCAAGTCTGATTAACAATGAATGGCGAGAACAACACCTACCACACAGCACTGTCAGGCCACTTGCTGAGCTGTTGGGAACAGAACCTCTAGTGGCTTTAGCAGCTAATGGTAGTGAAATCCCATATGATGGGTGGGTAGAGACAGAATTCTATTTGGACTGTAACCCTGAAAATTGTCTTCTAGTCCCAATGCTTGTATCCAGTGACCCCAATGTTGCACAACTGCCCATTATTGGATTTAATGTAATAGAGGAAGTTGTGAGTAAATGGGGCAAGCGACAACCAAGCTCACGCAACGTTCGGAAAATCAGCCAAATCCTTTCAGTATCAGTACACACTGCTAAATCAGTACTAAAACTATTGCAGTCACCAGACCAAAACCAAAGTGTGGGCACAGTATTGGCAGGAAAGAGGGGACTATGTCTCGCTGCTGAACAGATTACCACCACATATGTCCGTGCACACATTGGAGCCCAGTTTTCAGGACAGAGTCTGTTATTTGTCCCGAATGAACCATCACAGTTGCCTGAGGGTCTTGTCATCCAAGAGGGACTGGTCACCATAATGGAGGGCAGGTCAGTGTACATCCCAGTCGCGATAGCTAATACCAACAAGCGGGATGTCAACTTAATCCCTCACACTGTTCTGGGACATCTGGAAGAAATAAAAGCAGTGTACCCCATCACCCCTGAAAAGACACAAGACTCAGTGGAGCAGATTTCATCACAGCCTCCTATACAGGTGAATGAGGTTATGAACACACCCTCCTCCAGCCATAAGCCACCTCAGTGGGACCCTCCAGTTAAGTTGGACCATCTCAGTGAAAATGAACAACAAACGGTGAGACAGCTGTTAAGAGAGGAATGTCATGCTTTTGCTTATGATGATAAAGATGTTGGGTGCATCCCCAGTTTAAACATGCACATCACATTGCATGACACAACACCTGTTCGAAAAACCTACATATCTGTGCCAAAGCCTCTGCACCAAGAGGTGAAAGACTATCTTCAAGACCTGCTGAACCGTGGGTGGATTTCAGAGTCTAGGTCACCCTACTCATCTCCAATCGTCTGCGTTCGGAAGAAGTCAGGTGAATTGAGATTGTGCTGTGATTACAGGGAACTCAACCGGAAGTCAGTACCAGACAGACACCCAATTCCCAGAATTCAGGATATGCTAGATTCCCTTCATGGCAGCTCCTGGTTCTCTGTTCTTGATCAGGGGAAAGCATACCATCAGGGGTTCCTGGACCCTGAAAGTCGCCCCCTGACAGCCTTCATCACACCTTGGGGCTTGTACCAGTGGAACCGCATACCCTTTGGCCTCAGCTCAGCCCCAGCAGAGTTTCAGCGGAGCATGGAGGACTGTTTAAGGGGACTGCGGGATGTAATCTGTCAGCCATATTTGGACGACAACCTAGTCCACTCTACTTCATTTGATACTCATCTTGAACACATCAGAGCCGTCCTTCAGAGATACCAAAAACATGGTGTCAAACTCAGCCCACAGAAATGTGACATCTTCAAGAAAAAGGTACGTTTCCTTGGTCGGATGGTGTCCGAAGAGGGATATACCATGGACCCAGCGGAAATAGTCCCTGTACAAGCTCTGAGAGACAAACCACCATCCACAGTGGGGGAACTGAGTCGGGTCCTAGGATTCCTGTCCTACTATAGATCCTATATCCCAAACTTTTCAAAAGTGGCAAAACCCCTGTACCAGTTGCTGACACTGCCTCCAGATAAAGCACCGCCACCAGTGCCCAGGGCAAAGGGGAAAGTGGTTAAGACAAAACCGAAAGGTCGACCACCGCCTAACACACCCATTAAATGGACTGAGAGCCATCAAAATGCCCTAAATGAGTTGACTGACTGTCTAACACAGCCACCTATTCTGGGTTACCCTGATTTCTCAGAGCCCTTTGTACTCCATTGTGATGCCTCACAACAGGGCCTGGGAGCTGTGTTATATCAAAAGCAAGCAGGCAAGATGAAGGTCATTGCATATGGCTCAAGGACATTAACACCCCCTGAGAAAAACTATCATATGCATTCGGGAAAGCTGGAATTCTTGGCTTTAAAATGGGCAGTCTGTGAACGCTTTCGGGACTACCTATATTACGCCCCACATTTTGTTGTCTACACAGACAATAACCCTTTGACATATGTCCTTACGACAGCAAAGCTGAACGCCACAGGCCACCGCTGGGTGAGTGAACTGGCTGACTTCAACTTTACTATCAAATACCGGCCAGGGAAGAAAAATGCTGATGCAGATGGCCTATCCCGCTTACCACTAAACATTGAGCAGTATATGGCACAGTGCACATCAGAAGTCAAACAGGGTGTCGCTAGAGCTGCTGTTGAAAGTGCAGTATTGCAGAGGGAGAATCTGCTGCATGAAACTGTTGTTGTCAGCCTGAGTGCCGTCAGTTTAGTGCAAGACGCGGTCACACTGTCTGCTGGAAAGTCTCTGTCACCCGAGGAAATCCGAGTGAGTCAGGAGAAAGATCCCATCATCAGTCGCTTTTTACAACACAAAATCAACAACTACTTACCAAAAGGTCGTGCCCTAACAGCAGAACCCCCTGATGTCAGAATCTTGCTGAGGCAGTGGAGCAGAGTGCACATAAATGATGATGGGGTCCTCTATAGGAGAGTGAGAGGCAGAGACCAGCTTCTTCTCCCTAAAGAGCATCGTGACACTGTGTTCAGGGAACTGCACAAAGAGATGGGACATTTGGGGGCAGAAAGAACTCTGTGTTTAATAAGGGACAGGTTCTACTGGCCTCGAATGCAAAACGATGTGGAGCATTTTGTAATGCATGCCTGCGAATGCCTCAAGAGAAAGCGGCCAAGTAAGATTACCAGGGCCCCACTGACCACCATTACAACGACATTCCCATTTGAGCTTGTGTCCATAGACTTTTTGCACCTTGAGACTTGTAAACAGGGATATGAGTACATATTGGTAGTGATGGACCACTTCACACGTTTTGCACAAGCTTATGCAACAAAAAACAAATCTGCAAAAACAGTGGTGGATAAGGTCTTCAATCACTTTGCTCTGAACTTTGGTTTCCCAGCACGAATCCACCATGACATGGGCAGGGAATTTGAGAATCAGATGTTTTCCCAGTTGCAAAAAGTCTGTGGTTTACGTGGCTCTCACACTACCCCATACCATCCACAAGGAAATGGGCAAGTGGAGCGTTTCAACAGAACTTTGTTGTCCATGTTGAGAACACTAACTGACCTTGAAAAAGCAGACTGGAAGGAATCATTGACAAAAGTGGTGCACGCCTACAACTGCACTCGGAATGAGGCTACTGGGTTTTCCCCGTACTATTTGTTGTTTGGCCGTACTCCAAGACTCCCTATAGACATCTTGTTCAACTTGCCTTCACAGGAACAGCAATTAAGCTACGAGGAGTATGTGACAAAATGGCAATCCCGAATGAAGGAGGCCTATGAGATTGCATCTATGGCAGCCCAGAAAGAAGCTTCAAGAGGTAAACAGTATTACAACCGTAAGATCTACGGAGCTCAACTTCATCCGGGGAACAGAGTCCTGCTCCGCAACCTCAAGGAGAGAGGAGGCCCAGGCAAGCTTCGGTCATACTGGGAGGATACAGTGTATGTGGTGGTGAGTCAAAAAAGCCCTGACATCCCAGTTTACGAGATCAAGCCAGAGAGGGGAGGAAAAAGCCGCACAGTACACAGGAACCTGTTGCTTCCATGTGACAGTCTACCTGTGGAAAATCCACACAGACAGGAGCAAAACGAAAGAAGAAAAAGCCTGAGACAAAAAACGGTAGAAGCTCAACAACAGCTACTACAACAAGACACAGACGTAGAGAGTGAGGATGAGGGTGAGCTTGTGTGGAGGTTTCCACAGCAAAACAGTACCACCACCATTATCCCTCCAACCCTGGAATCTCTGGTGGGTGAACAACAACTGGGGGAGCCTCAAACAGCTGACTTCGACCCTTTCTTACAGGACCACAGAGAGATACACGAACCTGAGTTGCAGACAGCAGAGCAACATTACAACCACCAGGAGTCACAGGATGAACAACAAGATGAGCAAGGAGACAGTGACTCCAACAGTGAACAAGGGTTGTCACCTGTCCTCAGACACCCCAAGAGAGAGCGACGTCAGCCCAAAATGCTGACATATGATATATTAGGACAACCCACAGTCAGACAAGCTGATATGGACAGTGTTAAGATGGGAGCTATTTGCACCCAGAGACTGTGGAGGCCTTGGTGGCCTGAAGATATACCAGCAAGGTGTGAGAGACAGTAATAAGAAACTGATCCAAAATGAAGACATTTACATGAACATTGTGACAAGCAGAATAGAGCAAATGTAGCACCAACAGACAATGGACAGAATCTAACATTCATTCTTATGGTGTGTGCTAACTTGTCACATGCTGAACGTATGATGATGATGACCATCTGTAAAAGATGCCTTGATATGTAAACAAAGTTAAGTGTGGTAACAGACTAGTGTATTGTTGGCCGAATATTGAGTCTGGTTACAGTCAGAAATTCAGAGTAACAGGATGAACTTGTTTACTAACCTTGAGGGAGAAAAATGGTTACTTGGCACAACATGATTCATGATTAGCTTCTACCATGACTTTTAATTTGCTGAATGCAAATTGTTGAATTGCAATGTTTCATTGAACAGATGTCAGAAGCATGTGTAACCATAATTGTTACCCAGGGATAGGTATACTAATAGTACACAAGAAATGTACTGACAACAGCAAACATGTTCAAAGAGTTTAGGAAAAAATTTCTTTCTTTCTTTTTTTTTATTAAGCAGGGGAGGGTGTGGCGCCCTGAGTATTTTGAGCATTAAGAACAAGTCTCAGATGTGTTCCTTATGTGTTCGTGCCCACCCCCCATCATCATTTTTTTGCTATTTGTTGTGACAATAATTTGCATCATAACACAGAGCGAAAAGCTCATTTGCTCCCACCTGATGTGATGTGAGGGCGGTATTTAGTTTCGCCAGTAGGTGGCAGTGGCGGCTCAGCCAAACGGGTAACTGGCAAAATAATCCTTCACAAAAGTAACGCAGGCCAGTTATTACAATGGAAGCCGCCAGTAACACTGAATTGTTTTGCTGTGTTTCAGGTGAGAGCAATATACGAGAACTACATACATTTATGTAAAGTTGATGCTTATTTAACATGTTTGGAGTGTAATTCTTGTTTATATGGTGTTTAATGTGAGCGAATAAGGGAGTTGTTTCACGTTATCTGTGGGTAATCCTAGTAACATTTGTGCGCTAGCTAAGTCATGTTAGCCTCCTGCATTAATCTCTGTAACGTGTTGTTCCATCAGTAAGGTGAAAGGAAACTGTTAGCGGGTTTCAGTTAAAGTTATAGGAAATAGACCAGCCAGTACATGTTATGTTGTCTATTGTGTACTGGTCATTTTCTCTGTGTGTTAAGGGCTGATTAATACGTGGCCATTACACGTAATGCCACAAAAGTAACGCAGGCCAGTTATTACAATGGAAGCCGCCAGTAACACTGAATTGTTTTGCTGTGTTTCAGCGCAATAAATCTTCATGTGCACCTGAATGAACCCTGTCGTCCTTCAGTGTGTAACACATAATCGAAACTAACCCATCCTGCCACATCCTGCGGGTTTTTTTTCCGGGGTGTGTGTGGGGGAGGGGGGGGGGGGGTGAAGAATAACACTATTTAACATCAAGAGAACGAAACCGGTATGTCAAACACTGGTCATGATTTCTGAGCTCATATGCGACCCTTTACACTCCCACAAATAGTGTTATACGTGTGAACAACACTGTTTTGCAAAGTGGTGAAAGAAGCGGGTGAGTAAAAGCCATAATCCTCCTTAATATTGGATTCATTAATGTAAATACTACTTATATACATCATAATTAATTATTAGAGTTTTTTACTTTCAAATGTGCAAATAATAAATTACTAGCTACAGCTTTAAATTAAATGGTGTATGGGGTATAAAGTAAAACATTTGCATCCAAATTTTAGAGAAGTAGATGCAGAATACTGAAGTACGTTAAATCTGTAGTTCAGTAAAATAACCTAACTAAATGTTCTCATTAAATTTCAATATGATTCTATCTATGCTGTCATCTAGTGGGCACTGGATACTGCACATTTAGCAGTACTCCAGTCCAAAAGCATTCCTTGAGCAGGGCATAAGTAGGAACCAATCATATTTTACGCCCCCCTCTGGGCATGCCCCTGTCCATCTCCATGTCCAGTACTGGTTAGCATAATCATTATTATTTATAGTTAGATAACTGAAAAGGCGTACCAACCCAAGGCCTACCAAAATTTCCTAGAAAGAGATTTAAGCATCCAAAATGTTAATGTGAAAACAAAACTCCTGAAAGGAGAAAGACACAAAAGCAGCTATAAGAACAGAAGGAACAAAGAGACAAAACAAAGAAAGAATAGATGTAGAAAGATGAGCTGATTGCTGGTGTCATGAGGAAAATGTAGGCTCGTTATTTATGTTACAGAAACACAGAGATGAGACCAGGTGGAATTTTAATTAAAATAATTTCTGAAGATGATATTGATGCATGTAAGCATTTGTAGCAACTGGAGAGGATGGAGACCTTATTGCTGATCTCTTTAATCTCGCTCACGATTACTACAAAAAACAAGCAATACCTGAAAAAGAAATGAAAAAAATATGGTAAACATGTGCATTAGTGTTTGTGTTTGTACTCAATAATGCTCCTCAGGTGCCAGAGGCAGACAGAGGACCCAGGAGTCTTGGGGCACACGCAGCCCTCCAAACAGTACTGAAGACCGAAGTCCAGTCTTAATTCCGTTAATCTAATGAAAAAACTAATTTTCCAAAATTTATAAGATTTATCTGTATTAAATTTAGAATCCGCGTACCGTACTGATAATTTGAATTTTACTTAATGTTACTTGCTATAATGAAAATAGTAAAGCATAAAACACATTGCAAATACAATTTCAAAAAAAGAAACAAACTAATGACCAAAAATCACAGCTAGTAAACAGCCTGTAATCAGTTAAGACCAAAGCTTTGAAAAGCAGATTCCAGTTTTTAAACTTAATCACAGAATTCACAAAAGAAAAAGGGAAAAAATTCTGATATGATTCATCTTCTCATTGTCACATTTATATCATTTATATCTCCGTAATATTATTAATAAAATATATTGCTGCATGACGTTTGCACTATAGCATACATTTAGAAAACAGTGGAGCACACTGTGGTTCAGTTTTCCCATCTAATGCAGTCCTGTCTGTTTACTGATCGATTACCCTATAACTCAAATTTATGTTTCACTTTGATCAGACGAAAGTTTAATTTGTTTTTCTCTAAAAATCTAACTCTTTATAAAAGGATAAAATGGCAAGTGTAGAATCCTTAGTTTTTCATCATTAGGCATCATTAATGAGGAAAAGAGTGTATATTCTGACATTTTTGCTGATCTAGTGTTTTGGACACTAGTCCAAGTCTAAAGACACGCAAAGGATACTGCCAAACTGTCCCAGTGGCCTACTTGTCTGGCTTAATCAGAATCAGAAACAAAACAAATTATTACAAAGTCTAAATTAATATTGCTACGCTGCTATTTCTGAGAGCAACAAGAAAGATGTTAGCAAAACTTTGGTCCTGACCAAGAAAGAGAGTATAGCTCAAGAAATCAGTCAGAATTTCCACATAGGTCCACACACTAGCCACTAAGACCAAAGACAAAGTGGCACACTTTTATACTCTTTGGCCTCACCTTAAGTACTCTCATGTCTAATTGCTAAATGCATCACAGACCCATGCAGCAAACCCTAATAAGCCTCCTAGAACCACCATAATTAAATAAAAAAAATTTTGGAATTTCAGTTCTCTGTCCCTTTGTTTGTTCTCAAAAGACACAGACTGTTTTTTTTCTGTACTTGTCTCTTCATCGCTGTATAAAATGGAATCTCTAGGAAAGCTTTCTTTTTGTCTTCTGTCTTCAGACCTTCATTCAGAGAGTTACAGATCTTTTGCCATGAGTCTATTTCTGAGCTCCAAAGTGCAGCTTTTGCTCTGATGAATTGTGAGATCTTAGTTTTGCTGCCTTTAGCCAGACTGATGCTGTCTTTACAGATGAAAAAGATATCTAATCCAAGAAAGAAAGAAAGAAAGCATTGAGAGCTGCTCTGGCTGTCTTTGAGAGAGCAAGTGACCCTTTGAATGCTGCCTGATCCACTTCTGGGATTTCTGAGGCCATCTTGGGGGCTTTACTTTCCTGGGCCACCATCTTACCACAACCTGTAATCAGGTTTTTAGATTTTATCAATTTAACATCTGAAGCATCTCTAACCAGTGATCGAATGCTCAGTCCAACTGACCCAACTTGTTTAAAGCCAATGCACATATCTTTATAAAAACCCACTTCTTTGTCAACAGTTGGTTGATTGATTACCTCTCCCAGACAATCCTGAATACTTTGCACATCTTCCATGAACTTCGGGAGGACATCATTGACTTTGCTTTTCTGTGTGCGTTTAACTCCAATCTCTGCTGCAGTGGTCACAGCACTGTTGATTCCACTGGTGAGATATAAATATATAACATAATAAAACAATGTTTTTTCATTTTTTCATATATATATTTTAAGTAATAAAATCTGTGAATTTTTATTGTTATTCAGTTCTTTGTTTTGCTCTTTGACAGCTAAAACCATGTTTAAATGTACATATACTTGATTAAAGCAATGTGTGGCTTACAAAACCTCTTTACTTTTTTACAAAAATTAAGGCAGTTTTGAAGGCAAGAGGGGTCCAACGTAGTAACAACAAGGTGTACCTGTGAGGTTATATCAGTAATAGTCATGTTAAACACGATGTGATAAAAAAATTTACTTTCACCATTGTTGGAATTTACTTTATCTTCAGCAGGATGTGCCTATATCAGATCTCTGCCTCTCGGGCTGTAATCACAGCTGTGGGAAGATTTTAATTTGAAGCTTGCAAACCAAACAAAAGTGTAACAGGTTGCTTTAGGTGTGAGAACAGATTTAAAAAGGTGTCTACTTCTATGATGTCAGCCAACTGTAAACCATCTAATCCCTGTTTGCATTTTGCGCTCCTGTTCCTTTATCATATGACTGACTGAATTACGTGAAACATTGATTATCCTGTAAAACACCTAACATAAGAGGAGGAACAGTGCAACTTATTGCATTACTGATGATACAGCAGCTGGGATCCAACCAGCACCGTGCATACATGCAAATATATTAGTTTATGAATTTATTTCAAATCTTAAAAGAAATCTTTGCTTTCAACTGAGAAACATTTGTTGTTGTTACATATTGCAATACTTGCATTACTTGAAATTGTTGCTTCAGCATCTTGCAGCAGTTTCTTCACCCACCACAACCACATCTGCTTCTGATAACCTCTGTATTTCTTTTTCTTTGACTCACTTTCTGTTCACTCTGTTTTTCCTTGTACTTTTATCTCAGCACCACGTTCAGCAAGAACAATGACTGCTGAGTTTTTGGTTGTTGGAATTTACATTTTCAACTGTCACATCAAATTACTGACTAAAAGTGGGTTTTACTTGTACGTTTATTTGTCTGTTTGTTTTACTTTAAGGACAATATGCACATATACCAACAATGACCTTGTTAAATACTGTAGCAATAAAATTAAGAGCATCACAGTTGTGGGAATTTTGTTTTGCTTCATCTGGAAGATTTCATCATCATCATCATATATTTGCTTTTGAAACTGTAATTACAACTGTGACATGTTTTATAAGTGAAGCTTGCAAATGTGTAAGAGGCCACTGGAAAAGGTATCCATGTTTATCACATTACCAGAGAGTCCAACTAAATGTTCTGACAACAATTTAAATTCTATTTTTATGTAAAATATTGATTCTTAAACAAGAAAAACTACAACATCTATTTTTTGTTTTGTTTTTTGTTTTAGAGTTTTCATCTAGTATCTGCTGCCTATCATCGACCACAGGCATAGCTTTTTAATTATATTCACTAAAACAATTCTGGATATTAACACATTTCATTGGATCAGTTAAAACTTTATATATCAACAGAGGGACAATTTAAGGATACAAGTATTTATACAAAAAGAAACAGATTACATTTACATTATGATCATTACATGTGATTAGTGCTGCTGTTAAATTACCAGTGCAGTACACACACAGCAGACTGGTCAGACTGGTACAAGAATATTTCATCTGTTCTAAAATCTATGCACCAGAACTTCATGTAATTACTGTGTAATAACAGAACTATTACAAAAAAAGTTTATATCTGGAAGTAATTATTTTTTTATTTTATTGCATACTTGATTAAATAATGTTATTAATACGGTTTTATATTTCACTGTGCAAATAAAATGTTCAGCAGAATTATGTACAAATCACATATATTATTCAAATTTGGCATTGACAGATATTTTCTCTGATACTTGATATTGCAGTAATCACAACTCTAGAATATACATTTTTTTTCAGTTGGCTTATTGGCAATTAATGTAATTACAGCATGAGGATGCCTCGCTGCGTGCTGTTACTGAAAAGACCTACAGTCTGACGATTGCTTTCAAACATTTTCCACATTAAACGGCTCTATGATCTGATCATAGTTTCAGTTAGCATGAGTCGAGCACTTCAGTGCTCAGAAATTTACAACTGTTTCATTGCAGTTTTTTTAATCATTCAGCAGATGGTTCTACCCTTTCTGCTTCACTCTGTTTCTTCACCTCCATCTCCAGATAAATTGGAGTCTCCAGAACAGCCTTCTTTTTTTCTGATGTTGGCAAACCTTCATTCAGAGAGTCATGCATCTTCTGCCATGAGTCGATCTCTGAACTCCAAAGTGCAGCTCTGGCTCTGATAAATTGTGAGACTTCAGTCTCGCTGCCTTTAGCCAGACTGATGCTGTCTTTACAGATGAAGAAAATATCCATGCCGAGGAAGAGAGCATTAAGTGCAATGAGACCTGCTCTTGCTGACTTGGAGAGTGCAAGGGTCCCTTTGGCTGCTGCCTGACCAATATCTGGGATATCTGAAGCAACCCTGGGTGCATTACGTAAGGCTTGTCCTTCTTGAGCCACAACTTTCCCAGCACTCGTGAGCAGCTCTTCAGTTTGTAACATCTTAACAGCAGAAGCGCTATCAACAAGTGCATCAATACCCTTTCCAATAGCACCAGCGTTTTTGGCAATCTTGCCAACTCCCACAACCATATTTATGTCAAGTGCGTCCAGTTTGGCGATGGTTTGACTGGTAACCTCCTCCAGACAACTCTGGAGACTCTGTACATCCTCCATAAAGTTCTTGAAGACTTCAGAGGCTTTCTTTCGTTGTGTAGCATTTACTCCAACCTCTGTTGCAGTGGTCACAACACTGTTGACTCCACTGGTGATTCCCAGCCCGACTCCAGTCATTGTCAAAGCTAGAGAAACTCCTGCTGTGAAAGGAATTAATGCCAAACCAACAATGGACAGCACACCTCCAACTGCCCCCACGGAGCTGCCTGCCACACTGGAAATCTTTGCCCCCTTATTCATTTTGTCTAACTGAACAGCTGTCTCCTCCAGCTCCTTTAGAAACTGCAGCATGGTGGGCTGTCGCTTGTCGAACTCACTAATGAACCCATGGCACGGTTCCTCCTGGAACAAGAACACCATTCGGAACTGCTCGTTCATCCTGAGAGAAGAAATTTAAAAAGAATTAGTGGGGTGACACATTTTAAAATGTCACCATGTTATTGCAATATTAACAATATTTAGGTTTAGTTTTTAAGGTTACATGACCAACAAAAACATGTCACGTGTCCTGCAAAACGTTTTTTTGGTTGCAGGGATATAAGTCCTCCCTGCAGCCCATGAACAAGACTAGAGGTTTAACCTCCCACGACCCAAACTCTTTCAAGTCATGCATTTTTAATTTCTCTTTGCTATTTGGGCTGATTGGGACCTGGTGAATGTAAAAACAAAGAATTACTTGATTTTTTTTTTTTTTTTACCTGATTTTTGTTTCTGAGAGAAATGAGATCCACATATGAGGACATTCGTTTTAAATTTTGATAGAGCAGTGGCAGTATAATGTCCTCGTAAGTGGATATCAGGACCTTGTAGAGCAAAATTTTGTATTTTGGTCTAGACAACCCAAATTGTTATGTCCACATATGTGGACGCCAGGTCCTAGGAGGTTAAGAAACATCTACACTGGCTTCACTTTTCAGATCCAGAAGCTACATCGTTTTTTGTATAGTGTAGTGTCCAGGCAAGCATGTTTATCAGGGGTCTCGAACTCCAGGCCTCGAGGGGCAGTGTCCTGCAGGTTTTAGATGTGTCCTTGATCCAACACAGCTGATTTAAATGGCAAAATTATCTCCTCAACTTGTCTTGAAGTTCTCTGGAGGCCTGGTAATGAACTCATCATTTGTTTCAGGTGTGTTGGCCCAGGGTGAGATCTAAAACCTGCAGGACACTGGCCATCGAGGCCTGGAGTTCAAGACCCCTGATGCACTAGGAGTGAAACCGGTTTCACTGCAGCGGCAATGTCTACGTCACAGCACCAACATCAAAGGACATCTTATGCAGGCCTGTAGGACACCAGCAGTATCTGAGCCCTGAGATGAAGAAAAAAAAAGAAAAAACAAGTTCTGCACTGACACATATTTGGGAACAGAAAAACTTACCTGATCTCATCGAGCTGATTTACGTGATCAAGCATTCTCTGTACGTCATCCTCAGACAAATCCACATCAAGATCAACCACAGTTTCTACAGCCATCTTCAGACCAAAGTCACTGAAGCAGCTGTGAAGAACGCAGGTCAACTTATTTTATACAATAGATGATACTTAATGTGCAAAATTCCTTAATATTTTGTATATCATTTATTTGTTTACCTTTTGCCCAACTTCTCACAGATTGTCTTGGAGGTCTGTATGTATCTGTCCAGCTGATATGCCAGCACTTCCACATTCTGGAGTTTGGGAAGGAAGAAGACGTTGTCGTCTCTTTTAAACTCCAGCAGCAGAGGACAGATCACTCGTGCAGCCAAGATGACAGCCTGAACATACTCAGGACTGATCCCTTCTGGAAGTTGTAACACCTGGTTCTCCGTGAACACATGCAGCGAGGTCACTGCCAGCTTCTCCACTGCATCCAGGAAGCTGCTGAGACTCTCCAGGCCACTTGCAGTGTCATTCAACACTTCAGTCAGCTCATTCTCCAGCTCTACACGCTTGCTGTCTACATTCACAGTCACCTTGCTCTTCATATACTCCACAAAGGCTTTACCTTTTGCTTCAAGTCTATCTTTGATATCCCTCATCATTTCTACCTCGGTGTCTCTCCCGAGCATCCATTTAGAGAACATCTCACAGAATGCTCTCACTGTGTGGATGTAGGTGAGGGTGTCTGTGGTGTAGCGGCACAAGGCCTCCTGTAGCTCCTTTCTGTAACACAAAGCATCATCTGTTTGTGAGGTTTCTAGGGGAATTCAAACAAAACTTGTACATGACAGCTCGGTCGCAGAGCTCAGTATAAAGTGCACTACATAACAACTTTAATAGTTTAAACACTTTTATTTAAAATGTACAGCACAGCACAGAGTCCAACACAAACCAAAAAATACTTCAGATTTTGTTTTGCTAGTAGTGCTAAGTGGGTAGGCACTTTGTCCACAATAGCTAATATTAGAGATTTTGTACCAAAAATTCAATTTGTGGAAGAATCTTTGTTTAATCTTGGGCTAACATCTCACAGGATTGTCTTTCTCTTTTTAAGTGCCCTTTCGCACTGTCCCTCTTCCCTTCTGTTTTTCTTTTCCTTCCTCTCCCTTTCCTATCCCTCAGTCATGTCTGTCCCATCTGTAACAACTGAAAATAAAATAAAATAAATAATAACAACAAAGGTTAATCAAATGGACCCATACGGCAAGGCCGTGATGACCATTTGGCAAAGTAAATCCATTGGATATCCTTGTTGGTCTTCAGACAACAATTCTGACGGCTAAAGAACCAAATGGGACAGGCAAAAAAAAAAAAAAAAAAAAAATCCTTCCACTACCATGACCTGGATGACTGAGAGCCTACACAGATGTCTCACTGTGGATTTGATGCAGGATCCAAAATAATCATATAGACTTTCTTCATAGTCAGTTTGAAGTAACGATAACGGGGTTGTTTTTTTGGGGTTTTTTTAAGTGATAACAGTGCCCAGGGGAAAGCAAAAGATGACAACAAGTGTCAGCACTCTTTGGCACCAAAGGACAGTCCTACTCCTGCTTAAGACTGATGGTAAAAATGTAGATTTGGTATTAATGTACCCTTTAAACATTTATATGTTTGTTTTGTAATTTAAGTACTTGAAAACTTTTTGAACCATTTTTAGTAGGTATACTATTACACAGTTGGGGTTTGTTATATTGTGTCTATTGTTCTAGTTCTTGTCTTTATTCTAAAGATGCACTATTATTACAGAGATTTTTAAATAACATGCAACTAAACCTCAGCAAGGGTTTGTCATTGTTTGATTAACAAAGGGTCTCCCAGTTGTGGACTTTTATTAGTTCAGATACACAAACTGGTTTTGTACCAACAAAGGCCTGAAAGTCCCTATTTTGTATTTTAGTAGCTGTTTTTTTATAATATAACCACTAGATGGCGCCAAATTACAAAAGGCTATGGGTCAGTAAATGGAGTTATTAGGACAGGTTTTAATAAAATGGTGTACTGCAATTCTGTGGTTTCTCTTTTTTATACATTTCCTCTGTTTTGTCCTGGTGCTGTTGCTGTACACCAACAGAAGATATAGCTCTTCTTCTTCTTTGGGTGTGTACTGTGGATATTCTGTTTCATCCGTTTCAAATTTATTTAAACTTGAATATTTGTCACCCAATTCCTGTCCTGATGGGACTTTTATTACTTATTATAAAGCCCGACTTCAGACATGCATAAGCAGGTAACATTAATGTGACTAAGTCATTTTGCCCTAGAGGTATTTTCTTCAGGCCTCAATGTTTAGAGTGGTAGAAAAACACCTGGGATATTAATTAGCAGCACACTCATTAGCAGATTGCTAATATTAATGCAACAGTGCTCATGTATCATGTCTGTTACAGTTGCAGTGTTTATGACTTAACCACAGACTTTGTCCTTTAATACATCTCTGTATAAATTTTTTCTATAGCCCCTCCAAACGTTTATGTAAGGAGTCATTGTGATGAAAAGAAAGAAAAAAGCAAAGATATGTTTTTTGGGAGGGGACATTGCATATTTGTACATTTTTTAGGTTTAAAAGATTAAAATATGAAAAAAGACTAAAAGTCTAACCGCTAACAAAGAGACACGTTTTCGTGTAAAAACCAGCAGTCCCATCACAAGTTTTTAAAATTAAATCTAACATGAAAACTTGGATGTAACCGGAACTGCAGCTGATTAAAGTGAAAGAGTAGATACGTAGAAGTAAAGTGGTCCTGTTCCTCCAACGATTCTTTTAAAGTCGCTGGGTGTGTCTTTAAAATAGTTTCTTTCGTGTTTTGTTCTAGTCTGTCACTTAATCAGTACATATAAGTATTTTACTACATGCACTCTAAAAGTTTTCCGTGCACCATGAGCCGCCTTACCTTGCCTCAGACATCTTCTTCTTCTCTGTGTGTTGTGTTCAGGTCCTCGCGGAGGTCTCACCTTTATCTGCGCAAAGGAAACAAGAACAGGATGGATCTGAAGCCCGCAGTCCAGCTGTTGTAGAAATTAACAAGCTCCCAATACCACGCCTCGAGTGGACCTGCTGAAATAACTGCGTACCCACTCAGTAATTAAACTGCCCGGTCACAAATGTTAAGTTTCGTTTTCATTTCTCCACATTATGAGCCACACCTGTTTGTGTAACACCTTGGATCATCGACAGTCAGCTGACTTTTGTTTGTTAAGGAGGGTGAAAAAGTTTAGTAGCGACATTTGACGTTCAGGCAACAACAACAACTTGCTCGTCTTGATCAACTGGTTTCCTGATGCTGCCTTCAAGTGTTATCGGAAAATAAAAAGTGGTGACTGAAAGGACTTTTCTTAATGAAAACACAACAAACATGTTCCCCCTTAAATCGTAAAGAATTTTATGATACAGTGTTTATTGTACACCGTGTTTTCCTGAAAATGCCCCAATTTTCAGCCAAGTATTTATCAGATTTCTTTTTCTTTCTCTTTTTTTTTATCCACGTTTCCCTTCCAAATGAACTCGAACACACCACCTCAAAGTACGGGGGAGACGGATGTACATGCATAATCGAAACTAACCCATCCTGCCACGTCCTGCGGGTTTTTTTGTGTGGGGGAGGGGGGGGGGGGGTGAAGAATAACACTATTTAACATCAAGAGAACGAAACCGGTATGTCAAACACTGGTCATGATTTCTGAGCTCATATGCGACCTTTTACACTCCCACAAATAGTGTTATACATGTGAACAACACTGTTTTGCAAAGTGGTGAAAGAAGCGGGTGAGTAAAAGCCATAATCCTCCTTAATATTGGATTCATTAATGTAAATACTACTTATATACATCATAATTAATTATTAGAGTTTTTTGCTTTCAAATGTGCAAATAATAAATTACTAGCTACAGCTTTAAATTAAATGGTGTATGGGGTATAAAGTAAAACATTTGCATCCAAATTTTAGAGAAGTAGATGCAGAATACTGAAGTACGTTAAATCTGTAGTTCAGTAAAATAACCTAACTAAATGTTCTCATTAAATTTCAATATGATTCTATCTATGCTGTCATCTAGTGGGCACTGGATACTGCACATTTAGCAGTACTCCAGTCCAAAAGCATTCCTTGAGCAGGGCATAAGTAGGAACCAATCATATTTTACGCTCCCCTCTGGGCATGCCCCTGTCCATCTCCATGTCCAGTACTGGTTAGCATAATCATTATTATTTATAGATAACTGAAAAGGCGTACCAACCCAAGGCCTACCAAAATTTCCTAGAAAGAGATAAAGCATCCAAAATGTTAATGTGAAATGAGCACAAAGACATACAAAGCCCACAGATCACAGGGGGAGATACAAAACTCCTGAAAGGAGAAAGACACAAAAGCAGCTATAAGAACAGAAGGAACAAAGAGACAAAACAAAGAAAGAATAGATGTAGAAAGATGAAACCAAAGAAAACATGACCGAGAAGATGCCCCTGAACTCTCTCAGCACACGTATGTGCTTGTGCTCCTGGGCAAATTCAGCAGCTTCCTCTGCCTGTTCATCATCATGTCTGCTTTGCTGCAACAATAAAAACAGCCCTGCACTGCTCGACGCTCACAAAGGTCGCACTCTAAGACTGAATCAACACAATGACTCCACTCATAGCAGCTGATAACCATGTGAATCCAGAAAATCAAAGGGCCAATTCATAAGCAGCTGACGCAGAAGAAGTTAGCTGTTGTGCTTTCTCCTTGTCACTGTGTTGTGAACACCACAATATAAAACCTCTATAGTGAAACTATTGTGCTTGTCAGTATATTCTAAAATATAAAAAAGCATACAATGGTGAATATTTGAATTCAAACATGGTAGAAATTTCATTTGAAGCTGTGTGTACAGCCATGTGAGCCTCAGCTGTAGACAGCTCTAAACACTCCAGAGTTTCAGTGTTTCCACTCTTGGCTCTGTGGATTATTAACTGTAAGGGAATACGTTTATCTCAGGCACACAGAAGCAAAGAAGCTCCACCCAGCTGCTGTAGCCTTTACCCACTTTCTACTGTTCAAACAGAAGAAAGTATGTAAAGGGAGAGGCGCAACAACAACTTGTTTCAGACCAAGAGAATGTGACAAGGCCCAGTATAAAATACACAAGGGTTGATGTTTGCTCCACCATTTACCACAGACTTCCCAACTCTGTTATTTATTTATTTATTTATTTATCACTGAGCAGATTTTATTTTCTTATTTCTTTCTAATTACAGCTGAAAACACTATGGAGGTAATGAGAGTGAACAGCAGCTAAAGAATGTGCTGAAATTGATAATATACGTCCCTCTTAAAGTTAGAGGAGCTGCAGATTTGCCTTTTTTCATCTAAAGTCAGATTTTCCTTATTGGTGTTATATTACAAAGCATGTGGCTACATAAATCCAATGGAAATTAAAGAAAAAAAAATAATGTCAACATTACTTGGACAAGCAAATATTTGAGCTTTAAAGAACCCTTATCTGTTTTTACTGATGAACAGATCTTTTTATCACTTCCTTTTATCAAATCCTTAAAAAATAGATTCAAGGTTTCAAGATTTTTTGCCAGTTTTTCCACATGTCCTAAAATAGTTCTTTAAGACATTTAGACAGAAGGTCATGGCTGTTTCTGGGTCTGTAAGATACATTTTTCAAATAATCCAATTATTTTAAATAAGTCGTTCTATTACTGGGAAAGGAATAATTACAATTTTCAACTAAAACTAAAGAAATGTCAGAAAAAGAACAAATTTTCAGTATAAAACAACGTCTCCAAGAAGCACCAACATTCATCCCAGGATGCATGTGTAAACCTTGCAACTGTTGGTGCCAAAGCACGGTACTCCGTTTCAATTTGGTTTTGTTTATATAGCACCAATTCACAACAATAGCTGCCTCAAGGCAATTTATATTGTAAGATAAATACCCTACAAATAGAGAGAAAACTGCAACAATCTGATGATCCCCCCCACTGGGCAGGGCTTGGTAACAGTGGAAAAGAAGAACTCCCCTTTAACAGGAAGAAACCTCCATCATAATCGGGGACCAGGGGGGTGGGTGAGAGGAAAAAGAAGAGGAATGTTCCCACTCTGGGGGAGAAAAAGGAGAAAGTTAATAACATGAAGTAGTAAAACATATGGGAGGTGTACATGAAATGCTTAGTGCATCATGGGAAGGACATCAGCAGCCTGAGCATAACTTCTGGGACAGGACAGAGCCACCTGATCCAGCTTTCCTTCTTCCTTCTTTGTTATGTGTTTCCGATTGTTGTTAAAATCTTTTTAAAATCACTTTCTGGACCCACTGAGATTTTTTTTTCCTGCAGATGCTAGAGGGAGAGTGCACAGCAATAAACTAGTGACCCACTCAGGGTGTGCACTGCATCTCACACTCTTACAGCTGGGATATAACCCCCACATGAACGTGAAGTAGATTTTTCAAGACGGTCAGGATTTTAGGCAGAGAGCAAGTCCACCAAAGTGTTGCTTCATGTAAGGAGGAAAAAATTGTTTTTTATACTAGTAGGCCTATGATGAACCCATGGCTTTGTATGGAGCATGTCAAAACGCTCACTCAGCTCACTCAAAATTAAAAAACTCCAAATGACTTAAACTTGTTTGAGGTATTTGGAGGTTTTTAATTTTATTTTTACTTTTAGTACAGCATTACTAAACTTGATAAACTTTTTTCTTATTCTTTGTGTTTGTCATGCCTACATCCTTTCATGTGGCTGGCATCAGATAACCTTCCTTTTTATCTAATAAGGAAAAAATCAGAGAATTATAAGAATAAATATATGTACCTGTACAAATATAAGAGTGTATGTATACTAAATATGTATATATACATGTGTGTGTGTGTGTGTGTGTGTGTGTGTGTGTGTGTGTGTGTGTGTGTGTGTGTGTGTGTGTGTGTGTGTGTGTGTGTGTGTGTGTGTGTACATATATATAAAATTAAATAAAAACAAAATATACAGAGGTCAGCAGTTGGATATTGTGCAAAACAAGTGGCATTTATGTGCAGTATGGAGTGCATAATGTTGAAGTTCTCACTAACGTTACTCCGGTTTTCCCATTCAACAGTCTTAAATTTAATAACTGCACTGAAACAGCTGGGCAAAACTGTGTTATGATCCATTGTTACATTAAAAATAATTTTTTTTAAATGGGCCCTCGACTTGTTTGAATGTTTGCAGTTTCAAATGGAAATTTCCTCTTCTCGTGTTCATCTAAGAATTCCTGGGAATACTTGGCTCTCCTGTTTGTCAACTGTCTCGTGAAAAAAAATACTTCAGTATTTTCTAAAGCATCTTCTGCAAAGAGATTAAACATCAATATTTTGCTATTAGTTTTTTCCATTTTCTGCATTTTTGCCTGTGTCAGCACGTGACGAGCACGCTGAGCTTTGTTTTCGGGTCGAGAGCCCCATTTCAGCTGTGATGATGAAGAAAAATGTCACTCAGCTGCTCATGTAACGTCAAAGAGGGGGGAGAGAGGGAGTGTGTATGTAGGTTGGACATCTTCTTGTGAAAAAATTCATCATCATGTTTCTCTCAGGCCTCAGGGCCACATGTCAGATATCAGCCCTGGTCAGACGAGATCAGACAGGCATGTTTCTGCTGCTCTTAGTTCAGCATTTCGTTTCAACTAAATTTACCTAACTTACCATTATTTACCACTAGATGGCGATTGCAATCTTTCTGGTTAAAGGATCCAGAATTCTTAGAATACATTGGAAAGCAAATAGATTATTACTTTGCTTATAACACTACTCAGACTACGGCGACTATAAAATGGGAGGCCTTTAAAGCTTTCCTGAGAGGGAAAATGATCAGTTTTACAAGCTTTAAACATAAAGCATCTAGGATGGAACTGGTTCATTTGGAGAAAAAGATAAAAGATATTGAGGAAGAGATATTTATATCCAAATCTAATGCTCTAATTCTAGAGTTAAATAAACTCAGAGCTAAATTTAATATTTTGTCATTAAATAAAGCTACTAAAAGTTTACTAAGACTGAAACAGTCATATTATGAACAGGGTGAAAAAGCAAGTAAAATACTGGCTTGGTGTATTAAACAGGCTCAGGCTGAAAGAACAATAAACTCTATAACTACAGATGAAGGACAGATCACAGCTGATCCTAAACATATTAATGACTCTTTTTGTACTTTTTATAAACAGCTATACAAAACTGAGCATTTAAAGTCATTTTCATCAAAACAAACTTTTTTTTTGGATCAGCTGCTTTTTCCTAGTCTACCAGAAAACGATATGGATGAACTAGAGGTTAATATAACAGTAGAAGAATTTACTAATGCTATAAGGAACATGAAAGGGGGCAAAACTCCTGGACCTGACGCAATACCAATAGAAATATTTAAAATATTTAAAGATAAATGAATCCAGCCTTTATTGGATATGTATCAGGAATCATTTGAATCTGGGTCTCTCCCCATTTCACTTAATGTTTCAACAATTACTTTGTTACTGAAACCTAATAAGCCAGCAACACATTGTAGTTCTTACAGACCAATCTCACTGTTGAATTATGATTGCAAGATACTTTGCAAACTATTAGCTATGAGATTAGAGACACTCTTGCCTAAAATGATTCATTCAGACCAGAACGGCTTTATCCAGGGGAGGCAGGGGTTTCACAATATATGGAGGGTCATGAATATCATTTATGAGAAAAAAGAGACCAGAGACAATGCGTTAATCTCAGTGGATGCGGAAAAAGCCTTCGACAGGATCGAATGGCCATTCTTATTTGAAGTTTTGAAAAAGTTTGGTATTGGAAACAGATTTTTTAAATGGATTCAATTGATATACTTCAACCCTCAAGCAGAGATTTTAACTAATGGTCTTTTTTCCACACCATTCAGATTATATCGTGGAACTAGAAAAGGGTGCCCCTTGTTACCTCTCTTGTTCACCTTGCAATGGCAATTCAGAATCATAAAAACATATCAGGAATTAAAGCAATGTTGACCACCTTATTGCCCTATATGCAGATGATGTGATCCTGTTCTGCCCTAATTTAAACAAATCAATACCATCCATATTAAGTCTCATTAATACATTTAGTACATTTTCGGGTTATAAAAGAAATTTTGATAAATCCGAAATATTATTTTTGAATAACAATGAACGACAAAATCCTCCAATCAACACTCCCTTTCTGCTATCTGAACATGGGTTTACTTATCTGGGTGTGAAATTAACTCACTCAATTGAAAATATTCTGGCATCCAATTATAATTCCTTAACGACGTCAGTTACTACACTTCTAAACAGATGGACGAAACTACCTAAATCTTTAATTGATCGTATCAATATACTAAAAATGTCAATTTTGCCAAAATATCTTTACCCTTTTCAATCAATACCTCTCTCTCCACCAAACTCTTTCTTTTTAAATTTGCAAAAACTATTCCGAAACTTTATTTGGAATAACAGAAGACCAAGACTCAGAATCTCATTATTATACCTTCATTATGAAAGAGGGGGTTTACAACTTCCAAATTTAAAGTGGTACTTCTGGGCTGCTCAAATCAGAGTGGCAATGCTTTATTTTGTTAATGAGCAAATTCCAGTGTGGGTTTCTATGGAGTCTACAGAAATCAAAATTCCCCCTTCCTTACTAATTAAACAAACTAAGAACCCTCTTTTAAAAAACACTATAATGATCTGGTTTGAAATACATAACTACTTGGGAGAAATGATACAACTGTCTAGGTTTACTCAGATATTTGGAAATAACTTTCTTCCTTGTAGGGCGAATGCAGGTTTTCAATTTTGGTTTTTCAATTTGGAATAATACTCTTATGTCTTTTGAACAACTTAGAAGTACTTTTTCTATTCCTGTCAAACATTTTTTAAAATTTCTTCAATTAAGAAATTTTATCTTAACCACACAGCTTAGAAATCCCCACCTACTCCTCTCTAGAGAACACAGTTATAAAGCATCTGATGATGAGTGGTATAAATCATGCTCCTTGGCCAAGAGTCAGACAATTAATGTGCAATCTCGACTACTTCAATATAAATGGTTAACAAGACAATATCTTATTCATCAAAAATGCATTATTTTAATTCAAACATCCCAGACACCTGTATTAAGTGTCGAGTGGACAGGGGCACTTTATTTCACTGTATATGGGAGTGTCCACATGTGAAAATCTTTTGGGAAAAGGTAATAAATCTGTTGAGTCAAATTATTGGTGATGTGATTCCACTTAATCCTAAAATATGTATTTTAAATATATACGTGAATAATTTTATAACTGCTGCAAACAATAGAGCTCTGTTAACGATTGGACTTTTGGAAGCCAAGCGCTGTATTGCTATGTGTTGGAGAAATCCAAAAATATGTGGACTATCTCAATGGCTTAATGGACTGACATCTATACTATCTATGGAGAAAATAACTTATACATTAAGAAATAAACTGGACAAGTTTTGGGCGATATGGTCAAAATTCTACAACTTTCTAGAGAACTGCAACGTGCACACTGTGGACTTAACAGCCTGAAACTCTAACTTGATTTGTATATCTGTCCTTCCCTTCTGTTATGGTTTGCTTTGTTTTTGTTTTTGTTTGTGGTTTTTTTTGTCTTTTTTGTTTTTTTTAATTTATTTATTTATTTATTTTAAATGTTCACGGTGCACCATGTAAAACCGGTTAAAACCAATAAATAAATGTTTTGTTTTTTAAAAAGTTCAGCATTTCTGATCCACCAAGAAGCTCCATGTTGAACATGTGTGAGAAAATAATCTGTATAATGACTACAAAGTACAGTCAGTGGAAAAAAGAAGAAAAAATTTACTGGACTTTGCAGTCCTGTGAAAAACTAAATGCACCCCATGATTCAGCAGTTTGTACAACCGCCTTTATCAGCTCGATAAACTTCAAATAATTGTTTTCTGTATGACTTCATCAGTGTCTCACATCGTTGGGGAGCGATTTTGACCTGCTTTTCTTTTTAATGTTGCTTCTGTTCATTGAGGTTTGTGTGTATTCACGCATGCACACCTCTCTTAAGGTCCTATCACAGCATTTAAATCTAGTTGATGTCTTGACTGAGCCAATGAAGAACAGATTCTTTCCCTTTTCAGTCCTTCTGTTGCAAATATGCTGTTGTGCTTGCGATCGTTGTCCTGTTGATGACCTCAGCGAAGCTCAGCTGTTGGACAGATGGCCTCACATTTTACTCTAGAATACTTTGGTATACAGAGGAATTTGTGGTCAACTCAATGACTGCACCACCACCGTGCTTCATAGTATGAGGTGTTTGCGCTGATTTGCTCTGTTATAAATGGCATCTATAATCCAATTTTGAGATCCCTTCCCAGACTGGATTATAGATGAGATTCATTCCCAGGTGCCTTAACACCCACTCACATCTTCGGTCATTTGATCTCAGCAAATCACATGATAGGGTGGGGCTAGGTTTCACAATGGGTTCACCCGAAACCTTGGCTGATTGTGACCTACACCCATTTTCACGCCTTGGCTCGTGTGATTGGGTAGTGGATCAACAGGGGGTCCATGACCCTCCAGGGAAAACTCCCACAGGGCTTAAAATCTGGGACTTTCCCCCAGTTGCTCGTAGAACTGAAGAAGCTTCTCGGATGAGAGGTGAAACGTCTTCAAGGAAACATAAAGAATTCCAGACACTTTTATTTCAAAGCTCCTCAGACTACAATGACCTGGATGACTGAGAACCTTCACAGACACGAGGTACCTTTTGGGTTAATTGCACTTTCTGGGAGTCATATTTTGGAGCGAATCTGCTGGGACATCCACTCTTGTGAAAATAGAGAAAATACAAAAGTCTTTGAGAATTAATTACCAGGAAAAAATGCACTTGAAATACCAACAATGTATTACTCTGTTATTTTTAAATACCCTAGGACTTAAAGGTATATACACACACATATACTTAGAGATGAATACAAATAAAATGAACTCCTAACCATGTACAGTAACTCTTAAAAATATAGCTGATATATAAAAGAAGAAAACAACTAATTACATAACTAATCACGTTACTTAGAATAATTAATTATATTAGAGGGAAAAATCTGTTAAAAGTACATTTTTGTGGCCTGGTTTGACTATAGTTATAAAGTCCTGACTCCAGCTCTATTAAACGTGATTGTACAGAAATAAAGCATGGCAGTACTGCATCATTTTGCATTGTAACTGTTAAATGCAACATTAAATGTTCTTCAATCTGAACCTTTAAAAAGGTGCTTGTTTGTGTTTGCCTAAACTAACAGGTGCCGAGACCTTCCAGTTGAAAAAAGGTGGAGGAACCATATGCAGTTACGTTGCACCATTGTCAGCTACTTAGTGAAACCGGTGTTCATTCTGCAGGGCGGTAAACTCTCAAGGATCTCTGCAGCACTTTTCCCTGCAAACAGACCTCGAGCTCTCATTTGCCCTCTCTGCCAGGATTTGGGTCGCTGTTCACTTTCATTAAGCAATTATCCTTGGCAGGCGAGGAGGGCTCACAAATTTAGGCCTTCAGAACCACACTTGCACTGGTCCCATGTGCACTCTTTATGCCAATCTGACAGTAACTCAGCAAGCTGCAAATCCAGCCCTAATCGGGAGCTTGTTAGCGCGTCCCTGGAGCTTTGGGTCCAGGACGGCCTTCGGGAAATTGCACTCTGGGGTAAAATAAGATTTAAAAAAACAGAGGCTGCCTTAAGGGTGGTCAGACTTTGAACGTTTGTTTCCATCCTCAGTAATTAAATCTGATTAGATTGAATGTCTGGGTAAAGAAGCACCCATGGGTCAGCAGATTAGATAGCACAGTAAGTACTTTGAAGGGCGTGAATTTTTTTTACAATATATAAAATCAGGGCTTTGCAATTTCAGAGGCTGTCTTTGTATTTTTTCAAAGACACGTTCTTGGGCAATCCTATATCAAAGTTTTTAAAATATCATTATTGCAAATAATGCAATGGGGAAATTCCCAAGAATTTTGTCTTTATTTGTATATTTGATGACAACTTTTTATAATTAACTATTTATTTTTTGAGTAACGGATGTAGAGTCTGTACCTACAAATACATTCTTCCTTGAATATTGTGTGTGTGGCTTTTCAAAAGCCAAAAGATACATATGTGTAATTAAAAGTAGCCTTTCTGCAGTTTCTTCTATATTTTTAAGGGGGGACAACAGAAGACAGCCTATGCTAAACTTTTTTTTTGTCTGTTGGATTTTCACATTTACACATTTGATACATTCCTGTTGTCATGTGCCTCCTGGGCACACTGTATTCCCATTATTTCTGTACTGTATATGTGCAGCGAATTGGTGCTGGGTTTAGCCCTGTCACTTAAAGCAGATTCAAACCTTCCAGAAGTCTTGTTGATTTTAAGCTGGCTCTAGGTGAAAATGGGAGACAGACAAAGATGTATTAACAAGAACAATAATAAAAACAAAGAATAAACAAAAAATCCCCCAGTTTAGCATTGTTTTAAGGCCTTTTTTCCCCTACTTCCACCTAAAGACCTAAAATGACCTTAAATTAGCAATCTCAAAATCAACTGTCTTAAACGATGTGTTTCAGGAACATACTGACAGAACTCTGTGGCCTGCTTAAAGAATTTTATATAGCTAATTAATTTCATAATCATAAGTCATTTAGCTGTACTGATAGTCTTGGTCCATAAAGTGACTGAAGTGGTCAGTAATCGTGCAAAACTTGAAAACAATATAGAGGCCAAGATATAAAATGACAGAAAACAAAAATACTGAATATGTCTGTGAAGGTTCTCAGTCATCCAGGTCATCGTAGTCAAAGGAGCTTGCAAAGAAAAGCGTCTGGACTTCTTTAAGTTACTTGAAGACGTTTCACCTCTCATCCGAGAAGCTTCTTCAGTTCTAAGGTCAAATGGTGAGGAGTCCCAGATTTAAACCTAGTGGGAGTATCCCCCCCACAGAGGGACAAAAGGACCCCCTGATGATCCTCTAACCGCTAATCTCTAATCTAAAAAATACTGAAATAATACCTCAACATGACTTATTTTTATTCACTTTGTTATTTCATGACAGTACACACTCAGTTAACTTACTAGCTGTAAATCACAGAAGCACATTTTTATTACTGTCTGTTGCTTCAGTAATGTGAAAAAGTACAGTGTTATCACATATAACTCTTTTCCTTTTTTCAAATAGCATGTTCACATTAACTAAGTGATCAAATAAATGCATTTTATTCAAGTCTGAAAGGTTTGAAGAGAAAGTACAAGGGCAACGAGACACATGAAACATGGGCATTAAAATACTATATGATTTTATAGGAAAAGTAAAAAGACAAATTCATGGTAGGAAATATTGTCACATGTAAATAATATTCATTTTCGGTGGAAACCTTCCCAGAGCTATAGGGTTACATATGGAAGCTGGGGATCAAAATTTTAGGAAAAAGGAAAATCTAAGGAGTCCGAAATAAATCCACCTGGTAGCTTGAAGATTAAGTAAGGTGTTACGTCCCCTGGCTAGTCTAGGGGGGTTGAAGGGACGAACATAAATGTGGATAGAAAAGGAGGAGCCAAGATGGTAATTCTAAAAGGTTTATTTAATACTGGTGATGGGGTTCAGACCGAGGTGTAACGTCAGGGAGAGCCAAGGCCAACATAACGAAACATCCCTGACGTAGAAATAAAAGAAACTTACCTAACTCCAAAGAAACAAAATATACAACCTATAACCATAACCTACCTAACAACACATAAACAGGAGAAAACAGGGTGTCAAAACAAAAGGCAGCTCTCCCCTACAAGCAGTCTGAACATGAAACAACAATGCTCACACAAAATACAAAGGCATGCAAGCCTGCACAAGTATGGCAACCAAAATGGCCAGAGGGCACAGAAGCACAGCTCCACAGGCCTTAAGTAGTGCTCTGCTGATTACCAATTAGCCGGACTCTGCGCAACATCCAATCAGGACAGAGGAGGTGGAGCCTGGACAAAACAAAGGGTTAATAGGGAGACGAGACATCCTCCTGGGGGATGTAACACCCCCACCCAGAAAAAACAAACGTATAAGTTTGTTAACCTTACACCATCACATTCTTGAGAGGGCATCGGCCACAATATTTTCACATCCTCTCTTATGCTTTATTTCAATGTTGTAGTTTTGTGAAATTAAAGCCCACCTCATCAATCGTTGATTGTTGTTATACATACAAGAGAGGAACACGAGAGGATTGTGATCAGTGAAGACCTCTACAGGTTGGGAAGTAGATCCCACATACACGTCAAAATGCTGAAGAGCCAGAAGCATGGCCAGAGTCTCCTTTTCAATTGTCGAGTACCGCCTTTGATGAGTATCGAACTTCTTGCCAAAGAAGCAGACAGGATGACTCACTCCTTGTCCATCATCCTGAAGAAGAACAGCTCCAGCCCCCACCTCACCGGCATCCACTTCAAGCTTGAAAGGTTTCGAAAAGTCTGGAGCAACAAGAACGGGTGAACTCGACAGAAGACCTTTTGCACATTCAAAAGCATGTTGACACTCAGGACTCCAAATGAATGGTACCGTCGGGCTGCACAGGTTTGTCAGTGGTGTTACGACTTCAGAAAAATTCCTACAGAAACACCTGTAGTAACCAACCATCCCCAGAAATCTGCGCAGCTCACGGCGTGTTGTTGGCACAGGAAAGTTGAGAATGGCATTAACCTTTGCACTGATAGGGCGAACCTTGCCCTGCCCAACTTCCTTTCCAAGGTAGGTCACTGTAGCCTTACCAAACTCGCATTTAGCCAAGTTGAGGGTCAAGGAAGCATCAGCTAAACGCTTGAACACAGTGGTTAAAGTGTCGACATGCTCTGACCAGTTGGAAGAATAGATGACCACATCATCAAGATAAACATTACAGTTCGCCACACCAGATAATACAGTTGACATTAACCTCTGAAAGGTAGCAGGAGCATTTCTCATTCCAAATGCTATGACTGTATATTGTAAAAAGTGATCAGGTGTTACGAAAGCTGAGATTTCTGATGCTCTGTCAGAGGTACTTGCCAATAACCTTTAAGAAGGTCAAGCTTACTCACATAAGCAGCAGATCCGACGCTGTCAATACAGTCCTCAATACGGGGCAGTGGGAAAGAATCAGGTACTGTTACTGCATTTACCTTGCGGAAATCTGTGCAAAAGCGAGGTGTTCCATCTGATTTTGGCGTAACCAGGCACAGAGAACTCCATGGACTATAGCTTGGGATAGCCAATCCATGCTTCAGAAGGTAGTCTACTTCTGTGTTCATCATTTCCCTTTTCGCCATATTCACACGGTAAGCATGCTGCTTAATAGGCACTGCATTCCCAACATCAATGTCGTGCTCTATTACAGTAGTACGGGAAGGCATGTCCCCAAAGAGTGTTAAATGAATGTTGACGAGCCTTTCAATGTCCAACTGTTGCTCACGGGTCAAGTGGGACAGATATATAGACAACTGGGACAGTACCTCAGAATTAAGCATTCTGGCAGCTGGCATCACAAAGTTTGAGCCCGTCTTCATCTAAACTTGACCTCAATCCTGAGGAAGAGTTCAACAAGAGAGTTTCTGGAGATGAGATTTGCTCTGACGGAGATGCCACAGGCTTATCTGCGGTGCCACAGAAAGAGTCAGCTCTAGAATGAAAGGATTTGAGCATATTGAGATGGCACAAGCGTGTTTTACGCTTCCTATCTGGTGTTTTAATCACATAGTCAGTGTCATTTACTTTCTTATCCACCTGATATGGTCCACAGAAGCGGGCAGACAATGCAGAGCTAGCAGTTGGTAGAAGAACCAAAACCTTGTCACCTGGATTGAAAGATCGAGGAACGGCTTTCTTATCATACCAACTCTTCATCTTCCCCTGAGCAGAGGAGAGGGCTTCTGCAGCTGCCAACCTGGCCTTATGGCTCTCTCCACAGACGCTCCATCAATGGTCAGGGGAGCATGTTGGGTGTGCATTCTCCTGAAGTCCACAACAATCTCCTTCGTCTTCTCCACATTCAGAGAGAGATTGTTGTCAGCACACCACGTGGCCAGGCGTCTCACCTCACTTCTGTAGTCGGTCTCATCCCTGTTGCTAATGAGACCCACCACCGTTGTGTCGTCCGCAAACTTGATGAAGAGGTTGGAGCTGTATGATGGAGTGCAGTCATGGGTCAGCAGAGTGAAGAGGAGGGACCTGCATGCATGACCTGCTTGAAAAGTTTAGACAGAAAGTTAGTTCCTTGGTCTGTCTGGACTACTTTTGGTAAACCAAGAGTAGTGAAGAACTTTGTCAAAACTTTAATCACCAAAGGTGCAGTTATTCTCCTGAGTGGGACAGCTTCTGGAAAACAAGTCGAAGTACACATTGCAGTCAGTAAAAACTGATTACCATTCTTTGACTAGGGCAATGGACCAACACAGTCCACAATGACACGTTCAAAAGGTTCACCAAGTACTGGTATAGGATGAAGAGGAGCTATAGGAACTGTCTGGTTTGGCTTTCCTGCAATCTGACATGTTTTACAAGTGCGGCAAAACTCAACTACATCAGCCTTCAATCCTGGCCAAAAGAAATGGTTGAGTATCTTGTTGTACGTTTTTGTAACTCCCAAATGACCAGACAGGGGGTGCTCATGTGCAAGGGAGACTACGTAGTGACGATACTCAAGAGGCACAACAATCTGATAAGTAGTGCTCCAGTCACAGTCATCAGAACAGCTTCCCTCTACGTCTGCTGTTAAACTTGGGTGGGCAGTCCACTTGCGCATCAAGACCCCATCTTCCAAGAAATAAGAAGCCTTTTTATTTCCTGTTTCAGAAAGAGAAGTAAAGCATTTAGTCAATGAGGGATCAGACTTCTGAGCAGCAACAAGGCTTTCACGTGTGACTGGCAAGTCTAACTGTGGGAGATGGAGATCCTTCCACTTCTCAGTAGTATCCTTTGAACCACTTTTAAGATCAATCAGGGTTTGCAAATCATCTGTAGCCAGAGCCTGAGCCAACGAAGAGTCTGACAAATCAATTTCTGCAGCTTCACGTCTTGCTTGAGCCCTGGTGAGAACACAAGCAGGAAAAACAGATGGAAAACAGGTTGCTAGGTCGTTGCTCTTCAAGTTTGATTCTAGATCATTTGTTACTTCGGGAACAGGTTGCACTTTTCCACCAGCAATATCATTTCCCAAAATAAACTGCACCCCTTTTATGGGAAGTGAGGGGCGTACTGCCACAGAGAAGATGCCATTAACCAACTTTGATTTGATGTGTACATAATGCAAAGGAGCTTCAACATAGCCCATTTCAACTCCTTGAATCAGAATGCTACCATGACAAGAGGAATGGTCACTCAAGGGTAATACATCAGATAAAAATCACAGATCGTGACCCTCCCGTATCTCTGAGTATTTGAATGGGTTTTTCATCCTCAGGCTTCCCAGTCAATGACATAGTGCCATCTAAGGGAAAGGGTTTGAAGCAGGGATCAACTCCTTCACTTTGGTCCCCTCTCTCAGCACGAATGGTTTTAATTAAACCTACTCCTTTTGGTGACTGGTTCTTGCGCTTCAAAGCGGGACATTCAACAACAACATGGCCAAGTTTATGACAATAGAAACATTCCCTTTCAGTCCTTGGAGCAAAAGTCTGTCGTGGGCTTGAAGGATCCTTTCGTGGGGGAGGTTCTCTGGTGGTAACTTCACGTTTCTGCACAAAAACAGTTTTATGAGTCAGCACAAATTCATCAGCTATCACAGCTGCTTCTTTCAAAGTGGAAACCTTCTGTTCATTAAGGTGTACAACAATGCGTTCTGGCAGGCCATTTTTGAACTCTTCCAGCAGTATCAGTTCACGTAAGGAGTTGTAGTCAGGAACTTTACTTGCTGTTATCCATCTATCAAAAAGAGTAGCTTTTTCACGAGCAAACTCTACAAAAGTCTGATTTGCTGTTCTTTTGTGATTGTGAAAGCGTTGCCTATACGCTTCGGGAACAAGTTCATAAGCAGCAAGGATAGCAGACTTCACTACATCATATTTCAAACTTTCTTCCAAAGACAAAGCAGAACAGACTTCTTGTGCTTTGCCTACCAATTTGCACTGAAGAAGCAATGGCCAAACTTCTCTCGGCCAGTGCAATGACGCCGCAACACGTTCAAACACATTGAAATATGTATCAACTTCTGATTCACGAAATGGAGGTACCAACACAATGTTTTTACACACATTGAAACCACCTGGGTTTACATGGGAGGAGGTTGTTTCATCAACAGATGAATTTGCAGAACTAGGTTGAGTAGTAGTACTTCTTGAAGTCTGTGCCTGTAACTCCAACTGACGCAGTCTGACCTCCCTTTCAATCTGCAACTCCAGCTCCAACCTTTTCAGCTTTAACACCTTTTCTGTCTCTGTTTCCAACTCTGCCTGACGAGCTTGGGCTTTATCCTGAGCCTCCAATTGTAATTTAGCCAAACGTACCTTGAGTAATACTTGTCTTGAACGAGGAGAAGATGGAGTAGCAAAAGAAGGTGAGCCATTAGTGCTTAACTTTTCCACCGTTTGTTGCTCCCCAGCAGCAGGGTTTTGCCCTTCTTCCTTTAACACAGCAGGCTTCACTCCTTCATTAGGGGACCTGTCAAGAGGAACTGGCAAACGAGGTGATTTAGAAACAGGAAGCAGGCCTTCTTCTACAAGTTTGTTTGAAACAGCAGTTTAAGTCCTCTTTCACCATTTGCCTTGATACATTTAACTCAAAGTGTGCTGCTATAGCAAACAAATCATGTTTTCTACACACATTTAGCTCCTCCCAAGAAGGATTACTCAGAAATGCACTCAAAGTGAAAACACCAGTTGCCATACTAACTACCTCTGCCAAATACACCAGCAGAAACAAACTCCAAACCTTCACCATCCACAAATGGATTAACCAGGACTTTTATCCCAGACGAACCGCCAATTTATGTTACGTCCCCTGGCTAGTCTAGGGGGTTGGCCAAGGCCAACATAACAAACAAAACATCCCTGACGTAGAAATAAAAGAAACTTACCTAACTCTAAAGAAACAAAATATACAACCTATAACCATAACCTACCTAACAACACATAAACAGGAGAAAACAGGGTGTCAAAACAAAAGGCAGCTCTCCCCTACAAGCAGTCTGAACATGAAACAACAATGCTCACACAAAATACAAAGGCATGCAAGCCTGCACAAGTATGGCAACCAAAATGGCCAGAGGGCACAGAAGCACAGCTCCACAGGCCTTAAGTAGTGCTCTGCTGATTACCAATTAGCCGGACTCTGCGCAACATCCAATCAGGACAGAGGAGGTGGAGCCTGGACAAAACAAAGGGTTAATAAGGAGAAGAGACATCCTCCTGGGGGATGTAACAAAGGTTAAAGTTACGTATGATGATTCTTGTATACTTTTATTTTAAGTAACAACTTAGAGCTTTAATTTATAGTGTGTTATTTTGAAAATAAGGTGAGCACCTCTAATTAACTGAGAAAATAATTTCATGGGACCTCAGAGGTTCGATGTCTTTGGGTTACACAGGTTTTATCAATTGTAATACACACGTTTGAACACCAGGGGGCGACAAACTCCACGAAGGAACATCAGCGCTTCAGGGAGCTGTTCTTTCAGCACCACAGCCTCTCACACAACACTCACACAACATCGCTGCGCTAATGCCGGACATTACTTACACAGGAGCCCGTAATTATAAAAAATAAATAATAATAAAATAATAATTGAATGTACCGCTGGGTTCATATCTTCAAGCACTCAATGTCAGCCAAGCCTCATTCACTCTCGCTACTAAGCATCATTAAAGAAAAATCGCGTAATCAGAGCGGGGATGTCTGCCTGTAACGCCGTGCGCTGTAGCTGAAAAATCGAGGCTTTTAGTAACAAAGAACAAAACAACAAAAACGCGAGAAAAGTGACATTTAGAGTGGCTACTTCACAGAAGAGTGCGAGAGCTGCAACGATTGGATCGGGCGATAATCATCACAATAAAGCCATTAAATGCGTAAATTCCTACATGTGTGCACAAATGCAACCCACCATTCAAGAAGAGAGAGAAAGCGAGGGGGGAGAGAGAGTCCACCATCGCAACACCCCCTCCTTCCGTCCCCTCCACCACTCACAGAAACGGAATTAAAAAATCTTTAATATCTTTCCAGCAACTGGCCTCCATTGCTGCAGCGCTGCGCGCGCTCACACACGCCGACACTGTGGGCCTTTAAAGCGTCGCCAGAGCGGAAGGAGGAAAGTGATCCTCCGATTCAAGAGCGGCTTCTTTACACTGAAGGAAAAAGGGGGGAAACGGCTGGAGTGGATATGTTGAATGTATAGCGCTGCTCACATTGACATCGTGACAACACCAGCGCTGTCCGTGGATCTGTGCGAGTCGCTCTCCTGATTGTGTAATATCATTTTTTCACCCCCTTCCTGCAAAAGCGGCCGAACCTGCACCCGAGAGCGCAGGAGAGAGAGCAGCGGCAGAAGCAGCAGCAGAAGAAGAAGAAGAGGAGGAGGAGGAGGCGAGAGCAGGGGGATCGCAGCCTTCATCAGAATTTATTTTTTCTTGTTATTACATGGCGCAAGGGCTATACAAACGGGACCGTCCTGGGTGTGATACTGCCACGGTGAATTTGGATATCCACGCAGCAGCAGCACCACCATCCTCCTCCATCCGCCGAAGAAGCACCGTGGGTTGCGACGGCGCCCACACCGACTCCTCATCCTCCTCCTGCCGGCTCCATGTCGAGTGATGGTCGGCTTGCCTTGCTGGATGCTCCCCGCTCTCTCCGGATCGTCGACCACCGAACCTCCTCTGACCGCAGACCCCCATTTTCGGCGGAAACCTTCCCAGAGCTATAGGGCTACATATGGAAACTGGGGATCAAAATTTTAGGAAAAAGGAAAATCTAAGCGGTTAATTTATTTTTTTAACTAATTTATTACTATTTTTGTTAGGTTTCGATCTGGTTTTGAGCGTGTGTGTTTCTTTGCGCCGGCTAATGAATTAATTTAGTCGTTGAGCCTTGATTTCCTCATTCCACCGGGTTGATTTGTGAGAAGACAGATTTGCTTTTAACCTCACAATAGGCTGTTATAAAACACGCAGGGAATCGCTTTTATTTCCTCTCGACAGGACTCGAATCGGTCCGTTTGTTTACTCTTCGCTGTCACCACTAATATGACAGATTTAGATTTTGTCCTTCGTTTCCTTCCCCAGTTTATTTTTACTAATAAAAGCCACTAGAATAATACTATTAATAACAACAATAGTCTTTAGAATAGCTCTCTTTCTGAATACTTACTAGTAAACGTAATGTTATAGCCTTTGACTAAAGCAACTTGTTGTAACAGACGTATTGAACTGTTGTACTTCAAACCTGCCATTACTCCAACACCGCACCCCCCACCCACCCAGCCGTCTCTTTGCTCCATTTGAGCTCGTGTAAATTCAGCTCAGTGCTTATAGCTGTGATCTCTACAAGTCAACGAACAGGTTGTACAAAATCAGCCTTGCTTGTCTTTTTAGGCTCCTCTTAGTTACCCCAGGCTTTAATTAACCAGTCATAGATCTGTGTTAATAATCACATTTGTAGCTTTTGTTTTCTTGCTGCAAGTGGCTCCAGTGCTGGGCTCCATCTGCAGCTCCAGGCCTGCTGAGGTGCTGTCATCCTCTGCATACCTAATTTTTCCACACATCTTTTTGGGTGTGAAAGTTAAAACAAACAGAGAGGAGAGACTTCACCGCCTCTTCCTCTCTCCCCCTTCTCTCTGCCATAGTTAGTTTTTTCTCTTGTTTTGGTCCTCACCCAAACGCAACCATAAGGTTCCTACCGCATCCTCCGCCTCCTTCTTCCCTCTCCTTCCGCTCGAGTATATCCCGTTTTTTCGGTTTGATTTGGTCCCGCAAATTTTCAAATATTTACTTCCTATACATCAAGAGGAAAGGGGGTCCCCCTTTCATGGAATGCGGAAACATGGGTCTGTTCGACCGCGGAGTCCAGATGCTGCTGACCACGGTGGGCGCCTTCGCGGCCTTCAGCCTCATGACCATCGCGGTCGGCACGGACTACTGGCTGTACTCCCGCGGCGTCTGCAGGACCAAGTCCATGAGCGAGAACGAGACCAGCAAGAAGAACGAGGAGGTGATGACCCACTCGGGCCTGTGGAGGACGTGTTGCTTGGAAGGTAAGAGGAAAGTCGGTTCTTCTGTGGTGCTGTAGTGCAACATAAACTTTTCCAACGTGTTCATTTGCGTGCGTTTGAAGCCGCCCGCCCGAGAGGCCTCAGCACTGCCACGACACAAGTGTACTGTGGGAGGGGAACCTATTCTCTCTCTTTTTCTATGCTACTCAATGTAAATGAGATCCACTGCAGAGTTTCCCTGCAAAGGGTGTTTAAATGTGTGTCAAAAGCCAAACGATCTCTTAGGATACTGAATACGTCACTGACCTTCTTGGTGCCTCAAATGATACAATCTGATAGAAGGAAAGTAAAAATGCAACATGTGACCTGGCTGCTGCTTATGAGCTTATATGTGTTCTGCATTTATGGGGAAGGAGATTTCTACCTTATACCAAACAAATCAACGTGCTGTAAAGATCTGACACCATCATTTAGGTTTCATGTTCTAAATCTGTTTGAAATGAACTTCACTTTTTAGCACTTAGTTATGTTTTGTTGAAAAAGAAACAAAGAAATTTCACTTTTAGCCGAAATGACAAGTCCATTTTCCAGCAGGGTGAAACAGGTTTCTGTGAGGAAAACCCAAAGGACTACACGGATGTGCAGCTAATAGATGAGAACAATTCGGATTAGAATGAGTTTTTCTGAATTTGTGGATGGTTTCAGTTTTCATCTTTTTCATGAACAAACCAAAACTTATATCAGTAGAAATGGCATCTGCATCTTGCAATGGATCACAAGGTCAAGAAAAGTTAGCATGGATCCCAAAAAGTAGGCTTTCCACATAAATTCTGTCTAAAACTAATGTAACTCATTAAATCTCAGCAGTTTTGAGCTTTGGAAGAAACTGTTGTAACTTTTACCTGGTGTAAAATAAGCCCTTATATAAAAATCACGAAACTGAATTGCTGCACTTCAACGGTTAATTTTGGTGTTTAGCTCCTGCAGGCAGGCTGAATCAGGTTTCCGGTTGCATAAAAGTCACCCACACCAGTCTGGAATTGTTTATTCAGTCCGGCTTTAGAGTTTAAATAATAAATTAACAACACATTCACAGGCTGTAGGTGGAGATGAACCTTCATCATATATCACCCTGATATATTGGCATGCCAATAAGCTGGTCTAACCCTAATTAAAGGAAGCTGCAGGAGATCTGTACCTTTAAAGAGGATGTGACACCGGGGCAGCACGTTGGACAGAGCGTGAGGACCCAAAAGTCGAGATGCAGTCACATCTGTCAGCAGGCCTGACCTGCCTGACAACCCTGATGATGGCAGAGCTACCTTCGACCTCCCTGTGCCCGGTACTTTCTGAGATGTCAAACTGCCTCACGTCCTGAGTGCAGGTTTTCAGACGACCTCGAGTGTCTGCCCTGTCAGACGGCGGCGGCGTGTTTCCTGTCATGCCCCGGTGGAGGCGATCGGTGCTGACTTGGAGTGAGGTGCTGTAACCTTGTGAGGGCACAGAGCGTTACAAATCTGTTCATCGTCTTAGCTGTGAGCCCCTGAAAGGCCTCAGTGGCTGACTTCATGCTCTTCTGCCCCCTGTGATAAGCAGCACCCTCTGTTCAAAGTTTAAGAAGAAGAAACATTTAAAGCCGCTATAATGAATATCTTTAAAATAACTATGATAAAATAGCAGTGCGAAAGAGGTCGCTTGTGGAGTAGGGATGAATTATTGACCAAATCTACAGCTTTCCTTGGCTTACAGAGCTTTAAGGAGAGTTTAAGGTCATTATTTAACTGTGGAGGCAGTGCACCTCCCTCTTTGATTTCTGCTCACTATGAAACAGCAGGTTGTAAGAGACTAAACAGAGGGCGAAGGTGGAGGAGACCAAAAACAGACCAAAAAACAGGAGTGGAAATTGAAAATTTATTAGCTGGATACAAACTCAGATCCAAGTGATTTGGAGCTGGATGTGAAAATAAGAATCTTTTTGTCAACATCCAGTTAAAGACTGATAATATATTTAAAGAAAAAACAAATATGTTGCCACTTCAAATGTTTAGACACAAAAATGACATTTAAATGATGTGTGAAACAATGTGCTTTTGCTTTAAAATGAAAAAAATATATATATATAAGATTTGTCATGTTTAAAAATTCTCCCTAGTTGTGTAAAATTGACATTTCTTTCATTTTTAGTAATCATGACAGGAACAAATTAGGAAGTCAGGGGACACTGCTATAATGCCACAGAGTCCCTGTAGGGAGGAGGTTGGGGTGAATGAATATCCGAACAAAACATTTAAATTAAATATGGCTGAACGTTTCCTGGTTTAAAACTATTGTAGAGTACCTTGAGGCCATCATTGTTGTGATTTGGCACTGAATTTTAGATGCCAGTCAGTTGAACATACTGAACGTTTCCTTGTTGAGTCTGATGATTTGCTGCTTTTTTGTCATAACTATTAAAGTCTGAATATAAAAGCAAATTAACAAGTATTTTATGCTTTTTCAGCAATTTCAAGGCAAAACTCTAAATAACCTGGAGCACAAAAATAATCATTAATTGCAGGTCTGCTAAAAAAAAAAATAGACATGCCCGATATGCAACAACGGAAATATGTCACTCTGAAAATGAAACGTAAGGTAAAGAACAAGGAGTGTAATGGTATTCAAGTCATGCTGCTGTTCCTGTTAATGAGATTCAATACATTTACCCTTAAAAACACCTTTATTTGGTGCACAGCCCTTCTTCCGATCACAGCATTGACACCTCAGCTGTTCCCGAGAAGCTGCTCAGGTGCTGGGATCAGAAAGCTGCGGTCTCACCAACACAGCTCGAGATGTGAGGCAAAAGAGCTCAGCTGGCCTTCACCTGATAAATAAGAGGAATAACACTAAACACTGATACAGTGATTATATTAGTCGACATAGGATCACAGTTACAGCTGGAGTGTAATTGTGACAGTGACTGGCTTTTATCCCTGCCAGGCCATTATTTAATTGGCAAACAGAACAGCACGGAGTCAAGATGAGAGCAAAAAACATCACACTTAGACTCGCTGTGCGCGCATGTGTGTGTGTGTTCCTTTTGCATTAGCACAATGTGCTTCTTCCTTTGAATCCAGGATCAAAATGGCAGGAAATAAACCCAGATTTGTCATTTGTGATTCATGAATGATCCCCGGCCCAGAAGAGGCAGGGGAGTGGAAAAATGGGGCCACTGCATTTACTCAGCGGGGTCAGATTCATTTAAATTCTAATTCAAATGACTTCCTGCTCAGGAAATTGGGTCTTAAAAAGCGAGTACATTTAATTATAGGTAGTTTGAGCAATTTTATACCAAAAATTGTGAGGGGGAAATTGAAAAATAGGAAAATATAGAGCGGATGCAGCTGGAGAGAGGCAGCGATAAGCACCAAACCCTGCCTTGTTTCAGCACATAGAGAGTCAGGAGGAGAGATATCAAGTTTACATTTCAGATGTTAATTAGGCTTCAATTTGTAGCTCCGCTCTATTAAATCAAAGTGCCAAGACGGATAGTATTCACGGTTCCCCGGTTCCTCTAAAGTGAGCTGGTGATCAGGCAGCGGCTGAGGCTGCAAATAGTTGAAGTGGTCGCTCCATCCTCCTCGCAGCAGTGAATGCAGACTGTGTGTTTGGCAGCTCGGTATCCCACACATTCTGCTTACTGAGTGTACGCAGGTAGGCGACCGTTTGTGTTTGTATAACAGCTACAGAAGAAGAGAACCTGTGAAAAAGCAAAATGGGAATACCCACACTGGGTGCACCTCGACCTCTGCTCCGCTCACTGCTTGTCAGAGAAACAGAAAAATCTTTCTCCTGTGGATCTACAGAAAACTGATCATTTACTTTCCCTCAGTATAAAACCGTGCAAGTGTGCTTTGGAGGTTTGCGCTGGGTAAAACACAGAATATCTCGTATTGATTTAGCAGATGTTCACTTTTCCTTTCTAAAGCTGAAATAACTGATCAGTCAACGCTGTTTGTTGCACATTTTAGGATTTGCTGCTTTTCTTTCTCAGAAATTGATTTGAACTGTTGTTTCAACAAATCGGCTTTATATGAAAATTGAAAAAATGTCACAACTTTCTCTCAGTGAGCAAAAGTGACACCAAAATGAGGCAGAAATGGAAGCTGCCATCTTGCACTGATGACTGGAAGACATTGTTCAGACTTTGGTGGGTTCAGGGGCATTTAAAGAAATGTGGAAATCACATGGATAACAGTTATAACAGGATGCCATATGTGATTTTCCATCACTAAATCTTTCTCAAAAACAACAGCAAGTTGTGCAACAGCATTTAAAATGATTTTTTTTTT
This sequence comes from Rhamphochromis longiceps, assembly GCF_057381845.1. Lineage (NCBI taxonomy): Eukaryota > Metazoa > Chordata > Actinopteri > Cichliformes > Cichlidae > Rhamphochromis > Rhamphochromis longiceps. The sequence continues at coordinate 34,124,981 of NC_140560.1, read as the reverse complement.
TATTTCTGGAGGAACTAATTTTTCCGTTTATTATGACACCGCATAATTTGCATCCAGAGCTTTTGCAGTAGCAACTTGGGACGCATTGAGCTAAGAGTGACGGAAAGCGGTTATTGCTAATAGTTTTCTAGATGCTGGCATTTACTGAGTTTTACAATATCTATAAAATAAATGTATATATAAATCTATAAACATTTCTATAAAACTGTTACTTTTTAGGTCACATGTGTTGTGAAGGTTTTGTGTTGTTGGTTTAAAGCTTTGACTTTTGTGTTGGCTTTAGTTCAGGATTCCTCTTTTGGTGTATTCATCACTGAGTTTGAGTTTGTGCAGCATTATCTGAGCACTGGTTTCTGTTTAGGCTCATGCCTCTAGTTTTCAGCTGTACCTCCCTCCCTTAGTTGCATCTTTGTGGTGCAGTGTTTCTTTGAGTCAGTCTTGTTAAGTGTGAGTTTTCTTGTTTCTGTGTTTAGTTGTGTGTATTTTGCTTCAGTATTTTTGGCTTCCTGTACTACTTTTCTTTTCTTGCATGTTTTGTTTTGGTTTTAACTTCTTGCCTGTCTGATCGTGCTGATTACATCCACCTGTGTCTTGTTCTCCTCCTGTTTCTGATCCTGTCTGTTGTCCTCTTTGGTTTTGTCCCTTCAGTTTCTTTGTTCCTTATCACTGTTCCCACCAATGGGTCTGTACTTCCGTTTGGAATTGCTCACCTTTGGATTCTGTTTTTTGTACTTAACTTTGACTGTGTGGCTTTACTTACTGCTTGAATAAAACCTTTCTTTTATGAATTTGGATTCACCTTTAAACTGACTCTGAACAACGTAAAGTTCAAGAGGCTGAGGGCAAAGCCTCAAAACCACATCTGCAGGCTCTATTTCACTACTGCTCACAAGCATTTATGTCAGCCTTACTTACAAATGATCTCATCATATCAGCAACGTGATGTGATCATGGTGTATCTTCATAGTTAATGCTTTATATTTTGGACCTAATATTATTTGAGTAAATAAATAGATTGGTAATCAATAAGTAAGGCAAATTTAGTCAAATCGTGCCGGTGCATTTATCAATATGCAGGCTGAGTTTTTCATCATGTGGCCAACAATTTCTCAAACATGTCTGCAGGTAGAAGAATTTTGTGTGTTTCTGTGCTTTTGCAAGAACATGCACATAATACAAAACTTTATGCCTCAGATATAGGACCCTTATTGTCAACTGCAAAATTCCTCATGGATATGACTAAAGTTCAAACGGAATGCGTCACTCTGTTCAAAGCTCTCTGGGGATGGATCACTTGCTGTCACATTCCTGAGATGTGATTGGTTCCAGGGACATCAGATGATTTCTGTTGGACCCCCTGAGGAGATCGTTTTAACTGGAACAATGTCATAATCAGCCAGCACATTACAGCACAGTTACCAGTTATGTCATCGCACGGATAACACAAGCTGCAACGAAGAGTAATAATTGATCAGTTGTTTTAGCATCTAACTCTTTTTTTTAAGCAAACCGTCACTTTTTCCATCTTTCCTATTCAATAAATCAACTGCTTTCATGCTTTTAGGATAAAGCAGCTCTAGAAACAGGACCATCATCATGCTTCAGGAGGTTTCTAGGACTAAAAAGTGCCTTTGATGGCTTTATTTTGAGAGAAACATCCGATTCTTTTATGCACTGCAAGTCTAGAAAACTTTCAGTATTAGTGTGAAAATACTAATCTGAAAAATACTAAGTACTATTTCTTAATATAGCTCTTGATCACTTAAATGAAAACACATTAACGTGGCACAATTTTAGGAGTTTCCTTGAAAAGGTTTAAATTTTTATTTATTCTGTGTCCGTCTTCCTTCAGTTTTTTTGATCCTCTTGTCAAATGTTTTATTAGTTTAGGTGAACCTGGGGCTTTAATCAGTCCACACTGAACAGTGGCTTAATTTTCTTTTTAGTTGTTTGATTTTATCTAGACATTACTTTAGTTCTTTTTGGTCCTTTGCCATTCAGCCTTAAACCAGCATTAAAAGTCCAGTGACTGCGGTTCCACATACACACAGATGTGGTTGCACACAGTGTGGGTGCAGAGAGAGATTCAGCTGGTGAAGCATGAACGGTGCAGAGTAAACATGTGTGATGCGGATGAATTGGTCCCTGGAGGCCGCCGCTCCTCCGTCCTATCTGGGACGTCTGTAAAAAAGCCGCCTCTGCTCCTCCCTCCTCGTGCACGTCGCTCGTAATCTGAGGCATTCGTCTTCATTACAGCGCCACCCTCAGGCTCTACCATGGCTTCAGGATGAGGACACAGTTTAGGAAGAGACGTTGGAGAGAAATGGTGCACTTCATGATGAAAGAGGGCCACATTTTTCTTTTGTGCCTGGACCTAAAGCAGTGAGACTAATCTAAGTCTTTCTAGCTGTGTCCAAACCACAAAAGCTAAAATACAATAACTAACTAAGCTGTGAAAGTTTTTTCACTTAGTGTTCGCTTCTTCCAGGGTTTACACCGCCTCTCGCCCTTTGAGAGCTGGCACACACTCCAACCTGCTACAACCCTTAAACTGGATAAGCAGAAGAGAATGGTGGGATGGATGGATGGATGCTTTTTCATCTAATCATTTGACCTATGATTTATGAAATTTCAAAGAAATACCCTTTATATTCTAAAGTCCCAGTTGGTGTCCTTAAATTTCCTGTTTTGTCTGAATCACAGTCCAAATCCAAAAGAGATCAGGTTCATTCTTGTTGCATAATGTTGCAGGTAAAGAAAATATATTTAGAATATTTGTAGCATTTTTAAACAAGACTTTGAACCTATGTTGTTTGTGAGTCTGTACATGCTCGCAACATTAATATCTTTAGCAGGTAAAATATCAACCTGTTCATCATTCTAGCACAGCCTATGTTGAACCTATATTATCAGGGAAACATAAATATGTTTCACAAAAGCGTTTTTGTGCCAATTCACCCAGCATCTGTTGAGATCAAGTAGCATCCTCTGGGGATGAAGGCCATCGCAGAGGTGCAAAAAAACTGCTGTTGAGGCTGGCTCCGAAAGAGAGTCATCCCTAAAGACCGTGTTAAAATGTCCAACTTTATAGCAGAGATATGCATGTGTACAAAAACAGGGCATTTTTTTGTTATGTTGTTCTTCATGGCGGCTGTGTGGGGGCAATTTCTTTAAATTCACTGATACAGGCAGCTGTAGAGTATAGCTGCTGGCTAGGCTTCAACTGAACTTCAGTTTAACACACACTTTGCTAACATGTTAGCTACTAACAGTCAATCCAAAAATGATCACATCTGTCTGCAGAAAAGCACCAGAGCAACATCTGTAAAACCAGGTTAGCCATAAAGGTATGCAGAGTTATCAAATCAGGGAGGTGACATTTTTACAGCCGCTTATAGTCGAGGCATCAACCAACTGATCTCCGTCATGGGTTATTAAAATGTATCCAGTGGCTGATCATTCAAATGGGTGCATATTAAGTTGGCTGTGGCTGAAATGGTAGAGAAGGGCATCCTCTGATCACAGAGTTTATTGTTCTATCATCCCCAAGTGTAAAATTGGCCCTTAAATATCTGTGCTGCCAGATGTGTATGCGCTCGTGTGTACTCATATTGCTAAGGTGCTACATATATACTACCCAGCATGCTTGAATTTTGTGCTGCTACTCAGGTTTTTTTCATAAGGGCTCTAAAGAGTCAAAGGCAACATGTGGGTGTGTCTTTTTGTTGTTATGTTAAGAGGTGACGTACTATAGGAGACTTACACAGCTCCTGTCCATCACCCCAGATCACAGTTCACGATTCCTGCCTCATGATTTTATGTATTTGTATGTGGGAGTATCTGTGTACTGCACATTGGTGCATCTGAAAACACATGTGGGAGTCATTTCTGTGCATATTGTGCATGTTTGAATAGTGATGTTTGTGCTCAGTGCATAACAGAGAGGCAGGATGAGATAAAAGAAGATAGCAGTGCAGAGTGGCAGAAAAGAGCAGGATTAGTCTCATAGTCCAATCAGATAAGGATTACCCAGCTGGAGCATGCCCACCCAGGCTAATGCTCTGGCCCTAAAGTGGCATTACACTGTATTATGACACCGATCCCCTGTACGTACAGCTGCATGGGACGGATTACAGTTACAAGTCGAGGGCAGCGTAGATGGAAGCGAATACGGCCACTTGTTGGAGTAAAAACTGAGCCCCCTCTCCTCCGACAGTATCGCTGCTCTGGGCTGCCTCCCCCCTTCATCTGATAACACACTGTGTAAAGTGACTGAGCTCTATTGCACTGCACTGTCAATGCTGTGCAGCCGGCGATGGATGGGCTTCATTTTGCCCTCACCGGAGCTCCGCTGAGACAGCACACAGTCACTGACGAACATGACTATTTTATTGGTCTTCACCTTGCCCTCTTTATTGCCCACTAAGGCCAAATTACAGACCAGACATTATCAGATTAAGCCCGGGCTGCAGACAGTCTAAGAACAGTGCAGAACTCTGGCCTTTGGCTGTGATGCCGTTAAGGCTGTCGTTTATAATTCTCACGGCTACAACCAACAGACTCAGATATCAGTGTAGAGTTTATTGATTACGTGTCTGGTTGAGATCATTAGACAAATATAGTCTGTCTTCAGTTTATATTAAACCTGATGTCTTTATCTTTTGTTTCAGATTGCTTTAAGTCTGCTTGGTTTGTCCTTACTTCTGGGACCAACATTTTTAAGTTTGCTTTACTCCCGGGGTCAAAAACTCATAACAGTGCAACAACTTAACAGAAAATAGGCCCAAAATGGGATCCAAATAAACACAAAGTAGCATCCAGAGAAGTTTTCTTCCAAACAACATTTGGAACAGAGTCTTGTTGCTAGCAGCGGTCCTTTAACTCTTTGCACCATGGAGGTCACTGCACCGAGACCAGACTGATGAGAATTAAAGAGGCTGCCTATTACTACTAAGAAATTGTTCTCCAGCGAATGAACCCTTGTACACTTGTAAGACTTTTGTTTGGGTTTTTTTTGATTGGATATATTTGCCTTATTTAGTAATTAAAAAGAATTCCTGATTTGCAGGTATTAATAATGAATATTTAAGGTGGTATTTTAGCTGTCAAGTACTTTGTCACAGTTATGTAAAGGAGCTGTGTTATCACTTACCTGTCACTTACCTTTCCAGAAAGTCTTTGATATAGCACCAGAACCAGCTCTTCACCTGCTGCAGGTTCTGGTTAGAGCAACCGTCTAGCATGCAACTCCAGAGCAGAATAAACACTTCAATCCACAGCTGTAGTCTGAGATGATGGATTTCAAGTTCAGCTGAGTGACTGTGTGGAGAGGGTGCTCAATGATTGAAGGCTGCCACAATCGACTGTGGTCAGCGAGACACCCAGCAGGGAAACACAACACAGCAAAGGCGTGGACAGAGTGTGGCAAATCAGTTTCAATCACTGTCCTGGACCAACGAAGGAAAGCTGTAAATAAATAACGCTAACACGAGCAGCCAATTATACTTTGGCAGCAGACAGACAAAGTTTGGTAAACACTGTCCCCGCCTCACCCTACTGCCTGAACTCTTTCTGCACTGACTCCACTCACAAGTTCTCCTTCTTCATGGAGGTGAACACTGCATCTGTCCATGTTTTGTTAACCAAGAGAAGAAAACCCATAAACATAACCACACACAAAGCATTTCGATAGCTTAACACTTGTAGGGAAGTTTTATTGCATTTACAGTGCTGAAAATACGCAAGCCAACTTAGTCTTATGTATAATCTGCTATCATGTAAACTGTATGTAACACAGTATTGTGACATATTTCTGTTGTGCTTTGGAGATCCAAAGCACAAAATACAATCGTAAAATAGAAAAAACTGAATTTTACGTGCTAGAAACAGTAAATAACTCATATGTTATAAATATTAATTTCGTGAAATACAAAACAAATTGAAAACAAATGTATTGAATAAATAAGTAATGGGTTAAAAGTAAGTTAAGCAATTTCTAAGAATGAACAAAATGTGGTTAGACTGATGTTTAAAGCTACATTTTAGACACCTTAATTTTAAAAAGCTAGCTTAAAAAATACATTTCCTTCCCAGTAAATCAAAGTTTGAAAAAGCATTAGTGCTGAACAATGATAGAACCAAACACATCCATCATCAGTCTTATTATTAGCCATGTCGATCATTACATATCCCCTCTCATTCTCAGACAGATCCCTCGTAATGAGAAAAACATTTATCCTGAATTATGGCAATCTCGATTGAACCACGGAGGTTTAAAGCACACAGCAGACATCATTCTGATTCCCTCCTTGTACATTAATAGTGATGGCTCTTTGTGAAGCTGCATTCGGCTGTCCTGATGAAGTCTCTGAGATTAGATGGACAGCCAGAGGAGTGTGATGGCACGGTAATTGGTTTAGTGTATGATTAATGCCTTGGATGGCTTTGATCAATGAGAGAGGGGCTGTAAACTTCGGTAGCACTCTCCCATAAATGCTGTCGCCCTCTTTGCATGGAGATGCCCCCCACCCACCCGTACTCCAGATATGCGCTTTAGCTACAAATTAGGAAAAAAGTCAACTACAAAGCATTAATGACGGGACATGCTTTGAGGAGGAGAAACATCAGTTATTAACCGCTCTGACCCCCAACACCTCCTCGTCCTCACAGCCAGAAGGGCTGCATGTGTGTTTCTGTGTGTTGATGCCACGTGATATTTTTTAGCTGCAGTTGGTCCTGTTGGGTGGGGTCTATCTTTATCCTACATGACCAGAGAACAAATCGATATGAAACATACCCAGGGCCAATCTTTGTGTAAGCAAACTGTGTGGCACCACAACTGTGGAACCACGACTGCTGGCCGTCTGCTCCTAACTCCACATATTTCCATGACAATTGGTAGGACATATGGATTCGAAACAGAAGCCACCTCAAATCTGTATTTTTAATAAAGATTCTGATCAACATCTGCTGGTGTAAGAATTGTACTGTTACCACAACATTGCATTGATATGCTCTCAGATTAAAAGCACTTTATGCAGAGATGCATAAAGAACTGCTGATTATAATCCTTTAAGCTTCCCAATGACGATGACAATGATGAAGGTGGATGAGTAATAATAATGTGGCTTGAAATATCTCTGTGAACATTTAAAAACAACCAGGCAGTGTTTCAAACTCTAAGTAAAAACTTTAAATTCTGGGAATTTATTTCAGTGTGAGATGAGAAAACTGATGTCATGCTCATGTGAGTGGAGCTTGCTTTTAGTCTCCAACAGCATCAAATACTAATGTTTTGTCAGATGTTCACAGAATCACAGAGAAACACTAAAGGTGAGCTTGGTGTGAGAGCTGTGATCCATCAGCTGCAGCAGCAGGGAAACAGATAGGGTGTTGCTTCCACCTCGTCATGTATGGATGCTTCTTTGGGACCCCCTGACTTTTAAACTCACCGGGTACCACTAAACATCATCTTTTAACATGCACGAGTACGGCTGCTCCCAAAGAATACATCCTGGTAAACAAACAACTGATTAAAATATAAACAGGCTTTGTTGATTTTTCGAGCAACATGACCGTTGGTGATGTTCAGCATTGCCGTGTCCAGTGAATTAGGATAACTTGTGCGTATCACACTTTTCTAAACAAACAGCAGTATTTGACACACTGTAATGTGAAAGCATGAGTCAGTATGGTAAATATGACACTATTGCCATTTGTCAGCTAGCTTAGCTTAGCATAAAGACGGTAAACATTGGGAAACTGGATATGTTCAAGGCAGCAAAATGACTCTGAATGCATCATAGCTTAATTTGTTTCTGCACAAGAGCTGCAAGGTAAAAGAAAGAGATATGTCTGACTAAGTGTTTGCAAAGCGCAACAGTTTCTTTTGCTAAGCTAAACTACCTGCCATTTGGCTCCAACTACAGATGTACACAAAAGATATCCAAATGTTTTCAGTTTGCAAAAAAATATTTGTGTTTTCATTTGCTGCAGCTTTTTAGATTTGAATCTATTTGCTTCAACTAATCATTGGGGGTTTTATGTGTCCATTTGGGTATGTTTTGGATATTTTAAGAGACATTATGCCAAAAATCCAACATTTAATATTGTGTTTTGGTGTCATAAACTGAATTTCTGTGGATTGCAGAGATTTTGAAGACAGGATAACATGAGTAAAAAGATTTTTTTTAAATTTTCCTTCCAAACAGAAAAACTCTGCAGTGTTTGGATATCGAGCACCAGCACAGTCAGACTTCTCAGCCATCATCGTTTATTTGATCTCAGCCGCTGTTTATTAAAGACATGTTATCCCCTTGAAAATGTAAAGTTTGCATGTTAAAGTGGCTTGAATAACCACTCGATTTTCAGTAGGATTGCACTCTGATTATGTAGAATTGATCCTCTTACATTGGAAGTGTAATTACCAGCAGGTCTATCTCTGACTCCATCGCAGTAGAGCTGCTCTCTGTTCCACCTCCTCGGCCATATCCTTAAGCTGTGGAAGCATCCCAAAGAGACCCTGTAGTAACTGATAATTAACTGCAGATACAATCCATTCATTTAAAGGAGGCACAATTCACTCTTTTTTCCTGCAATAGCACAGAGAAAGCAATCTTCCTTTTGATTAATTGGTGGTGTCCGTGGTGCAGTTCATTTGCAATCTATTACAGCGTATTTGCTTTGTGTCAGAACACAGCCCAAACACACTGCATCATCTCCGAGTTGGTTGAAGGTATGAAGCAGCGTTGGTCTGTTTGGAGGTTTTACCCCAGCTCAGTTTAGTACAGCCTGCTGATATTGATACTAATGTGATAACAATAACAATAGTGGCCATGACTGTGTAATGTAATTGTGTAATGGATATGCAGCATGAGGTAAGCATTCTGTTTTACCCACACTTGCACTGTAAGAGCTCATGTTCAAAGAAGTTCTCGTAAAGGTTTGGCAACTTCTTTACATGTACGTCGGCCTTTATGAGAATATTAGCATTCAGTTTAGTAGTTTTTAGTTCATTTAACTTTTTTAACTGTACAGCTCTACATCTGTATATCTTTATATGTCTATGTGAATAGCTAGACATGTAAATTATTATGATTTTTATCATTTTCATCATCTTTGACATGGAAATACCAAATATAAATTCCAAAAGTGTCTCTGATGCTCTCAGCTGAAGATTTGTTGATTCCTAATTTACTGTGAGTTTTGTACTGGCTAAAAAGAGTTCAATATGGACCCTTGAAATCTATCTTTTTCATAATTTGGCAAAAAAAAATTAATGTAGACTAATTTTTAAAAAATCACCCAAAGATTTTAAACAAGCGATTGAGACCAAAAACAATAAAAAATGCTTACAGAGGTCATAAATCGCTTGAACTGGGATATTCTGTATGATCTGGCAATTAGAAGAATGCAGGTTTAAGACACTTCTGAATAGGTATCACTTTGACCCCCAGATTTAAAAAGTAATTCATTTAGAAGATGTCACAATTAGTAGTCATGTTCACAAAAGACCCAAAGACAGACAAAGCTGAGACAGACAGGCAGGTGGATAAATAAAGGAGCTTTAGTCGGGAACTTATGGATTAACAGAAAGTGCTTCACAGTGTGGGAGGAAAAGCCGATAAACTAACAAAATCCAAAAGAACAAAACAAATGTAGGGAGCCAGTAGGAGAAAACAAGGGATGCCTCCCCAATAGGAGGATGATGAGACAGCAGGAGAACTCACAGACTGTATACACACCGGGAAGAAGACGCAGGTGAACTTTCAAAAGGATTTTTTTACTAATAAGAAACTATAACTAGATTCCTGTAAATGTTACGCTTTCTCGTATCACTGCAGTATAAAGTTTCTACTAGCTCTCCTGGAAAAGTAGCTGCTAAGATGCTGTGGTTAAAAGGAATCAAAGGAATCATGGTATACAAAGAAACAAAGCAGCACTAAAGAAAGCAGACAGAGATGTTCCCACCTCTGCAAAGCCCTCTTAACACCCAGTGGGAGAGCTGCTGACACCTCTGCGACTATCACAGAAGTCTTGGACTGAGGTGATGGGAGGTCTGGGTCAGAGGAGGACGTACGGAGGTAACGCCAGTAGGGCAGTGCATGACAGATGGAGGAGCGAACACAGGGCAAACAAAGAGGCCAAGGAGGAAGTAAAAAGACAACATGATGCAGTTTCATAAGGTTACACAGGCAGAGAGGGCAAAGATGATCCAGTCCAAGTGGCCCTGCATAGTATTCAAAGTGTATATACAAGGCTTTATAGTGTATTTAGATATCACATGTCTTTGGCATTTGACTGTGATTGATTTGTTTTCTGTGCAACAATGCAAAGAGACTAGACAGAGTTGTAATTTCAGACAGACAGACAGACAGACAGTTGAGCCAATGGGATTGATTTCTCTTTTGTTTTTTATACTGCAGGACAGACGCAGTAACAGGTTGCTCGTTCTCACCCCTGGCCTCATTTTTTAGGTCACTTCAGTTATCAAACAACCCTATAACCCTAACTCTGTATCTTAGAGAAAAGTAAAATGGACCAAAAAGTTTTCGATGTATCTAAATAATGGTTTTCTTTGTTCTGTGACTGACGACACTTAGGAAACAATAACGACCACAAAAAAAAACTTAAAATGATATGTTCTGATTGGATAGGGTTGAGGTTGTTATTGAAAACAATAAATCTAGCTAACAGTATGACACAGTAAGATACTGAGACAAACTGAGGCCTTAAATACACAGTTAATCAAGAAAAGTGGACACAGCAGAGTGACGAGACACAGCTGAAACTAATTTTTTTTTTTTTTTTTTTGCCTGTCCCGTTTGGCTCTTTTGCCATCAGAATTATTGTCTAAAGGCGGATAAAAAAGATGCCCAACGGATTTACTTTACCAAATGGACCATCCCAGCCTTGCCGTAATGGTCTATTTGATTCACCTTTTATTGTTTATTTTACTTTATTTTCACTTGCTAAATACGGGACAGATTTGACTGGGGAAAAGAAAGGGGAGAAAGAAAGAGGGAAAGAAAAACAGCGGGGAAGAGGGACGGGGATAAAGGGCAAAAAACAAAAACCACCAAAATAAGCAGACAAAAAATACATATTTCAATCACCTTGATCACCTGTTGAGAAAGAAAAAAGAGAAAACAAGCAGAAGAAAAAAAAAGAGCAATATAATAAACAACATCACGATGATCTATGGCATAGGTGTCAAACTCTGGCCCGCGGGCCAAATTTGGCCCGCAGCCTAATTACATTTGGCCCGCAGCCTAATTACATTTGGCCCGCGAAGCCATACCAAATTATTATTAGAGCTGGCCTACTGGTATTATACAGCTATTATATATATTGTTTAGTATTAAGCTTTGCTTGTTCCATATTCAGTTTTTCAGAAAAACGTGTTTGAGTCCATAAGAAGAGATTCATTCTTAAATCTGGAGGAAGATTTATTTTTCAGTAAATATTAACGTTAGCCCGCGACTTTGCTCCAGTTTTGAATTTTGGCCCACTGTGTATTTGAGTTTGACACCCCTGATCTATGGGAATATAACACTAAATACTAAATATTAAACATTATTGTCCAGCACGTAAGATCAACAGTGTGCTTTGAAGTAGGAGCCAAAAAGGGTGTAGTTTGTGTGTGTGAGCACCCGTGTGTACACCTGTGAGCATGAGTGCGCTTGTATTTAAAAGGTTCCTTCCTGTAATGATCTGCTAGAGGGTGTGGGAGGCCACAGCCCCGTCCTCCAGGGCATGAAGCAGGTATGGAGGAGATCAAAACTCCAGACATCCAGAGGCCCTCAGAACACAAGAGACCAAGGTCTGTCAAATGGAATAAATTCTGTTCCTTCTAATATATGTTCTAAATATTTGACTCCTTTACCACTCCAATATGGAAAGTTTATCATATTATTGTTTTGTAATATGTCAGGGTTGTTCCAGATAGGTGTACGTCTGCATGGGATTAATGAAGACTCCGTCAATTTTAGAAACTCCCACCATGCTGTCAGAGAAGAGCTGATGCTGACGCTTTTGAAGCATTCATGTCGTTGGATGTTTGAGCTGATAAATGGTAGGTCAGAAATCTCTAGATTATTGCAAAGTGCTTGTTCTACATCTAGCCAAAGTTCGTCTAAGAAGGTATGTTTTAGCCATCCTGAGATAAACTGAAGCCTGTTGGCTAAAAAGTAGTGCTGAAAGTTAAGTAGTTCTAATCCTCCTCTATCCTTGGTCTTTTGTAGTGTTTTTAAGCTTATACATGGGGGTTTATGTTTCCAAAGGAATTTGGACATATATGAATCAAGAGATCTGAACCAATCTTGTGGCGGTTTAGTTGGGATCATTGAGAATAAATAATTTATTTTTGGTAAGACCATCATTTTTATAGCGGCAACCCTTCCCATGAGTGATATGGGTAAACATTTCCAATCTAGCCAGATCATCTTCTACTTTCTTTAAAAGTGGGATATGGTTTATTTTTGTTAGATCTGCAAGCTTGGGAGAAACATTAATACCTAAATATTTTATATTTCCAGATTGCAGTGGTGTAGAAGAGGAATTATGGAAGGAGCAATTAATCGGAAGGACTGTAGATTTTGACCAGTTAATTGAGTAATCTGATATTCTTGCAAAAGAGTTTATCAATTCAATCACCCCAGAGATATTGGTTTGTGAGTTTTGGAGAAAAAGTAACACATCATCCGCATAAAGGCTGATTTTATGTTCCACGTTCTTGCATTTTATGCCCTTAATTACTGTATTCTGTCTAATTGCTGCTGCTAGTGGTTCAATAAAAATTGCAAACAGTGAAGGGGAGAGTGGGCATAACTCAAACTCAGAGCACTAAACAACCCAGGACCATGACAACTGTATTCAATTTGATTGTCTCAGTATCTCCAATCCCTTTAAGCCACCTTTCTTCTGATTGGGTGGCCCTTTAACCCCATAAGGATATCCAAACTCACTGACATCATTCATAGCCAAGAGTAAAGCTCTTGTCTTTCATTTTCACACAATCCGAACTTAATGTTTTATATATATAATGGTATATATCTGACAGAGAAACAGGAAAAGCACTGTATGTTCATCGTCATCCTGGATGTTTAGGATGATGATCTGCCTGGAAAAAATATTCTCAAATCTTCAGTAGCAGCACCTCAGCATTGAGGACAACATGAACAGTGTTCATCTCGGTGCATAAGCAGTATTTAGAAGAATTTTGAAATGGTAACTGGAACATTGTGACATGTGCAAAAAGTGAAAACTATGTCCTGCTTTCATCTTGTTCAGTAACTAGCTGACCTCTGGCGCATCTCTTCAGTGCTTGTTCAGTGATTGTTTTAAACACAATCTTTCTGCAGCTTGAAAACAGCCATTTTTTTTCTTTTCACATTAATACAGTGGGCATGAACAAGAACAGCACAGAAATTAACCTGCTTGAAGAGTTTACACGGTAGCATTTGCACCCCTCTGAAATCAGGTTGCTACTGCACACACTAAGACCTCAATAAGAATAAACGGGGTCGTTATTATTCCACGTGAGTTTTAAAAATGATTATAATGGGATTGCAGGGTTTTCATGTTAACCTGTTCAATAACACCTCTGCTCTAAGTCAGAGAAATAAAGCACACATACTAAATATTCCATGCATTTTGCACTTTGTGTCAAAAAAATGTTGAAAGTTCTCTCTCCTATAGCTGTAAAACATTTAAAGAAAACAGTTTTCTGCTCGCTTTACACTCGCTTTATTTTTTTCCCAAAAAATATATGGTTATTTTAATTATTTTTAACAAATTTTCACTTTTTTAGGATAAAAAAAAACTTCTCTTAAGCAGCCACGCTTACACAGTAGGTTTGGGTCCGTCGTCGTGCCCTTTGGTGGCCATGTTGGAGCGAAGCCCCCTGAGGCTGCCCGCCTGCCTTAGAGGACATCAGAGCTGCCTGTCAGTGTGACACTGCTCAGATGGCCATGTTTACTGCACTCCAGAGTGAGTATTTACTGCAGTCGACAGGGCTGGCAGACCCCACTGTCACAGCAAATGGTGCTGTTGGGAAAACAAACATTTGTAATGAGACTGTGTCTGTCAATTGAGGCTGCGGAAAACCACTTCAGTCCAAAACACGAAGGAGAAGTTACGCTTCAAGTTTAAACCGGGAGCAGGGCACGTTCGACATCCTTGGTTTCGTTTTGGTGCATTTTGGGCCGATGCTGAACGTGACCTGACTCTCATTAATTTAGATGCTGTTGGTTCTACCAATCGCATGTCGAGCCGGAGCAGCTTGACGGAGTGACTTGGGTCCTTAACCTGAAGGATGATGATTTAATATGCTTCCCACGTGAAATGATGTAAACCTGGTGTCTGGGAAAGGCTGACACATGATTATTCATGTCTGTGGCGGTATGTACTGTGACTCCAACGCTTCCACAAAGCCTCAGCTGAACTGCTGACGATGCTGCTGATTTTTGCTGGGATAAAAAAGACCGTGCCTCACTAATCTCCAGATCAGAGCGAGTCAGGGAATTTGTCAAAAATGAAGCTGCTGCTGTTATCATCGCTACATCCTGATGTGGGCAAGGATAAGGTGTTGCTAAGTCCACTGAAGAAGATGATGTAATTTCCAGTGGAGCACACTTATTTTCTCCTCCCCCCTCTCTTCTGGCCTATGTTCGTACATGTGTGTGTGTGTGTGTGTGTGTGTGTGTGTGTGTGTGTGTGTGTGTGTGTGTGTGTGTTTGTTAACGTGTGCGCGTGTAGGCATGTATGGGAGCGATCACCTTCATGTCTCTGTTTCCCTCAGAGCAATAAGAAACAGAATGAATATTTAATGAGGAGCAGCGTGGCTTCTCTTTGCTGTGTCAGATCACTTTCCAGGACAGGGAGTCTCTCATGATCATAGCAGCATGCATACAGGCAGCCCAGAGTGTGAAAAGTCACACACATATCCACACAAAATCAGACTTTCACCTGGAAATAACTACAGTTGTCATGTAGAGTCTGACTGCACATGCATGTTTTGCTCCCTTTATGAGTGACACTGTGTCTTACAGTTGTGCTTCTGTAACCAGCCTTTTTATTTTGTGTGTCACACCATTACATCATCACAGCCAGGGCCGACGCTGTGCCGGTCTTTAGGATGACGGCATGAACAAGTTGTGAAAATGAATCTATTATTTACCCACAGTGCTCTTCATACCGCTCGCTGCGGGGCAGCTTGGCCTGCAAAGTCATCTCACTATGCCTTAGTATTGAAAACCACACATCTGGAAATAAAATGAAAGTAAGAACCTCTTTTCAACCCAAATGAATGAACTGATCATTGAACGAAATCAAATCGTCTTTGCCATCATTGGTAGCGTGCATATTTCAGTGAAATTAAGACTGTAGGCTACAGAAATGTACACAGCCACTGAAATACTTTTACATGTTGTAGGTGTGTGGTCACCAGGAATAAGACATGAACAGTCTTACTCTGTATTTTTTATTTAATTTCAGGTATAAGTATGGCCCTCAAAAGTGTAGCTTCACAATCTTCAGCTTTTTGGTTTTAAGCAGGACATAGCAGATCATTTATCAAAATTCTTATGTGTTTCCGATTTTTATCTCATTTGGTACACAAATGAGCCACTACAGGCAAAACACATTCCTTCATATAATTCCCACTGTCTGTTATTTTTAATATTTTATTCAGATTAACCTCTTAAAACTATGCTGTTGTTCTTTGAAGGCCTCATTCTGAATGAAATTGTCCACCATTTGAAAGCATAAAACTATGTGATCCGACACTTTTTAAGACAGAGCACAACGTTTTGTTGTATGCCATATTGAATTGTAGCTTCAGTTTTCTGTTCTTAGTTGAGCGGAGTGGCACCCGATACGGCCTTTGGACTTGTATGTTTCGAGATGTCCTTCTGCTTACCTTGGTACGAGTGGTTGTTTGAGTTGCTGTTGCCTTCTTGTTTGGCCTATCCTCCTGTCAGACCAGTCCATTTCCATGTTTAGTCACTTAAATCACCTTTCTTCCTCATTCTGATACTTAGTATGAACCTCACAAGGTCATCTTGACCTTATCTACACTCTTAAATAGATTGAGTTACTGCCATTTCATTGGTTGATTAGATATTTTCATTAATGGGCAGCTGAACAGGTGTACCTAATGTCATGGGCCGGTGACTGTATGGGGGTTAAATAATGTGATGCAGACTTACTTTTACGTACATATTGTGATACTGCTTCCAGTTTTGTGCTAAGCTAAGCTAACTGGCTGCGCTCTCCAGCCTCATATTTACAGAGTGATATTGATCTTCTCATCGAACGCTCCATTTGCTGAGTAAAAATGCAAACTTTGCTCACAGAAGACAACATCTTCCCCTTAAGGCAACACCGGCACAAAACATGACTGCAGCCATGTGACTTGGACACACATCCATCTTCCATGTCTTTTTATGTCACATTACAGTTATTTCAGTTTTATTCTTTTGAAAAGTCAGATTCCTAATTTTACTGAATTTAAAATGCCAACTATTCATCAATTGGTTCTCGTGGACTTTTTAGGGCGTCCTTTCAGTAGATTTCAACCATAAACACTCCTGTAAAGGGATCATTTGGCATCATCTTGCACTTACATTTTGGTTTCTACGTTGTCAGAGCTGCATTCTTCATCTAGAGGATTTTTTTTTTGTGCACCTTTCCATCTACTTTAATTTCATCACCCGTTGCTGCTGCTGAGTATGTGCCCTTGAAAGGTCATTTGACAAACACGACATTTGCTGATTGTTCTACACATTCCATTTCTCTCATTTACTATGTAGAGTCAGACATGCTGTGTGTGATTGTCAGCCAGCAAATGTAGGTCATACTCCTCTCCCAACGCCGTTTGTCAGAAATGTGCTTGTAGTACACAGAGAGACAGGCTCGTCAGTGCAAACGCTAACCACATACAGGCTTAATTAAACTGATTACCCAACAGAATTAAGTGCCGATCAGACAGCCTGTCATCTTCTCTAACCCGACCACCTTCCATTGCTTCTCAGAGGCCACAATATTAAATTTCCTTAGCAGCTGTGTGCAGATTTAACTGAAGAAAAAAAGAAGAAAAGATACAGAGGAAAGATGGGAAGAGAAATGAAAAGAGGCAGTGAAGAATTGGTGGCGGTGAAAACGGTGCACAAGACGATGTTTGTCTTATATCAGGGGAGGGGAGGGGGGAGATGGAGGGTGTGGAGGTGAGGGGGTGGGTAAAGGATGGAGATGGGCTGTAAGCACACACACACACTGTAGGTAGTAGCATTTACATAGATGTAATGAAACAGGGAATTGGATGAATGCATGCCTCCATCCATCTAGCCATCTTGCCTCCCTCCTTTTTTCCCCTCCGTTCCTCCTCCCAGCATGCCGCGCTGCTCGCCGCTGCAGCAGGGCAAGAGATGACATGTGGACACTCAGTGAATTGCCAATCTCCACCGAGAGAGAGGGGTGGAGGGGGGAGGTGAGGTTTGGGGGGGGGGGGGGACTGAAGGGAGGTGGTTTGACGCATCCAGACTGCAACCATTGGCTTCTTTTTTCCTACATTAAAGATTAGAGGGGGAAAAGAACTGCAGAGAAGCATTACACTGAATACTGGATGTGTCCCCCCCACCCAGCCAACCCCTCTCCACACACTCCTCTCCCTCTCTCCCACAACCTCACCCCTTTCCCCCCTCACACACTACCTCCCCCTCCCCTCCCCCCATACATACTTTCAGTTCAGGAAGAGAAATCAGTAGCCACAAATTAATCATTCTGCCTTGGGCCGACCAAAGGAGGAGGCAGTTCGGGGGTGTAGAGGGTGGGGTGGAGGGGCAGAGGACACTAGAGAGGGGTGTTTAGAGAACTACAGAAAGGTATAACGAGTGCTTTCTCAAGATCTTAAGAGTTTGGGGGATTTGGGACCCCTCACACACGCATACACCCACGCACACATACAACTAAACAAAGAGAGCTAAAACTCTGTGGCAGGTGCAAGTAAGACATTGCTGCAGATGGCCCTGCCCCTCCCTGTGCCTGGTTCTGCCAGAGGTTTCTTCCTGTTAAAAGGGAGTTTTTCCTTCCCTCTGTCGCCAAGTGTTTCTTCATAGGCAGCCGTCTGATTGTTGATCTTTTCTCTGTATTATTATAGGATCTTTACCATATATGTAAAGCGCCTGTAAATAAATAAATAAATAAAATAAAAGTTAGTTGAACTGAATTGATCTGAACTGAATTTCTGGGGGGCATTTGTCTGTCATCAGTTTCCTTGTTTCACAGGAGAACTACATTATATGGACAAGATATTGGGACACACCTTTGAATTCAGGTGTATCACTCACATTGCCACAGAAAGAATGGGTCATGAGTCTTCACAGTGAGCCAGATTACTTGTCGAATTTAAATGATCCAAATGACATTAACGACACAGACATGATCAAGAGATCCAGTTGAAACAGTGAGGCTTAGCACACGGCTGTTCTGCTCCTCGTGTCGCCTGTCAAAGTAGCTACGTCCACAACATTAAACCTTACCTTACTTAATCTTAGTTACAATTATAAAAGTGAGTTATAAAAAATCATCCCCCTTACAGTCAACAACAAGTGAAAGATCCCCGATTCAATCCCAGAAAGTGACACAAATACCTTCAGGGGATTGCTGCAATCGGACATGTGGAGGTACCCGCTGCAGTAACCCTTGGTGAATGAGGGAGCAGTTCAAAGTAGCCTTTTTTGTGGAGATTATTTAAACTTTTTATTTAACTCTGTTGTGTTATAGTTGCTGAGAACAAACTCACTATGATTTAAGCATATGCAATAAGATTGTGGGTCAACGACAACACAGTGTGACACAGCTTTCCTTGACTCGAGTGATGTAACCATTCCTCAGTGATGTATAATACTGAGTCACCACAATCAGGATTAAGGTACAGGGTCCCGCCTTTGCAGGCTTCTCATTTACACCTTCTAGTATGACACTGCTAAACACATCCAGGTGATATGAGATTTGTGTTGCTTGTTCTTTGTGGTGCTTTGATCGTTGGTGGTAGTGTTTTGGTGTTAAATTCATAAAGTGTCTGTAATTATGATGTCTTTTTTGTTCTGTTGTAATGGTTGTGTTACAGGCCTTCGATGAGGTCTGTTTTTAAACTGTTTTTTTAACAGAAAAGCAGAGACAGGAGACATGAGTTGCATTCGGTCTGCAGGCTCTTCCTTGTCTGATTTATTAACAGAATTAAACAGTTCCTTTCATTCAGACACACACATTTCTCTTTTAACAACAAAAACACAGTCAATCAGGTCCTTAGGTCAAACCCTTTTGGTTACCTTGCTGTCTCGCAAGAATAAACTTATAAAATAATCATTGTATATGAGTGTCCTTATTTACAATAAATCTGTAACCAATTCTACTGCATTTCAGCATCAAAAACCTTCTGTGCAGTACCATTAACACTGCAATTAACCTGCTTATATACCATTATACATTCTTTATATTCTAACAGATTCAAACCATATATTACATTTGTAAACAATAAACAAAAATATTCTACCATTGCTCACAAACAGTTTACAATCGTCCACAAACAGTACACATCAGACTATTTACATTTGACACATAAGAACTGGGTCCTAATCAACTGTAACTTCCAATAATGTCAGGATAAAAGAAGTGTCTAAGAGCTGCATTTGTCGCAAAATAAAACAGGTAATAAGACCAGTTGCCTATTTAGACTACAAGTGAAATGGCGGCTTCCATTACAAATGGCGGTATAGTTAGCTTTTTCTCAATCGGTGAAAACACACTCTCTCGCAACATTTTCGGTTTTTAAACTAAGACAAAAAAAGGTTTCTTGCCTTTATATGTGCATTGCAGTGAGCAAACTTGAACTACTAACCTGTTTTTTTAACAGAAAAGCAGAGACAGGAGACATGAGTTGCGTTTGGTCTGCAGGCTCTGAGGCACAGAAGCGTTGCAACGGCCTATCGCACTCAGCGCTATCTCCCCCTTGCGGCAATGCCATGCAATTACAGATACAAAGAAAATTTATAAAAGTCAGTTAAGTAAGTCGGTAGATGCTAGGTAGAAAGGTTTCATCATACCTGTCTGTAAAAAGCTTTTTAATGCAGTTTTAACTAAGTCTGCGTTCTTTTTAATGGCCACCAGGGGGCAGTATATCTGGTTGTAAATTACTCTTGGCTTCCTCACACTGTGACATTTGTAAACACTGTATAGGCTCAGTAGCCCATAAAGTTAATCCAATATAGATCATTTTGAAAAACACATGAAATTAATTTTGCAAAGTATGCTCATTATTAGAGTCACAAAGAAGAGTTATTAAGGGTAGGCTCGTTGGTTAATGACTAGCGATTCATTAGCCAGAGTCTCCCTTGGTTTCGCAGTTAGATCCACTCCCTCACACTTCATGTCTGGACTTCACTAACCAGTGGGGCACAATCTGATATCCCCGTGTTGGTGTTTTCCCTACAGCATCATAACATCGGCATTGCATCTGACCAATCAAGTTGTCCGGGTACTCAGTTAGTTACGTCAGCTTAGCTAATGCTATTAAAAATGCACAACATGAGTAACCTAATTTAGGCTAACAGCAAACCTAACTTGATAATATATTTAGTTATGTTGCGCAGATTAATAAAGAAAACACTTGAAATTCTTATAAACACACACTATGACATCACAACAACGTTACTGGTCAGTCGCCATGTTGATTCTGGACCAATATGGTTATAATGATGTGGGACCACACCAGCACTGGGATATCATATACACCACAGGTGTCGAACTCCAAGCCTCGAGGGCCGGTGTTCTGCAGGCTTTAGATGTGTCCCTAATCCAACACAGCTGATTTAAATGGCTAAATTACCTCCTCAACATGTCTTGAAGTTCTCCAGAGGCCTGGTAATGAACTAATCATTTGATTCAGGTATGTTGGCCTAGGGTGAGATCTAAAACCTGCAGGACACCGGCCCTCAAGGCCTGGAGTTCAACACCCCTGATATACACCAACCAGTAGGTGTCATCTTTTACGAAGTCTGTGGTGGAGATTATCTTTTCCATGGAGCCTACCAGGAGGCCATTTAGGGAACTGCACATTTTTTTGCACTTAGGCATTGACATTTTTAAGCTGTGCAGGCAATCACTTGTCCCTAGTATGGAGAACAGGTTTGTAGTCCTCTGTACAACGCAGATGAAAGGCAGTTGGGATCATTTTGGGTCTTTGAGAATGTGTAAAAATAAGAAACCATCTTGCACGGTGCCTGGTGGGTGCTCAGAAGTCACTTTTCATTTTTGTTTTTCTAAAGCACTTCCATTTACGACACAGCACTTGATATATTTTAAAATGAGGGTTGAGACTTCATAAAAGTGAACAACTCTGCATTTTAGTGTTCTGATATATTGTACTTCCTCAGACAATTCAATTTGCGATGCCGAGCATAAAGCAGCTGTCTCGCAGTGCTGGAATTTGTCTCTCCTGCTGATGTGTGATGTCGGGCTGAGCTACAGAATTGCACCTCAGAGAACTTACTGTAATTGGCAGAGATGGGAAAGGTGACTTTGACAGTGTGAGCATGCATTTTCTGATTCCTAACTGTTATCTCTGCTTTTAAAATGGAGCTTGGCTTCACTGGAAAAGCTTATATCCTTTGGAAAGATCCACAAAGTCAGTGTGCCGTTTGCCGTCGATAGAGCATCTCCAGCTTTGATGACATCAGACCCTGAGGCTGAGAGAGTGAGAGAGGTTCACGATCACAAATATTGATCAGCATGTCCAAAGCCATATGAATCATGGGAATTTGTAAACTGAGTAACGCTTCCACTTGAGAGACATCCAATAGCATAAAAGATTTTTTTTTATGTTGGCATGAGATATTGTATTTACAGTAAACCACCATTACTCACTCCCTCGAGCTGTCCGAACTCCTGCTGTCATATTCATCACTGCTTGCATCTAACTGCATTTCCCCACATCACCTTTACTGGAAATGAGTTTGCCTTTTATGCCTCTCTGTGCATTTGTATCTCTGCGAAGACTGTGTAATCTTTCTGCAATAACCTTATCTGCTAAACTGCACAGGTGTTGCTGAGGTCTGCACTATTCAAGAGCAAGGAGAAGCTGATCGAATTATTTAAATTCACTGAAAACTCTTTTTAAATCATTTTCTGGCAAGAGACTGAAATCTACATTTCATGCACCTAATCGGGGCTTATTGTCTTATTTAAAGGTTAGCACTATTACCCCCCACCAGTAGAATATATACCAATGGGTGGCATTACTGTAATGCATGGTATGCATGTTCAGGATGTTACTGGAAAAATGGAAAGTTGCAATTTTTTATAATAAATTTAGGATTTGAATTGAAAAAATACACATAATTGGCACAAACACACACACACACACCATATAGCTTGACAAAAGAAATTGGTAAACTGTTTAAATTTAGCCTAAGGTTATAAATCCATCCATTTTCTGCCACTTATCCATGTCGGGTTAAAGGGACAACAGCCTAAGTAGAGAAGCCAAAACCTCTTGCTGCCCAGTCAGCTCCTCCAGCTTGTCTGGGGGGCCGTCGACAAAAGAAAGAAAACCAAGGGACCAGTTCACCCTGCCCAAAATAGGGTTATGGTGGCCCCACCTTGGACCTTGAGGGAAACCACCTTGTGGCTGGGCTTTGTACTATGCACAGCATAGCCCTGCTCTCTAAATAGCTAAAGTAACTAGCTAAATGGTTTCAATAGTTAATGGTATCTGACAAATAATTACCTAAAATAGTCACATGGACAGCTGTATAAGGGCACTTTTGTGTCAGCATCCTCTACGCTGTACAATAGTGTTAAACTGCTCAGTTCACAAGTCATGGATTGGTGTTACGGGTATGCTGCTGGTAATTTTGCAGAGGGCAAGGTTAGAAGCATCACTTGATAGAGGTTTCAGACACTAAAGGAAGAAAGGAGTCCACGATATTTTAAGTATACAAAAGTGGGCTGAAAATTTCCACAACTCAACCTGAAGCTTGTCTTAAAGAGGAACTATGTTCTCGATCTGCCAGTTCTCGCCGCATTCAAAACGACAAGTACTTTGTTTGCCTGAGGAAAAGCCTCTCGCTCGCACACGCTCACAGTAGGGGTAGTGGTGGGAGTGATTTTTCACTAGATGCTTTTAAGAAGAGAGGAAACAGAAAGGGAGATGAGGGCATTGTGAGAAAGAAAGGAGAGCGAGGGTGTTAAGATTAATATCATATGCTGGATGGAATCAGGGTGGTATCAGGCACCAAGCAAAAGCAAAGAGAGCACAGGCACCTCAGTATGAGCATAACATACAAAAATGAAATGTGGCAGAGGAAGCCAGATGAACACAAAAGGAAGGCCGTAATTTGTGTAAAATTTGTACTATTTAAAACGTTTAGTAACTGATAATTTGTCAACGCAGCCATCATACTGGTGCAGGGAAGCTGCTCCTGATTGATGTAGCAGAACACAAGGTAGATTTCATGACATTTCTCAACAGTAAGAAATCTTTTCCATTGCTGCAGATTTCTTCCAGGCACTGAAATCCTCCCCAACTGTGTTCTGACTGTGTTGTGACTAATATCTCTGTTTACTTCCTCCACCTCTGAACCCATAAAAGGACCCCAAGTTCATTCTTGATCCTTAAAAATCTTGCATAAGACGCTGATCGCACTGTGTGAACTTATCTATCCACATCACACACAGTTAGCAGAGAGCAACTCGACCTCTTTTGGAGGATGTGGTATAACTGAGCCTTTTCCAGATAATGATGACTTATCGGCCCGTGTGTTATTAGCCAGCGATGGAATCCAAAACATCCTGTTTTTACTGCAAAGAAAGACTGACATATTAACATAGAGTGAGTCATAATCACTGTAAATGTAGCCAACTGTAAAAAGTATGTCTCACTCCCCCTTTCAGGGAATATCATTAGGGCTCTATTATTCAGGACTGATGCTCGGACAGGCTGCAGAACATTCACACTTTCCAACACGCATCAGTGCTGCAGCAGAGTGGCTGGCTTTGAGCTTTGCTTGCTATTGTATGTTAATTTTTATGCTTTTAAACAGCTTGAGAGCTATATTATTCAACGTTGTCGTCATCCACAGAAACAGCACAAACCATCAGTGACGTGTAGTCCTGGTTTAGCTCTAGATGTTGTGTCCTTCTAGCGGCAAGTCTTTCTACTCGGCAGCCATCATGAAACATTTTTGGACATTTATTTGTAAGGTCATTTTGAACTATTATATCATAAGGATATAAATACGAAATGCATCTCGAGTCAAATATGTGAAAATGGTTATCTTCCTCTATCTTCCAATACACTACTGGTGGAGTTCTGAATATATTTTTGCTCCACATTATGTTTACAGTTCAGGGATGCAGCTGAAAATCGCATCCAGTGACCACAAAAACCATTTCTGGTCTGCTGGTACAGTGAACTACTTTCACAGTATTTCTTTTGAAAGTCTCTGAACATCATTGTCTTATCATCCAAGCTTCAGATAAGTGAGGTTAAAAGTGAAAAAGGTTGATAGGCTTGAATTTTGCAGCAGTCTTAAAATTGACTTGCTCTGCCCTGAGTTTCACCTCTCAGACTACCTTGCTACACCTTCTTATGACTTTGCTACACTTTACGAGGCACCAAACACAACTTGTGCTGTATTGCCATCTCATTTTCTAATTAAAAAGCCTATATATTTATTTTTAATTTACAGTACTTTATATATGTTCATAAAAAGGCAAAAAGATACGGTATCCGTTAAAGATAAGACAGAAGAGGTGTGTCTGTGTGCTAAAGACATCATTATTATTTTGTAGATAGATATGCAGATCCCAGTAACTCAATTTATTATAATATGTAATGAGACAATGTAACTACGAGTTTCCCAACTCATTACATAGTGACTGCTTAGTCAGACACATTGGATTAGAGGCACAGAAACAGACAAATAGCCGTTTAGCATGTTTTTTATGTTGTGAATCCAAATCACACTTTCCCCTCCGAACCTAACCACTTCATTTTATGCCCAAATCTAAACATGCAGTTTAACATCTTAACACCTAAGCCTAACCAAACAATTAGAAAAAAAGGGGAAAAAAGAAAAAGAAAAGTGATACCAGACAAAACTAGAACTTTCCCGTTTGGAGGGTGTGCGATTTTTACCGTTCCTAACATTAGAAATCGATGATAAAATGGTATCTTTGACTTACACAACGGCACCGTGTTAAAACATAACACAGTGAGGGGGTTCCTGACCGAGCGTCAGTGTGGGACGAGTTACAAGTCAGAACTTTAACAGGAAGTGTATTTTCTTTCATAACTGATTTTTATGCCTGTGTGAGATGGTGAGTGGGCAGGTGGCTGGATACACAACATTTTTTTGGGCAGAGATTGTGTGTTTGTGCATGCGTGTGTGTGTGTGTGTGTGTTGCTAAGAGCAGCTCTGAAGAGCATTTAACAAGCTGGGATGGCGATCAGGACCCCCAGTGCCCTGCAAACACAAGCGTGAGTCAGCCTGGACCACAGGCCTGTAGTCCCGATCATTTCAGCACAGATCACACAAACAGTACAAAATACTAACTGGATGGAATCATACACACTGGTGCTGCTTTTAAATTATTTCAGCATCCACTGAATGGACTGCTATAAATCTTTCCACAGACATTTGTGATTACTTAATAACAAAGTTTAGCATTTTAACACATTAATAGATGTTGAATTTTATGTGCCTTTAACATTAGTTAGCACCGTCAGTGATCTGGCAGAGCCTCACCACCCTCGTGACAGTCTTGTAACTTTTTTATTCCGGGAACTTTAACAATGCTGGTTTTTACTTTGTTTGTGGTCTTGTAAATAGTTTATATTTTATTTACCATACACTGACAGTGGGCGGTGAGCACTGTGCTTGAGTTCCAGTTTCTTCCCACACATGCGTTTCTGTTTATCCGTTAGCCCTGTGGTAAACTGACAACCTTTCCAGAGTGTACCCAGCCTCACATGCTGGTCAGATAGGCACTTGAGAGAATTGATGGATAGATGGGTGGGTGACTGGGTGAATGATGTGAAACTGGGTGATTGCTTCTTGTGCTTGTGACATAATTTGAAACCACAGTTTCTGCATTAGTTACAGGGTTTAGACACATAATACTGCGGTCCTACTTCCTGCTGGGCCAAAATACCTAATCATTTTCTACATAAAAAGTGATTATCTCATTAGCTATCAATTATAATGACTCCCCACCCTAACCTCCACCCCATATGGTAGCAGAATGAGGGGGACGTTTTTGGCTGACTGCAGCCAGCTACTGTAACTAGGAGTTATTGATTTTGGCTTAATTTCTGGCAACTTTCATTCACCAGATCACAACAACAGTCGACTCAAGGTGCTGTATTTCACTCATAAAGTCTTTAGCGACTTTATCTCACTATACTTGCATGTCATTCATGCAGTCCATGCACTTATTTATCCTGCTGTTGTGCGCTATGTGCACCCTGTAACAGGGCCGTGCTCTTTGACCCTATTACCCAGCATGCCCTGGGAGCATTACTGACTTTCTTTCTCTTTATTTACATTTACATTTACATTACATTTTAATTGACACCTTATTCAAAGTGACTTCTCTGGGTGAATGGGTTGATGGTTCAGTGTCTTGCCCAAGGACACACAGACAGAAGGTCTCCATTAATCTGCAGAATAATGTTTACACGTTTACAGTATTAAAATAAAATAACCTTAATTGACACAGAACTGGATTGTAGCTGAAAAAGTAGATTTTTATGATACTATAATACAGTAGTGTTTTATTTTCTTTGGTTGTGGATGATCAGGTAATATATTAAATTCACATAAAATAAATTTTAATCTCTGTTCCTATATTTAACCACCTGCTGAGACAGAAAGTAAAACTCATGCTACCTTTTTGAGTACCATACTTTTGTGCAGAGGCTTAGTTACTCGAGTAATTGATTAGTCATCTCTTTTATATAATTGTTTGGGTAATTTTAAGGATTGTCTACTCTTATAGGATCATAAATTCAGCAGCTGCATTGATTTGGACTGATGATGTGGCAAACAAGGAATTTGGAGGCATCAGTTTCTATTTAACTGAGCAAACGATCAATCTCTTAATTAAGAAAATAATCAGCGCATTAATCAGTTAGTAAAATAGCCATTAGTTGAGGTCGATTCCTCCAAACAAAGAAATTCTCAAATAAATTCTGAAAAGCACAAATCACGATGAAATGCACAGATCTTTCTTTTTCCAATTTAAGATATTTTAATAAGATTAACCACAAAATGTTTTCGTCTTTGGTAATAATAGTAGCAGGCCTGTTTCATTTTTCCTGTCTCGCTGCTCATGCAGTTATAATCCAGAGAAACAGCTGCATCGACTGCCTTTGATTTGTGATCTTTTACAGTCGGCAGTAAAAATAACCACACTCCCACCCTGCAGATTTGTCCGCAAGTGTTCCTGCCGTTATTAATGGTGGTCAGGAGTCCAGTTGATTTAAATAAGAGTGCGGCACGTTCATAAGATCAATGGGCAGCTGTTTTAAGAGGGAATTTATAACGACCACAGACTGTCCTGCTGTGCTCACTGTGCACATTTTGCGCTTATACCGTGAGCTCCCTTGCAGGGGATGTGATGTAAATCATAGAAAAAGGCCAGCAGCGGAGGTCAGATCATTTAGGATTTCATCACAGCCAAAAGAGCATCAGCAACTACTTCATCATCACAAGCGCAGAGAGGTGAACAATCCACGGCGCAGATACCTCAGCGCTGCTGCCAGTTTATTAAACTGAGCGGAATTGAGTGTGATGTTTTCCAGGCTGTGCATATAAACCCGAGGTGAGAAAGTTTAAAGGACGCTTTGTTCTCCCGCTCAGATGCAAAAGCACAGTTGCGAGCTTCACCATGAACACAGAGAGATTAGAGCTCAACACACGCAAAGAGCATTACGTCGCCCTCGTTTCTGCGCAACAAAAAGTTTGACAAGTTGATCTGATTAGCTTCAGCCAACCTAAAGCGATAAAAGCAAAGACGCACGAGTTAAAAATGGACAAGAGAAGATATCGATCGCTACTTGTTTGTGAGGAGGATGAAGGGTTGCTTCAGAAATGATGTGGGCCTGAACTTGAAATACACTTACAGCAACTTTCTAAAAGTTCTTCTGAGCTGAGGTGTGTGTAAACTGTATTTATTTGATCTTGTGTGGAGTTTGTGCTGCTCAGATTTAATTAGTCATTTTTAGCAGAAAATCTGAGCATCAGATGGTTTTAAATTAAATTTCATTGAAAAAAATCCAGGATAAAATTAGTGTAGATACCTTCAAGTGCCTTGATATGGACTTAAAAGCTACATTAGAATGCTGATACTAAGGTGGCTGCATTAGTGGGTCCAAATTTCACATAGTACACTCGAAGGTTGTGGACCAATCAGTTCAGTAAGTGAATGGATTAAGGGACTTGTTCTCAAGAAAAATGCTAAATAATGACCACTTCTGATGACCCAGTGTGAGTGTTTCTGCCGTTTTCTTTGTCTTCTAAGTTCATAGATGGATGACTTGGAGTTTTTTAGGAGCAAATTTGAGTATTTAGTCTTGGGCTTTAGGAGCATTTTCTGGCAATTAACAGACCAGACAGAATAATTGATTACACAATTTTGAGAAACTGAGTAGTCTGTATCTAAGGCTGGAACTACAATTGTTTTCATTGATTTATCAATTCATTTATGTGGTGTTAAAAAAAAAAAAAAGCTCTAATAGCAAAAATCTGCATTATTCAACATATTACTTATTTCATCTGCTCCTACTGGGGCTCAGCTACCTCCATCTCCCCTGATCTCAAACAGCCTCTTCTGTCACACCAATGCCCTGCATGCCCTGCCTGGCAGCTCCATATTCAATGCCCTTTGTCCAGTGTAGCCACTATCTCTCCTCTGCATATGTCCAAACCATCTCTAACTTTGTCTTTCCTGACAAAAAAACAATAGCAAAGGAGACCAGGGAGGGTTTTTTTTCTGGAGAAATAGCTGAAATTATGGGTGATTAATATTTAGTAATGTAAATAATGTATTAATTGGTCTGCCTCTTCTCCATTTGTTGCCCCTCATTTTACTGGCCACAGTCAGGGGTGCTGTCACAGTTTTTATAAGAACTAACACTATTCTTTTTTTTTTCCATTTTGTTATTTTTTTCAATCAGTGATGAAGCCCATTAAATAATAAGCAACTGTTATGTGTGGGTGATAATCCCTAGCCAATCCCTTGGCTCTGGCATAGCTAATAAATTCATGAAAAGCCCTGAAAAAATTATTTAAAATTATTTAAAAAACAATAATAATTAATTTTTGCATTGACCCATCAGTCACACATTTGCAGGGCAAGCCTTGGTTGTTTAATTAAAAATGACTCATGCAGTTCTAGGATGTGTGTTGTATAGTAAAGGGTGTGGTTTTTTTTTTTTTTAGATTGTTGTTGCCCTGGACTGCCGGACAAAGCTTTTAAATTCATGCCACTCCATTAATTCAGGTCTAAGGGATTAAGAGTCGGTTTGTTGGAGTGCGGCACTGTGCAGCAGGCAGGAGGCATCTCAGTCATGCAGAGAAGATGTTTTATGTCCTGTAGCAGCATGGCGTGTATCCTGTACCTGCCCAGTTTCTAATTCTTTTCTCTTTCCTTTTTTTTTCATGTTGGCCAACAGCTATTAGAGTATTCTGCCCATTTACACAGCACCTGCACTGAAAACAGGGGCATGTCTTTTGTCTTCTGTCCATAATTTAGTTCCTCCACCAAAGTCTTTCTCGCAAATGGAGTTTGCAGGAGAGATTTCATAGAAGTAGAAGACTGTGTTATTCATGCTTTATTCCTCATATTTAAGCAACGATGACCGTCACTATCTGATGAGGAGTTGTACTGGATGAGTTCTGGCGCCCTCAGAAGAGCTGTTAGAAACAGAAACATGAAACAATGACTAGTTACACTGTGGTATTAGCAACATTCATGTTACAATTAAACTGATCCCTGTTGCAGAGTATAAAAATGGAGGAAGCATCCATGCAGCTGTTATTAAGACTAAGCTGTTTTAAAACCAAGTTCTGTGAATAAACGCGCACTGGTTCCATCAATTTCCATCAATTTTAGATGGTGTGGAGTCATCAGCCCTGGTTAACTATGAAAATGTCACTTTTTAAGTTTTATTATGACTGTAAAATGCTACATTTTATCTAATAATCATTTCTGATACTTAAGCACACACACAGGTAAATTTAGCCTCTGTCTTGAGCACTTCGGTCATTCCCATCTTGGTCTTTGAAAAGCAGCTTGCTCTGCAGCATGTCCTGCTTTATCATGTATTTTACTGCAAATTGATTTAATAAAGAAATATCATATTGTATTCAGTAAAATCTGAAACTAGTCATTGAGACCATTAACTGATAAGGAAAGTGTTTACTGAAGTCATGGATCTAGTGAGAAGTTGTGTAATATTTTCATACATTTCTATGACTAGATGCTTCCTTTGCAACAAAATGAGTCGCCCCCTGCTGGCCATTAGATAGAAGGCAGGTTTAAGGTAAATGCAGTCAATGGCTAATCAAACAGTGTGAAAACTAAAAATGTTTGCAGAAAACTGCCAAATGTCAGCCTCTTTGTCAGTAGTTTTGTGTGCCTGTAACTCCTTCACCCTTTTCAAATTTCAGACTGCAGGAACAAATATCCTTTAAAATCGTCCTGTTGGAAATAACTTCACCTGAAATCTTAATTCTCTGTGTTAATGAGTCTACTGTAACTGCAGATCATTTTTGTCTTTTGAGAAAACCTCACCCGTGAGCATGTTTATGTTTACATGTTCTCATCGTACTTGGGAATCTGAAGGGTGAGTTGTGAATTCGATTGGCTGATGTGATGCTGTGATGTCATAACACGAGAAGTGAAATACTCATACACAACAGCAAGTACAGAGCAAACACCAAGCCATTAGGACTGGTTGTTGTGATTGACTCTTCGTTTTCCCTGCATAATGAGTGATTTGGGTTGACATCACCCCATTTATGAGTCAGTGTAAGTTACTTCTAAGCATCCTAATTTTCATTCTAACGCTGAATTCTCATGATTTTACACCAAGTTTGGCAGACTGATGCTAAATGCTGTTTGTCAGTGTTGCTGCTGAGGAACAAATTATCCTGCTCACCACTCTATATAAATTTGCCTCTTTTTTTCTGTTTCCCGGTTGCCTCACACTTTCCACCTGCAGCAAAACTGCATCCACCTCATTGCAGGGATCTGTTTGCCTGTGCTTGTGTGCATGGTGTGCTTAACACTAAAATAAGCGATTTTACTGGTCAGCTTTTTAAAGCATGCTTTATGCTTTAAGTTTCTAAAGAGGACCAAAAAGATTCAACCCCCCCCCCCCCCAATGGAGATCATTATATGATTGTGACTGGTGTAGGTGAGGTGTTGCTTTTCCAATTGTTGTTATTCGTGTGAAGTGTTTACTTGGCCTGTGTTCTGGGAATGCCTCTCCCTGTGGGTGCTGCTGAGGGACTCTTCTAAGAACTGGACAGCTTTCACCCCGTCTGACCAGAAGGCTGTGACGCACTCGGCTGCAGCTCCAGTGACTCACTGGTACTCCTGTTCCTGGATCTGTGAAAGCTTGTTCTCTCCTTCATGGCGGTTCCTGCCCTCCCTGACCTAACAGGTCCTGGTGTTTCCACACGTCTCGGCTGTGATGCACAGATGGACCACAGGCAGGAGAAATCCTTCCTACTTCCTCTGAACATGAGGGTGATGGTGCTCATCTTGTCTTCACTTATAATACAGCAGGAAGCCAAACAGTCCACATTGAAAGCAAATAAAGAATTGCATTTAGCAGAAATTCATCAAAATATGAGCTCTAAGCTGCTGACTGACAGCTTTTAGCTTTTTCTAAGCCTGTTTTAATTTATATGCCTGCCAGAAGCACCTTAATCATTGGCCTCAGCTTCTTAAACAAGAGCCAATCAGTTCCCAGATTGCTGTGTAGTACCATAGTGTAATGGCCACATAGTTTACTTGAGGGACAGACAACAGTATCTTGGCCACAGATACTTTGACGTGCAGAAAGGAGCAGTCACA
Organism: Rhamphochromis longiceps; assembly: GCF_057381845.1. Lineage (NCBI taxonomy): Eukaryota > Metazoa > Chordata > Actinopteri > Cichliformes > Cichlidae > Rhamphochromis > Rhamphochromis longiceps. The sequence goes on along the minus strand of NC_140560.1, from coordinate 34,092,833 downwards.
GAATCAATCCACGGACTTTCTGGCTGGTAAATGACCCATTCTACCTCCTGAGCCACAGCTGCCCTAATTAAGTTTTAGACTTTTTGATATCACTTTCATTTCACTAAACCAGCAACTATGTTTGACCTCTGAAAACTATCCAAAATGTCTAACAAACCGTCAGATTTTTCTGGTGTTCCTTTAAAGAAATCCACTTCAAATCAGCAGCACCTCCAGCAGCTTCAACAGTAATGCTGCACAGCGATGGTTCAGTATTAATAATCTAATGATGTCATCTCATATAGAGGGATAAAACTAGCACTTTGATTTTTCATGCAAGGTATTTGCTTCTGGAGTGTTTTACATTGCTCTTTATTATTTGTAGTGTCATACTCCAACTGTTATCTATTATGCTCCTACTGTCCTGCCAGACTAATAATATTCTAATCTAATAAAATACTGTGCAGTTTACATAGCCAAATAATGAGTGAATGAGTTGTCAAATATAAATGGCATGTTTTCTGATCAAATGCCCCTTCCTGTTGTCGCAGCTACCATTTATCTGTGATTCCAGTGCTGGAAAATAAGAGCACTTCTAGATTAGATACGATTAATCTACACCGTGCCTGAAAATGATCCTCCCACTCATTTCACAGCTCCTTTCTGGCCAGAGTTCGCGTCGCATTAATTTTTGTGAAATCAATTCTAAACTATGAAATGCGATATAGATATATATATCGCAAGGACAGATAGTGGTGTCTGTTGTGAGTGGTCAGATCTGCTGTTTGTCTACATTCATACTGAGAGAGCAGTATGAGAGAGCACATTTAATTAGAGGATGTGAACGTCTTCGCTCTTGTCAATTTTCCTTTTGCAAAAAATATTTTTAAGTGAAAAAAAGAGAAAACATAACAAAACAAAACGCTGTGTAGGTTGGACGTGGAAAACAAGCAACACTTTCCACTAAACACCAATGTTTTGTTGATCCATCCACCACCTCGACCTCCACACAGACTACATGCTTTATGAAAGAATCAGCTGTCTTCCATGTAATCTCCCAATATCATCTCCCAATATAATTTCTATAAAAAGCAGAGGGTGGTGACACTTGCAAAAGGCAACTACACCCTTTCCTGTTGCATAAAACAGCTTCTTTTTTTTACCATCAAACTGGCAACTGGCCCATTTTACAAGCTCTCTTTAAATGGCTATAACCCCATCACCATTTGTGTTAGAAACAAAATTCAAATGGTTTCAGAAAGAAGAGACAATGAGCATTTGGGGCATATTTGGTGTATCACAGTAGTACAAAGCATTCACAAGGTACTGTTGTCTGAACACAGACAACTCTTGCTCTCTGTGCACGTGGTAAAATCCGCTCTTTCTAGATTTTACCATGGCCTACAATAGCCTGTATAATATCTGAGTGATAAAGGGTTAACATAAGACACATTCATTTCAAATTTTGAGCAGTATTGAAAGTTAATAAATTAACTCCTGAAGATGGTTGAGATGATAAAAACTAAACAGAACCTGTGACAGTGGCTACATATTGAGCTCTTCTTGTGCAATAGGGCAGCAAGCAGAATATAAAAGTAGAACACTATAAATAAGGATGGCTTGAAGAGAGGAGTCAAGAAAGCAGTGAGAAGAAACAAGTATGACTGAGAGGGTCTGGCCTCCCTGAGGGTTCGCAGTTCCTTTGGTAGTGTATCACAGGTGATCTCCTCCCTATTTCTTTTCCATCAACACATCAACTCAGGAGTAAACAGACACACAGTGCTGCAGCGGCTCACAGACAGACGCAGATGTGGCGTTTCAGATCAAAAGCAGTAGACAACTCAGCCATTCAGGACAGAGAAGAACGCCTTTGTTGGGCAAGCGCTCGAGCCGAGCTGTGGGAGGTCAAATGACTGTCTAACATCTGTCAGTCATCCTCCAACGAGCCGAAACCTGACGGCACCTTGCTGCCTCCATTAGTCTGCCTCCCACATCACCTGCAGCTACAGCTGCTGCGTTACATACCTGCCAACCTCTCAGCCTGCAAGATGCATCTTTATTTGGCCAGGCTGCTAATATTGTATTCCTTTTGCTTTCTGGTTAACTTTTCACAGCTAAGACTCCAAATGTCCATGACAAATGTCTTAAAGAGTCATTTCCAACTCCATATTGTTCATTTGTAACATCTACTAGAGCACCTTTGTATTCAGAGACTATAAGATAATGGTCTCTTTCTAATCATCTGCTTACAGGTGTCCACTATTATGGACATGTCCAATATGGGCACAGATGTCCATTATAGTTACTGTTTTTTACTAGACTTGTTTAGGTCTCAGTCACACAGGTCTAGAGACCAGTCAGGAACTCCATGGCAACCTCTGGCAACAGGGGAAAAATGTTTATTCCCCAACTGGCTGGCAAACAGTTGCTAACTGTAACCAGGTCAAACTGGTCACCAAGGTGCAGGAACCAAAGTGGTTGTTTTAATCACTAGATGATTGCCACTGTCGATGCTGACAAATTGCCGTCCTCCAAAACAAACTACAGGTTACTGCAGCAGCTTGCTAGAATCACATCAATCAAAATGAGGTTTTCAGTGCAACACTATATGCATTTGCAACTAATTTTACCTAGCTGACTCCAGCAACCACTTTCCCAGCAACTGGTGGTTACTAGGGTGTCACTGACCTCTCTCTGGGTCAAACTTCATCAGCTGATTTCGCCGCTACGTCAGCAACCCTTTCCAGCCCATCACAGAATTGTAATTTTTCCCTCACAACCTGTTTTTGCTAGATGAATTCAAATTCAAATTCAAATTTTTTATTTGTCACGTACACAGTCATACACAGTACGATATGTAGTGAAATGCTTGGACAACTGCTCGTGACCTAAAGAAAACAAAAAAGGAAAAGGCTATGAATAAGATAGGAAATAAATATGAAAAATTAAAAAGGGTAAATTTAACTAGGAAGGAATAAAATATAAATTAAGGTTAAAAATGAAATAACTGTACAACACAAATTAGAATGAAGGGTAAATTTAACTGGGAAGAATAAGATAAAGATAAATATATAAATTAAAGTTGAAAATAAAATAACTGTACAACAAAATACACAATATAGAACTATATAAGAATGTATGAAGAAATCTAAATATAAATAAATATATACACAATAACAGCAGCTGTACAAGTATTAACCGGAAATGAAGAATATAGTGACCAGTGTTGTGCAAAACCAAAGTCCAGAAAGTCCAGTGTGTGTGTAAGAACCATATGTGTGGGTCAGTACTGTGTGGTGGTGTGATTGAGAGACCGTATCGCCTGCGGGAAGAAGCTCCTCCTCAGTCTCTCTGTGTTGGTCTTCAGGGAGCGGAATCGCTTTCCTGACCTCAACAGAGAGAACAGTCTGTTGTTGGGATGGCTGAGGTCCTTCACGATCTTCCTGGCCTTGGTCCAGCACCGCCTGCTGTAGATTGAGTGCAGGTCAGGGAGCTCGGAGCGGATGGTGCGCTCAGCTGACCGCACAACCCTCTGTAGAGCTCGTCTGTCCTGCATGGTGCTGTTCCCGAACCAGGTTAAGATGTTTCCCGCCAGGATGCTCTCTATGGTGCACGAGTAAAAGTTCCTGAGCACCTTGGAGGGCAGTTGGAAGTCTCTCAAGCGTCTGAGGTGGTAGAGACGCTGTCGGGCCTTTTTCACCACGGTGTTGATGTGACAGGACCATGACAGGTCCTGCGTGATGTGAACTCCGAGGTATTTGAAGCTGTCCACTCTCTCCACTGGGCACTCGTTGATGACGGGGGTCTGGTAGTTCCTCTCCTGCTTAGTGCTGAAGTCCACTATCAGCTCCTTTGTCTTACTGACGTTTAGAAGGAGGTTGTTCCTCTGGCACCAGTTCTCCAGATTCCTAATCTCCTTCAGGTAGGCCGTCTCGTTGTTATCAGAGATCAGGCCCACCACGACGGTGTCGTCAGCAAACTTGATGATGGTGGTGGAGCTGGTAGTGGCCACACAGTCATGTGTACAAAGAGTACAGCAGGGGGCTCAGAACACACCCCTGGGGGGCTCCAGTGCTGAGAGTGGTGGAGGCTAAGACATGTCCGCCCATCCTTACTGCCTGTGGTCTGCCAGTTAGGAAGTTGGAGATCCACTGACACATAGATGAGCTGAGTCCCAGATGCTCCAGCTTGGTGGTGAGTGTGGAGGGAATTATGGTGTTAAATGCAGAGCTGTAGTCTATGAAGAGCATTTTAACATAATTCCCCCTTCTAGTGTCCAAGTGAGTGAGTGATGTGTGGAGGAGATGAGAGATGGCATCGTCTGTGGAACGATTTGGACGGTAAGCGAACTGTAGTGGGTCCAGTGTGTCTGGTAGTGAAGAAATGATGAAGTCTCTGACCAGGCGTTCAAAGCACTTCATCACTACTGAGGTGAGGGCTACAGGGCGATAGTCATTGAGAGAAGCAGGGTGGGGTTTCTTCGGGACAGGAACAATGATGGACTCTTTGAAGCATGTGGGGATCACCGACTGAGATAAAGAGATGTTGAATATCTCAGTGAACACAGGAGCTAGCTGGTATGCGCAGTCTCTTAGGATACGACCTGGGATGCCGTCTGGTCCTGCTGCTTTCCTGGTGTTCACTCTCTTGAAGGCTCTCCTTACTTCATGCTCGGAGATGACGAGCACGTTTCCGGATGGTTGCAACTGGTCACTAGGCTTGTGTGACTGAGCTGAACTGGACCTCTCCTCCATGTTGAAGCATTGGTTTGCTCTGAAATTAATCGAACTACCAGGTTGTCCAAGAAGTCTGCTCTTCTTTGATTTTTTGATTAAAATTCTAGTGCTATTTGTGTATTTGTTAGTGCAACAGGATTCTGTGATTTTGCAACCTGTGAATGCACTTTGTTAACTAGCATTACTGATAATATACCATGCCACCTTCTCATCCAAATGACCCTTTAGAACTTCAGGCTCCAAGAAAAACCCAGGTGGTCAAGTTCAAGCCTTTAGAAATGTAGTGCAAAAACCAAATAGTTGTGACAACAACCAAGGCTTTTTTCGTACAGTTTGTGGGTAACGACAAAAAATTGAGCCTTATGTATGTAACTAGATAAGATCGGTAAATTTCACAGATTCGTTTAGTGTGTTTTCTCTTAGCCTTGTGAGTTTGTGTGTACATGTGCAATGTTTTTAACTTTTAGTTACACAAATTAATTATTACATTCCCCCCAAAATCAGTTGGCATTAGCAGCTCAGTTTCACTTACAATTTGGAAAGCAAAGATCAGAAACTATAATTACAGTTTATAAAAAGAACGATGAAAGACAAACTGAATGAGGAGTTAGTGATTATATAGGAATTGATATTAGTGGCATTCTGTAAAAAAACAAAAACATTTTACATTAATTATTTGTACTGTGATTGGTTGGAGCTGTGTTTAGATGCCAGCTTACAAAATACCAATTTTGCACTTCTAAAATTGAATGTGTGTGATTTAAGTGCCATTTGAGCCTCTTCCTCTGCCTCCTTGATTCACCAACACAGGTGAGGGTGGTGTGGGTGGAGGCAAAAAAGCCTTCACTGTATCCAGATCTGAAGTCAGGCCCCATTTTGCAGCTATCAAATGAAATCTCTTGATGGCTGATCCTCACTGCAGTGATACCTTATCTGCATATTTAAAATATGTTACAAAACTGCATAAACTGTCATTTAACTGCGTCTTTAAGTGTTAGCAACAGTTCTGCTCCAGTGCTGACATGGAAAAAGACCCAGTATTGTGTGTGTGTGTTCGTATTGGGAGCGATGGTGCACATGAGCCTCCCAGCCTTAGCAGGGTCATTACCAAGATGAATATAGTGATTATAAGGATGAATAAGGTGTGATTATGATGATGAATAAGACGATTAGGGATCTTGTCATTGCTGCTAGGATGGCTGTTCATTAGGAGGGAGATGATGTCAATGTGTAACATGCATGAACCCATTACCTTTTCATCCACAGGGGATTTATTTGCTCATACCTGTGCATGCATCCACATGGGAATGCCGCAATAGTGTAACTGCAGACTAGAGGAGACCATTTGTGTTCATTTGTGAAGTTAAATGACCCATATAAGCAATATATCTTTTTCCATCCGTGGTGTAATCCAACAGTAAGTTTATACGTTTGACCCGAAAGGACACAAGCATACCTGACTGCCTTTGCAGGCCTCTGTGTGGAGTCAGCGCTAGCTTACAGGCTGCCGTGCTGGTACTATAACAGCTGCTGACTAATACTGCATGCTGTGTCACTGAAGCCGCTTTGTGTCCAGGGGTTAAAGACACCTCACCGGCTCCAACCATGTGATCCCAGATAGCTATATCCATGGCAACCGCAGCGAATGGTTCTGATGTCCACATGGCAACGGCTGCTGTAGGGACTGAGGATGGAGGTGGGAGGAGGAGGATATGGAGGAGGGGAAGGAGGGGTTTCTGGATGCTGACGCACTCAGTGGCTGCCTGGAAAGTTTTCGAGAATGCCACCCACTGGCAAATCAGAAGTGGGCTTGAATCTCTCTGTCTCTAACTCTTTCTCTTTAAACTGCACCTCCTACTCAGTCAAGTCCTCCTGACCCCCCCTGCAGCCCCCCAACCCCCCACCCTCCCCTTCCCATCATGCACCTCCTACGTGTTTGTGTCTCATCAGACCTTTGTCTCAGTTTGCAGCAATGTGGCAGCAGTTATCGTGCTTGATCACTGTTAGAGGGTTTCATGTGTGGGCAGGCGTGACCCGGACGTCTCTCTCCTCTGCCATCCAGGAAAGATTTGTCCAGTTCTGTGTAATTGTTAAGATACTGCTGGTACCACCACTTACTGCAGACACCGATGAAAGTTTGTGACGGTCTGTTTATTTAGGTTTAATCTTAACCCACGTTACATTTGATTATTACTAATTTGATCATCACATCATTAGATATTGATCAACATTAGCTAACTGGAGCCTTATGTTTGCTTTTCATGTTGCTCAATAACCAGCCCACATACCAGTAAAAAAAAAAGTTACCTCAGTAAAGGTCCATATATACATTATTTTAGCTTTAAATTTTATTTTCCTTCGAAGTGAAGAACTCTAGACTGCTGTTAAGTTTCCAAAGCAAGACAAAACATGGTGGACGGAGCAGCCATTTTTTCCTGCAAAGTCCGCTCTGGGGGGGCGGAGCTTCTGGAGATAAAACATGACTACTCCGTTTCATTTCAATATAATTCAGTCTGATAAACTGATAAGCCTTGGTTCCTTAAACAATATATAACAATTACAAGATAGGGAGTTCCTTATATGCAAATTCAGCATCTGGCTTATTGCACTTTTTTCAGTGTGCAGTGTTATAGTTTTCAGTGCATTATGGCAGCAAGCAGAGGTCCAATTCCATCAACAGTTAGTAACGCCCTATCTCCAGCATTTTGGCCACTTTTAATTTGAAAAACAGATATAAATAATGAGTGAAGGTTGAAACTGACTGCACGTTTTTACACTAGAACTTGTCAATCTCAAGTTAAAACAGACTATAAATCACAACTTGCTTTATCCCCTGTTTCACTCTTTATAGGAACCAGATTTTAAAAACTAGCATCATGGTGTATTGAAGCATACTTGCAACAACTTATTAAGACCATAATCTCATCATATAGATCAAAAGAGAGCAAGGCCATTTTTCCACAGATTGGATCATAAACAGCTTTTTGCAGCCAGAGCAGTTTCCGCAGGTTGTAGGCACTTCTGCATAAGATTCACTTGACCACACAACTGATCTTTCATATATCATCTATGCTTCTTTGTTATTAGAAACACTTTATTTTAAACAGAGCTTAGTTTGAAGTTAGGCAGTACTTTAGGAAATCATGCTCTTTAAATAACACAGCGATAGGGAGGCTTTTCAGTCAGCTTGATAGATGAGATGAATTTGTATTTAAAGAACTACTCTAGCAAAATAGTGTTGGGGGACTCGTTAGGTTAACGTGTTACTCTAAATTGGCCGATATGATTGCAAATGGATGTCTGCATCTCTGTAATAGACCTAACTGATCACCTGTCCAGTGTGTCCCCTGTCCCTCACCCACTGTAAGCAGCGTAGACTCCATCCCATAAACATCCCTATTTGTGTAAACAGCTAAAAAGAGGGATAGGAGTCATCTTGGGTGTGTAGAAAGTGTAACTGAGCTTTTTGTTCTTTTATATCAGATAAATTAATCAGCTACTCAATGAAGATAATTGTTAGCACAAATTCGTTTGATTCAACTTAGTAAACCAATGATGAGGAATTTCTGCAAATTTTAAAGCAGGTTTCACTCATTTCTTCCCCACTTCTCACTGAGGTATGAAAGTCCAACTCAACCCTCTTTATTTAGACCAATGATAAGTGATCCCCCTTGAGTCGCTCTCTCAGATGAAACTTCTCCAAAGACACACAAGTAAACTGATCTTCATGTGTCAAATAACTGGAAAGCTCAAGCAGGAATATTGATGCTCTTCTGCGCTGGATATAAAACCAGATAGATGAATCATACGTGGTCATGTTCCCTGTTACTGTTATTTCATCTGCATTTGAGGATCTCACCTACTGCTGATGATACTGTTGTGTGATATGTTGGTTTAATCACTCAGAAAAAGAAGGAAAGTAAGCTAAAATCCCTCCGTGTGTGTTCTGTCAGGCTTTGTGCAGTGACTTCGATCATACTATATGCAGCAAAATGGAGATTAACTCACAGTCGAGGAGGAAGAAATGACTCAAAGCGGCCTTAAAACTTGAAGAAATTTCTCAGCAGCAAGCCAGAAATCTGCCTGCGAGAATGATGGCAAGAGAGAAAATAGGAGTTAGTGTTTCCTGTTCCTGTAATAACCAGGGGCCAGGGCCCATGCTTGTGCTATCAGTGGCATTAGAAAAACTTTCTCAGCTTCGTCACGGACCTTTTTTAACCAGTCAACACCTAAACTTTGGAACAGATCCACATTGGGTTGAGCTCTGCCTCAGCTGGAGCTGGTCCAATATCCTGCACCTAAATGTGAACATCACCCTGGGGAAAGCTTGAATAAAGAGCAACATGGCAACATCACCAGACCAACAAGAGCTCCTCCTCGGTGTTATGTGTATGTGCTGTGTAAGGGCCGTGAAAATGAGCCTGATGCCGGCTGGATAAGCTCCGGCCCCTCAGGACTAGACCCTGAGCCTTGCTGCTGTGGGAAACTGTAAATCTGTACGTTCACCTTCCCACCCCCTCTCATTGCCACACACACACACACACACTGTACTTCACTCCTGAGTGTTTCTGCCACTCCAGGCTCTGTGGTAATGAGGTGCTTTATGGCTGCAGGGGACGGGAGGGGACACAGAGGACATGGGGTTAGCCCATAGCTCATTTCCAGTATAGGAGGGAACGGCGGTCAGTGGTGTCTGGGCTGATTGACTTAGTCAGGATAACACCCTCTCTGGACAACACTCAAAGACTTTCCTCAACCACAGCTAAGGGTCCGTGGAGGGACTGGTGATGGCTCACTCCCAGCAAGAGATCACAGATAAACCTGCTCTATCGTTTTATGGCGGCAGCTCAATAAATCATGGTCACTTGCTGCTTTTCAGTCCGGCTGAGCAGGCTGTGGTTATTTCAATATTCAGAAGTGTCAGAAAGTTTCATTTTTCATCTATTCTGTTAAGTTATCTGAAGTCCTTTGAGGATTTTGTTTTTCATTTTATCTGTTCATCCTTCATGTTATAATGCTTCTCTGCAGAGAAATTGGTTTTTATATTAAAATTCCTCTAATTTTACTCCTTGTTAAACACACTGACATCCACCGGACAACACACATTAAACCTCCAGCGTGTTTTACAGCGAAAGATCAGTTCCCATTTTAATTTTAGCTTGTTTTTAGCATTGCTTGAGGCCTGACTTTGAGCTGCTAATATGGCTAAAATCAGTAGTACTTGTTGAACCATAAGTAGAGTCATTTTGGTCCAGGATGAAAAAATACTAAACGCCTCGTCATTTAATTCAGTACAGCAATTCATGGATGACTTGTTAATTGTTTGTTTTAAAAAAGGGTATCATTACATACTACATACTTTCTGCTGTACTTTACAAAGCTAATAGCTAGATCTTTATACTCTAAAAAGCTAAATAAAGCACAATAAATTTCATACACACTGGTATGCACATGATATTCAAGATACATGCTAAAAACTTGGCAAACAAGTTAGATTCAACTGGTGAAGTGTAACCGTGCATTCTTGTGGTTTCGTCTGCTAGTGTGTGTTTGATTCGTGGTGCTCCAGCATATAAGAGGCCTGCAGCATGCCCTGCCCCTCACACATAGGCTTCTATAGAAGGAAGCTTTTTTTGATTGGGGAATAAATCTTTTTCATCTTATTCAATGAAAAATATTATTATAAATATTATAATTATATCAATATTATTAAGTAACACGCTATTGCTATTTTTTTCCACTTACTTCACTGACTGGGAATCGCATCTGTAACCGGAAGGTCGCCGGTTCGATCCCCGGGCTCTCTGTCCTGGTCGTTGTGTCCTTGGGCAAGACACTTTACCCTACTTGCCTACTGGTGTTGGCCAGAGGGGCCGATGGCGCGATATGGCAGCCTCGCTTCTGTCAGTCTGCCCCAGGGCAGCTGTGGCTACAACTGTAGCTTGCCTCCACCAGTGTATGAATGTGAGAGTGAATGAATAGTGGTATTGTAAAGCGCTTTGGGTGCCTAGAAAAGCGCTATATAAATCCAATCCATCATTATTATTATTTATGAAGTTTAGACTTGAGCCATACTGAAATTTTCTAAAGTCCTTGGCTTCTTTTGGGTCTTGATAGTTAATAGCTGACAACCCACTCCAGGGTAAATACTGGGATTCTCAGACGACAGGTGAAATATCTTCAAGAACCAAATGAAGTCCAGTTGCTTTGACTTGAGCACTTCAACCAACCATGAACTGTAGGATTGAGAATCTACATCAACATAAAGGCACAGTGAAAGTGCAAAGTTGGAAAGGAGAGCATGTTGGAGTTCAGTTTAGGGTGAAGCATCGTACCTGCTAGACATGAGCATATTTGCAAAGTAAACATCGATTTCACCAGTTTTGTTGTAACGCTGAACATCTTAGCTGATGGTTGAACATTCAGAGATTCTGTTTAGTGTTGACCACCTCCTGCTCCTGTTGGTAGTTGCTTCAGTTGCTGAGTTGAAAATTGTTAAAAGTTTAACTCAGTACCACCCACTTCACTTCACTTTTTTTTTTTACCTGTTGTTGCTACAAGTGACTGAATTTCCCCGACATTTTTTGGTTTTTGAATACTAAATCACTGCAGTCTCTTCTCGAGAGGATGCGCCTTAAAGCTGCTTGCAGTGCGGTGCACTGACTATGTTCAGGATGTGTTAAATTGTACTCAACACACTGCAGTTTGTGCACCAATTAATCTAAACACAAGCTTTGTCTGAAAAATATTGCCAAGGTATTTCTGAAGTTATTTCAAGATCACCTGCAATTTACTGTACTTTTTTCACTCTGTGTAGAAGAACTGTGCAAGCAATATGTGTGACGTTTCAATTAAGAATACTCTATTTTGTAATTTTTAAAATAACACCAACTTGAATTCTGCAGGAAACACCATTAACTTCATTGCATTGTTAAAGAATTTAGGATCTTTTAAAAAAATGTTTGTACCTTCATCCTGGCTCATGGTGGAAAAATATGATTTTCCAGCCGCCTTGTGATTTTAAACACAGAGCTCTTTGGTTACTCGGCATACTGCGCTGAAAGTACAAGAGCTGCTCAGTGCACACAGGTGTTTCTCTTCAAAGTGATAAGTGTTTTGACCCACTGAACACCTGAGTCTTCAGTAATACCTTCCCATTCACCAGTAGTCCCCCTGCCAAAGCTCCTAATGGCCAAACGGATCGCTCCGCATTGTGCCCCTGCATTCACACTCACGTGGGGAGGCCTCTGAAATGAAAATGCCATTATAAAACATTTACCAGCCTGCTGAGTTTACATGTCTTACAAGAAAAGGACCGTTTGGAGCGGTTAAGTGTCACATAAATCTTTCAGCACGCTAATTGAAGTGGTTCCCCCAATAGGCCACTCTCCACAGCTGGTATTACAAATCACACTACTGTGGATAGGCCAGCCAGCTGCAAACCAAATCTTACACCCACTTGATAACGCTGTTAAGACACACACATGGTGCTCTGTGGGTTGCTGCTGCTGCTGCTAGTTTGCTCAGACAGCTCCACTGGGAGTGTGTAATGTAGTCGTATGTAAACACAAGTCATCTTTCAGTGAAATATGCTCTGAGAGGAGGCACAAGTGTGTCCCCCCTTGCCTCTCTTCCCCCAGAAATGCAACTTATTTAAAGCTTCTTTAAGCAGGTATGTTGAAGAGGTACTGACTGGGGGTAGTAGTTGCAGAAGGTGGTGAGGTTACACCTGCAGTAGTCACCAACTCACTACTGAAACTAGCATGCTACAGAAGCTACAGAAGCTTTGGTGGATTATTTTCCTTCAGCTTCAGTTATCTTTAGTGAAAAGAAATCACCCAGCAGCTGACTGGAAATTTGGTCCGCCATCCAAAGAGGAGCTTCACATCATATATCAGAGCATCAAGTGCAAAACTGTGGAGGACCGGTAAACTCTGGAGGCCCTATTCATGGCTCAGCAATTACACTGACACTCAGACTTGATGTATTCCACCTCCTGCTCCATCTTCCCTCGCTGTCCTTCAAAACCTCTCTGTTACCTGCCCTTCCTATATTTATCTCTCCTCCTCCTTCCCATTAATTGTCTTTCTGCCTGCTTTTCTCTCTTTTTGTCTTCCCCCCTCTTTGCCACAGAGCCTGTTGATGAAAATCCTTTTTATTTCGTTGTTTATTAATGGATTAGAAGCGATAAATGAGTGGTACACTGTTTCACACCTTTTGAATGTCTGAATTTATTAGAGTAGTTTTGTATGAGAAGTGCAGCTCCTCAGTTCATCCAGCGTGTGATATGTGAACTTTAGCTCCTCTTCCATTAAGCTGACTTTATTCTGATAAACACCAGGTGGGTGGAGCTTCTGTACTTCTGTCTAAATGATCCACATAGGTGACCATATTCAGAAATCCTGCAGATCCTAGAATAGAAAAATAAAAGTTTAGAGCTGAGAACAGGAATGGACTGACGACTCTCAATTTGTACTTTGAATTTGGCGTAAAAAGCATAAAGTCATCCTTCCGTGCATCAGTGGGTCAGGATGCTGCTGGTGGGGGTGGTGATGTAATGGTGTACGGGATATTTTGTTAACACACTTTGACCACCTTAGTGCCTGAGCATTGTTATTGACTATGTAAATCCCTTTATGACCAGTTAGTGATCTTCTGATTAACAGGGAACCGTGTCACAAAGATCAAATGAGTTTCAGTTTCAGTTACAAAGCCTCTCTTCACCTCACTACAGTTGTATTTTTATTGTAACTTCTTAGTCAAAGAAGGACTAAATATTAGGACTACATCAATGTTTTAAGGAGTTCACCTCATTCTTTAGCAACTTTTTATAGCCTCTTCTTTTCTTAGTAATCAGACCTCTTTCAGAACTCTGAAGGGGAATCTGAAGGGGAATATGGCGCGTGCCAAATGGCTGACTGCAAATTTTCCATAGATATTTATAAAAATTATATTTATAGATATTTAAATTAAATGATTTTATAATCCTTTAGAGAAAACCTGATATATAAAAGCTTATATATAAAAATTCTTTAGGGGGAAAAGTGCAAAATAGTTTCAGGTTTGGCTGAAATGAAAGAAACGTGGCAGAGTGACTAAATACGACACAATTTAAAAGCAGTATTAATGTTCTTATTGAGCTTTATTTTGAACACTGGTACCCAGACTTCCTTAAAGAAAACATCTGTGTGAACTGGTGATTCTCACATATATCACATGTTTTTTACCATTCAGGTCTGACCTGTGCTTTTTAAATTGCATCAGCTCATCTATTTCTCGTGTTTTCCAGTAGTTTAATGGCTTTGTTAGTACCTGCGAATGTTCATTCATTACAAAATAAGCCCGTTTTTATTTTTACTGAATTATGGTAGTATTTTTGCTACATCTGTAGGCAAACTTTACAAGTGACAATGAGGCAATCAGATGAACATTTCTCCATTCAATACTCGTACCAGACAACAGCTGGCACTAACCCACAGGTCATGATGAGAGAGTCGATCGAGGGTGCTTTGATGGCTTGTTTTGTCAGGTGACGCTCTCTTTAATATCTGAGTGGTCATCACCAGGGGTCCCCTTCCCACCGCTGTATGTGGGCCATTCACAGAGCAATAACTGCATCCCGCTGTGCCCATCATGCCTCGCTGCCAAGACCTCCTCAGCACCATGGTAACCAACACCTGTTCCCCTAATTAGAGGGACACTGGAGGGAAAGGAGATGAAGAAGTTAATGAAACACTAATCTGGTCCAATCAAACGGCCAGGCATCTGCCTCCTCGCTGCAGCAGCAGGTGACCATAATGGATGCCTTATGGGTGCCTCCCCCGCCACGTCACCCTGAGTGACCTCATCAATGCCAGATCTCTGCACGGAGCAGACAGGCAGGGAAGAGCTGGAGGGAGGGGAGAGGAGAGGGATGCTGTTTCCTGGATGGACAGCATACCTGAACGGCGAGGTGTCAGCCAAAAAGAGATGAGGTTCTCTCTGCACGGCAGTTGGAGCAGCTCCAGGTCGCACCAGCTGCACAGCTCTTGTTTACAAGCTGCCAACTGCTGCCAGAGAGGCCTGATGCTCAGGTGTGCTTTCTAAAGAGATCAGTCCACTCATATGAGCTGTTATGACACTGTCTGTGTTGACCATTAAAAGAACAAAAGTGTTGTGCATGATCATAAACAGTTTGTGTTTAATTAATAGTTCATATTAAACTCTGGCTCTTTTCCACAGTGGGACTTTTGTCCTGTGTCGCTTCCCTCAGCCCCTTCCCAAGCCTGGATCAGCCGGAGGCTTCCTTCCTGTTAAAAGGGAGTTTTTCCTTCCCACTGTCGCCAAGTGCTTGTTCACTGGGGGTTGTCTGATTGTTGGGTTTTCTCTTTATTACTGTAGGATCTTTACCTTACAGTATAAAGCACCTTGAGGTACATGTTTGAAACCTAAAATATTCAGTTAACTTACAGTAAAGACCAAAAGGACCTTTGAACCTGTCCTCCAAGTTGTGGAGCTGTGAAAATGATATTTTAAAAAGTCAGACTGAGAAAAGCTGAAGAACAAAAACATGAACATGCAAAACGGTTTTTACCTTTATCTACTTCACTTATACAACAAAACAAGTAATGTTGGCATGGCCCACGTGTTAGATTCAGTCTGGTACACCAGTAGTAACTGGTTGAGGAAAGTCAAATTCCCTCCTCAATAGAACTGAGGATACATAGTCTGTTGATGATATGGAGTGTAAAAGGTCGACGTGTCTGTCTGATATCAAACTGACTCCAGTTGTAGATTTTTGCAGTGTTTCGTTTAGAGCTCTCCTGAACCCTCTTTCTGTTTTCACTCAACAGGAAACTTCAAAGGCATGTGTAAACAGATAGACCACTTTCCCGAGGAAACAGATTATGAAGCAGACCCATCTGAGTACTTCTTACGTAAGTATATATTCAGTCTTTACTTTCACACACAGAAACATTGTGACTTTTTTCTGTTTGTCTTTAAAGTGACCACACGAGAAAAAAAATCACTTCAGGAATTTTGCTTCTCCTTCTATAATTTCTTTTTGAAATTCTTTCCACTTTTTGCTCAGACTGGAGCACGGTGCCAGTCGCTGCTCTTGGCCCGTGTGTCAGCACCGTCTCTTCCTGCCTTTAGCGTGAGGCTGGCCAGGCTCAGCCCTGCCAAGCAGCTCGTCTGTTTTTACTGCTTGGCTGTGTGTAACATAACGTGCAGTGTTACAGTCGGCTGTGTACCCTGTAAACACAGCCCATTGATTTCTGCTCTCTTTTTCTTTGTGCAAGCAAGACAGAGATGCTTGTCGGACTCATTTGCCTGCTAATCCTAAAAATCACAACAGGTGCTGTTACTATCACTAGGTCAATAGTCCCATTAATCTTTGTATTTGCTTAAAAGATAAGAAATTCAATTTAGAGATTTAGATCAGTAACTAATTGTTAATACTTTTATGAGCACACCTAAGCTTTAAATCCTTTTTTCTTTGAGTGGATTTAATTTGGTTTGTTTTTTTGGAAGGACAGAGAAGAAATTTTTATGAGCTGCCTTCTTTCTTGTAATGCAATCTGTTAACACAGCTTTCATAGAGAAACTTTTTTGGAGTGTAATACTGATTTTGGAAACGCATTGGCTGGAGTCCTCATATCCACACTGAAAAGTTTATATGGACACTTGTAACTTTGTGACTGCTCCAGGCCTGCTGATAGCTGATAGTGACTGTACATGTTTCTGTTCTGCTGAAGTGTGTGGTGCAGCTGTCACTCATGAACTGTAGATACGGAGGTACAGTTCTTCATTGCACAGCAGGAAATATTCGCACTACTCAAACTTCTCCGTGTGCACTCTGTGTGCAAAAGTGCCCCACTGCATCCCCTTGGTTCTGAATATCATTACCTCTGAGACACTCACGGCAATTCAAGAAAAAAATCATAATTTTGGCACCAATGTTGATATGAGAAAACACTAACAGACTACTAGAAAAAGCATAAGACAGATTGAGGGCAAAAAGCATGTGATCATTTGACCGAAAATGAGACTTTAAGTCATAATATCCAGAAACGATTTGTCATTTTTTAACTAAAGGCAACATAATTTTAAGTAAGTAAGAATGAATTATGTTTAAATATAAAGGTTAAAGTAAAAGGAAAGGTGTAGGACCTTCCCTCTTACTTTTTTGTTTTCTTTACAAATCTTTACATTTTTGTTTTTTAATTTCATTGCAATCCTGATGTTTTTGTGTCTCATAGTGTTGTGGAAAACTCTAAATAAAGAACAAATGGCAATAAAAATAAACATTCTGAATAGTAATAGTAGTAGTAGAAGGAGTAGAAGTATTCATTTTTATAGTATTCAAGATTTGTTTTTAAACTTCCAAAGAAAGCCAGGCCTTTGTCATCTTTTCGTACATATGGTTTGAACTTCTAACGCATTTTGTGCAACGTGCAAATAAATTCAGGTACAGAAATATTGATAAATCACTGATTTACATGCAGATTTGCGTATATGCACTGCTAATAAATGAGGCCTAATAGCTTGATACAGAAGGCGGGTGTGAGCTTCATCCGAGTTAAAAAATATTTGTACTCTACTCTCTAAAGTTTGCTACAAATAGATGTGTAGATGACTTGGTCATATAACTATATTTTTCTGTAAGTACTGACATCTAGAATTTTTACGTTTCATTAACACTCATCATAATTAAACATAGGTGCCAGCTTTAACGCTCTGTCATACTTCATAAAAATGCCAATGTCCCGAGCCCTGGTTGACCTCATTCCCCCTGCAGCCTGCAGTGATTTGAAACTGTAAGTCAGAAAGTGTCCATCCTCTCGTCTTCGTCTGCAGGGATTGTAATCGAGGCCTGACAGACAGCCTAACGGTGTGTGCCAGTGCTGGATATTAACCCCGGCCAATTAGGCTGCGTTTGACTCAGCGCTCTGAGCGGTTGTTCCCGCCCGTATGCACCACGGTTACGATAACAGTTCTGGTAATGATTCTAACAATGCCATAGCCCTGGCAAAAGCAGATCACACTCATAACAAGGCATCTCTCAGGCTGAGGATGACAGTCATGGGGTAGAAGCAGCGGTCTGGCCCTCAGACCACTGATGCTCTGTGCACGTTAACCTCTTCCCAGGCTGTGACTGGAGGAGAAGGCCGCATTGCTCCCAGTAGCTTGCCAATTAGGACACTCACATCCATAAATATTTCAGCCTCCTTCTTATATAGGTCAGGCCTCTCTCGGTCGTTGTCTCTCTCACTCTCTCTGCATCTCTTCACCCTCACACCTCACACTCATAGTTTTACATGTCAGGAGTTGCACAGTGCCTCATGTCATCTCAGTCACGATGATTTGCAGCATTGCATGTTTTTTTTTATCCCGTATGCAAGATAAGGTCATGTGGGATGCAGTATGCGTGTCTTTCATGTTAAACCCCAGTGATGCTTTTATACATCGGCGCTTTTCCCTTTCACGGACACACCTGGCATTTCCATAATGAGGAGTTTCACGGTGCCTCTGGGTGGCCAAAGATGGAGAAAAGCTGCCTTTGCTCTCACAGCTGAGGGAGAGAGGGGATAGTTATGCAACAGGAATGATGTCACTTCAGGTGAAGGCCCGACGGAAGTGACATCACCGGCGAGCACGGCGTCCAAAATCAAGGGGACACACTGGTGATGTCATCAGACAGCATAGTGAGGAGGAGGGAGTGAGAAATTCGGTGATGTGGCTGCCGAGCATAAAACAGACAAATCTGACTTTACTGTGCTCAACATACACCCCCGCTCCACCGCACATGCACAGATCTGCTGTCCTCATGCCGACATCCACGCATGTACAAATACATGTCAGTAGCTTCTCTCTGTGCGTGTTTGTGTGTGCGTGTGTGTCTGCTCCGTGAGTCCAGCTCTCCCAATAGCAAGGCAGTTTGCGCATCCACACGGGGTTATATAAGCCAGCTGAGGCACACTAAAGCGCCACTGGGTTTTTAGATCATGCCGTGTTGGAGCTCCCATCATCGGCTGCTCTACTGGGTGCTAAGCAGCTGAGAGAGAAGAAACAGAGGAAGAAAACGCCTAGTTATGCAATCTGCTAATACTAAAACCGAACAACGTGTTGCAATGAGAGGGAAAAATCATGTGCGGGGAGGAGATGTGGATGCCCGTGGATCCACGCTGGAGCAGGAAATTAACTGTTAGTCACAGGCAGGCATTTTAGTCTCTTGATATTATTTTTAGCAGTATTTATTCTATTCAATTCAATTCAATTCAATTTTATTTATATAGCGCCAAATCACAACAAAAGTCGCCTCAAGGCGCTTCATAGATACAGAGAAAAACCTAACAATCATATGACCCCCTATGAGCAGCACTTTGGCGACAGTGGGAAGGAAAAACTCCCTTTTAACAGGAAGAAACCTCCGGCAGAACCAGGCTATGGGAGGGGCGGCCATCTGTTGTGATTGGTTGGGGTGAGAGAAGGAAGACAGGATAAAAGACATGCTGTGGAAGAGAGACAGAGGTTAATAACAGATATGATTCAATGCAGAGAGGTCTATTAATACATAGTGAGTGAGAAAGGTGACAGGAAAGAAAAAACTCAATGCATCATGGGAATCCCCCGGCAGCCTACGTCTATTGCAGCATAACTAAGGGAGGATTCAGGGTCACCTGGTCCATCCCTAACTATATGCTTTAGCAAAAAGGAAAGTTTGAAGCCTAATCTTGAAAGTAGAGATAGTGTCTGTCTCCCGAATCCAAACTGGAAGCTGGTTCCACAGAAGAGGGGCCTGAAAACTGAAGGCTCTCCCTCCCATTCTACTTTTAAATACTCTAGGAACAACAAGTAGGCCTGCAGAGCGAGAGCGAAGTGCTCTAATAGGGTGATATGGTTCTACAAGGTCATTAAGATAAGATGGGGCCTGATTATTTAAGACCTTGTATGTGAGGAGCAGGATTTTGAATTCAATTCTGTATTTAACAGGAAGCCAATGAAGGGAACCAAAACAGGAGAAATCTGCTCTCTCTTTTTAGTCCCTGTCAGGATTCTTACTGCAGCATTTTGGATTAGCTGAAGGCTTTTCAGTGAGGTTTTAGGACTTCCTGATAATAATGAATTACAGTAGTCCAGCCTGGAAGTAATAAATGCATTCAGCGTCACTCTGAGACAGGATATTTCTAACTTTAGAGATATTGCGCAAATGGAAGAACGCAGTCTTACATATTTGTTTAATATGTGCGCTGAAGGACATGTCCTGGTCAAAAATGACTCCAACGTTCCTCATGGCGTTACTGGAGGCCAAGGTAATGCCATCCAGAGTAAGAATCTGCTTAGATACTATATTTCTAAGATGTTCAGGGCCGAGTACAATAACCTCAGTTTTATCTGAATCAAGAAGCAGAAAGTTAGCGGCCATCCAGGTCTTTATGTCTTTAAGACATTCCTGCAGTTTAACTAATTGGTGTGTGTTAGCTGGCTTCATAGATAGATAGAGCTGGGTGTCATCTGCATAGCAGTGAACATTTATGCTATGTCTTCTAATGATGCTGCCTAAGGAAAGTATGTATAATGTAAACAGAATTGGTCCTAGCACTAAACTCTGCGGAACACCATAATTGACCTCAGTGTGTGAAGAGGACTCTCCATTTACATGCACAAACTGGAGTCTATTAGATAGAGACAATACAAACCACTGCAGTGCAGTACCTGTAATACCTACAGCATGTTCTAGTCGCTCTAATAGGATATTATGGTCGACAGTATCGAACGCTGCACTAAGGTATAGCAGGACAAGCACAGAGATGAGTCCACTGCCATAAGAAGATCATTTGTAACCTTCACTAAAGCTGTTTCTGTGCTGTGATGAGCTCGGAAACCTGACTGGAACTCTTCAAATAAACCATTCCTCTGCAGATGATCTGTTATCTGTTTGACGACTACTCTTTCAAGGATTTTTGATATGAAAGGGAGGTTGGAGATTGGCCTATAATTAGCTAAGACTGCTGGGTCTAGAGATGGCTTTTTGAGTAAAGGTTTAACTACAGCCAGCTTGAAGGCCTGTGGTACATAGCCGATTATTAGAGATAGGTTGATCATATTTAAGATCGAAGAATTAATTAATGGCAGGACTTCTTTGAGCAGTTTTGTAGGAATGGGGTCTAAAAGACACGTTGATGGTTTGGAGGAAGTAATTATTGAAGTTAACTCAGAAAGATCAATTAGAGAAAAAGAGTCTAACTTAACATCAATGGTACTAAGAGTAGCTGTAGATAATATTACATCTGTGGGATGATTACTGGTAATTTTTTCTCTAATGATAAAAATTTTATTTGTGAAGAAGTTCATGAAGTCATTACTAGTTAACGTTAAAGGGATTGTTGGCTCACAAGAGCTCTGACTTTTTGTCAGCCTGGCTACAGAGCTGAAGAGAAACCTGGGGTTGTTCTTATTTTCTTCAATCAGTGACGAATAGTAAGATCTGGCTTTGCGGAGGGCTTTCTTATAAAGCAGCAAACTATTTCTCCAGGCTAAATGATGATCCTCTAGATTTGTGACACGCCATTTCCTCTCCAGATTACGAGTCATCTGCTTTAGGCTACGTGTTTGAGAATTATACCACGGAGTCAGGTACTTCTGATTTGAGGCCTTAGTTTTCACAGGAGCTACAGTATCCAGAGTCGTACGTAGTGAGGAGGTGAAATTATTAACAAGATGATCGACCTCTGTTGGAGTAGCGTTCAGATAGCTGCTCTGCTCTGTGTTGGTACAGGGCATTGAAGATGATAACAGTGGGTGGATTATATTCTTAAACTTAGTTACAGCACTTTCAGAAAGACATCTACTTTGATAAAGTCTACTCTTCACCGCTGTGTAATCAATTATTGTAAAAGTAAATGTTATCAGGAAATGATCAGACAGGAGAGGGTTTTCAGGAAACACTGTTAAATGTTCAGTTTCTATGCCATATGTTAAAACAAGATCTAGAGTGTGATTAAAGTGGTGGGTGGGTTCTTTTACATTTTGAGAGAAGCCAATTGAGTCTAATAACAGATTAAATGCCATGTTGAGGCTGTCACTTTTAGCATCTACATGGATGTTAAAATCACCCACAATAATTATTTTATCTGAGCTCAGAACTAAATTAGATATAAAGTCTGAGAAATCAGACAGAAACTCTGTGTAAGGCCCAGGTGGACGATAGATGATAACAAGTAAGACTGATTTCTGAGTTTCACAGCTGGGGTGGACGAGGCTAAGCATCAGGCTTTCACTGAACTAAAAGTCTGTCTTGGTCTTTCATTAATTAATAGGCTGGTGTGAAAAATTGCTGCCACATCGCCCCCTCGGCCTGTGCTTCGAGATTTCTGATAGTTAGAATGACTCGGGGGTGTTGATTCATTTAAACTAACATAATCATCCTGCTGCAACCAGGTTTCTGTAAGGCAGAGTAAATCAATTTGTTGATCAATTATTAAGTCATGTACTAACAGAGACTTGGAGGAGAGAGACCTAATATTTAATAATCCACATTTCACTGTTTTACTCTTTGGTTCAGATGTGGATACTGTATTGTTCTTTCTTTGTAACTGTTTATGTTTAAGTTGTTTGTTGCTGGTTTTTAATTTATTTTTTGTGTTTTTGGGAGCTGACACAGTCTCAATGGAAATGGGGTTTTTTTTGGGGGGGGGGGGGGGGGTAGCAGGAGGAGAGAAGCTGCAGAGAGGCGTGTAAGACTGCAACTCTGCTTCCTGGTCCCAACTCTGGATAGTCATATTTTGGGGGGTTTAATAAATTTGTCCATATTTCTAGAAATGAGAGCTGCTCCATCCAAAGTGGGATGGATGCCGTCTCTCCTAACAAGACCAGGTTTCCTCCAGAAGGTTTGCCAATTATCTATGAAGACCACATCGTTTCTGGGACACCACTCAGACAGCCAGCAATTTAAGGAGAACATGCGGCTAAACATGTCACTCCTGGTCTGATTGGGGAGGGAACCAGAGAAAAGAGTCTGACATTGTTTTGGCAAAGTTACACACCGATTCAATATTGATTTTAGTGACCTCCGATTGGCGTAACCGGGTGTCATTACTGCCGACGTGAATTATGATTTTACTGAATTTACGTTTACCCTTAGCCAGCAGTTTTAAATTTCCTTCAATGTCGCCTGCTCTGGCCCCTGGAAGACAATTGACTATGGTTGCCGGTGTCTCTAGCTCTCTTCAACTTTTGAATTAGTCAAACTGTTGATTATATGATCCAAACCTTTGTTATTTTCTGCAGTAGCAGTTTTGAGAATGTTTTACTCACCTCAATTTAATCATCACAAAACCAAGTGATGTTTAAAATTTGAACAGATAAATATACAGTGCTGTGCAAAAGTCTTGAGCCATCCCACAATAGGTGAAGCGATTTATGGAATCAAATATAACATATAAGCAAAAAGCAGAGTTCATACAACATGCTTGAAGGACACAGTCTGATCCCGCTCAGGCAAGCTGTCTTGTAATTTTTTTAAGCAGTCTTCAAAAAAAGTTCTCCAGACTTCTTGAAGAGCATTAAAAAAACTTGGCTGTTGGCTGCCTTTTAGTGAGTTCTCTGCTGAGATGATACCACACTGCTTCAATGATGTTGAGGTCTTTTGTTCCTGATACTTCTTATCTACAAGTTGACCAAATTTCAGGTAAAAGTAGGACTTTTTTAAGAAAGCAATAAGCATTTAATAATTTTAAAATGTCTTTAATTGTACTTATTTACTTATAATATAAATTTAAGGTGGTTGGAAGATTATTTGCATGCATACCTTTGAATTTCAGTATTAGCTTACTTAGTTAACTAGTTACATATCCAACCTATAAATCATTGAAAACATGCAAAACATTAAGCATTGTAAAATCATTTTAAAGCAGACTAAATGCAAATGTTAATACTGGCATGTTCTTAGCTCTAGATTAGACATTGATTTTGCTTTATTCACAAATCATGTTAATTTACATATTTTAGAATGTCAATAATTAAAAGTGACAAAAATCAATGTCTTTATAGTACAAATGAGCCATAGAGTCAGACTGAGTTTATTTGTTTATGAGGTTGTTACAAATATGACAGCAGTTAACTTAGAAGACATATCACATTTTAAAAAGGAGTTTATGAATCAGTGTTGTGTTTATACCATTTTACAAAAATCAGTTATTGTAGGTTTACATAAGAACAATAATACCATTTGTATTTCTGTTTTTTTTTCTTGTATTGTTTCTTCAAAGATCAATCCCACATTCAATTCAAGTTTGTTTGTTTTTTTCTGTGTGAATGTATTAGTCTGATAAGTGTACACTGTAGAATGAGGGCACAGCTGTGAGCGCCCACTATTTATTTACAGTGGCCCACAGTCGAGTAGTTTCAGCATGTGAAGTCAATGAAAACCAATATCACATGCAAAATGTTTTCCATTTAGGAGACTTTAATCACAGATTTTTTTGTTTGTCCAGATCCAGCCTTGAGTCTTCTGCTTGCATACGTTGATCTGGAAGTATTCGCTGACATTGATGACAGAAGGACAGGCTTCTCATGGCCTATGTCACCCTAAGGCCTTGCGGCAGACTGGACGCTGGCCTAAACTGGCTTTGGTGTCGCCCAATAAAATCAATGGGTCTGGGGGAGGACACACAGGGGCTTGTAGGGCACAGGCAGGGGGTAGCAATCACACCAGCTTGCAGAGCAGTGCAGTGAGTCTCTAGTATGAGTTTTGATAGTGTCTGTGTATGTGTGTGTAGAGATAGATAGGGGAGGGATGGGCTATCAAACGGGTATAAAATATGTTAATAGGTGGTGGTAGTTAGTATCCAGCCTGAGTGTTTGCTTCAGCAGCTTCCTAGTTGGTCACACTGACCTTGAGCATCCTGTACTTTTTGCAGTATCCAAGGCAACAAATAAGGAATCCGTTGCCTAATACATAAAACATACAGTGCTTAGACACGGGCCAATAAATTAATAGCCAATCATTTTTGTCCTGGGTGACCGAGTGAATGTTAGCCCTCTAACTTTATATCTTATTAAGGGAGAATATAGAGGAAGCTCAGCTTGTAAAACACAGAGGTGAGGAAGTGCGTCCTCACATTAAAATGAGATTAGCGTATGCGGGACGAGCCACAGTGGTCCGCTGTCACTGGGACATTTGAAAAGACGGCCACACCCTCTCAGATCAGTTTTACACATTTATTCATCAGTTGTGAGGGCTGAAATTTCCAATACGCGCCTTCTTTTTATCTTCAAACATTGAGCGGTAAAAGGGTCAGTGTTGACAGTTTGTGGGCTTTTTGTGCAGCACATAACCAAAGTGAAAATGTTTCATGCAGTGATGCAAGACAGAGAGAAAGCTGATCCATATGCAATCAAAAGAGAAAAAAATACCTCTGGGTACTAAAGAAGAAACTGGTTCAATACATGAATTCCGTATGAGATAAATTTGTGGATTTGAGCTTCTAAGTAAAAGGTAATTTGTGTTGAAAGTATTTAGTTTTTCTGTAGTTTACATAATAATTACAATGATTTTATTCAACTCAATTTGACTTGCGTTTAGCAGGAGGTACTTATGTGGCCCTTAGCCTGTTGTCTCTGTCATGGAGTCATGGAGGGCTTTGAGAGGGACGAGCAGACTCTTGTATTGGATGTGCTGGAGAATGGGGAGCCAGTGATGCTGGATGAGGAGAGGTTCTGTCAAATTTGAATCTTTTTTAAGAAGACCAAAATGGCACTACAGCAATCTTACGTGAGAACTTCAGAATCAGAATCTTTACTGCCATTACACAAAAAGTACAAAAGAATTGTTTGCAGGCTCTTTCATTGCAAAGAGAGCAATATAACTATCTTAATAAACATTTTTTTCTATATATAGGGATTGGATATTTTTACTTGAGTTCTATGATGTTTGGGTATGAGAAAGAAAGGGGCGGAGTCTTGTTGGACTAAAGTAAGCTAAACATGAGGCATTAGTGATGTTGGCAGTGAAGAAGAGTATTATCCAAGACCACACCAAGACTTTTGAAATGGGGGCAGGTGTGGACTGGACAGCCATCTATGTAAAAAGTAACCGTTGAGGATGATGTCACTTTATTTATTGTTTAGTTTGACTGTCAGTGATCATCATACAGATGGTGAATGCCTTAAGGTGTTGGGTTTTGTAGACACATAAAGTATAAAAAAATATAACTGTATTCCAGAATGATGAATATTTCAAAGAGGAAGTAGATCAATTATAAAGAACAGGGGTCTTAACACTAATTTCAGAGGGATGCTGTGTATAGCGTGGAGTTTTAGACATCTAGTACTATTACGCTGTGTAAATAGCAGGTTCCTCGTTTTGTGACATGTGAGTATGATAGGCTTATTGCCCATTGCTTTGTAGATGATCAAAAAGTTCTGTGAAACAGCCATTTAGATTATGCTAAACTCCCATTAAGATCATCTCTGACAGTTTTCAGCACAGCAGCTATTTTCAGATTTCTTTTTTAGATTTTTAGAGCTCACAATTTCCAAGCTTCAGAGCAGAACCTCAGGTGAGGAGACCAGGATAATGCTCTTTAGTTCTTAAACTGATCTTCCAGGAGCTTGCAGTCAACAAGAAGTTCCACTCTAACGTCTTAAGCACCTTCCTAATGGAGACCATTCAGAGGAAACGATCTGAACTTTACTCTGTGTCCTTGTTGCTCATTGTAAATGAACTCTCAGTAATCTTTGGACCACCTGGATCACCTGTGACACCATCCACTTCCCAAAAAAATGAAAATCAAGATGAAAGATTAGTTTTTATCTGGAGGAGATTCAGCACGAGTGAAAGAAGATATCAGGGATCTCTACAGAGAGATCTATAAATAGTATACTCACTGAAAACAGTCCAGAGGTGCCAGCGAACATATTTAAATCAGGTATTGTGGACATTCCTGGTTGCATTAGAAGTCTTCTGATAGATTTTCCACCCTGACAGTATCTAACACTCTGATCAACACAAGTCAGTAAATCTATTCATCATTCAAGCTTCTAGATGTGTGTAGAAACTTTGAGAAGAACATTAAGATGAGTTAAGCAACAAGGATTAAGGAAACCTGAGGAGCAGCACAGTTTGGTTCATATATCTCTGTTTTTTTATGTGATCACACAGGAAACATGGTAACAATGTCCCCTTCTGTTTTTGAGTTATAGCTTTGAAGAATGTATTGAAATGTGTTTTTGCAAAGCTTTATGACATCACTGTGTAGTTAACCTTTGACATTTTCATAAAATCTTGATCTTTGGGACCATTTTTGTCTCCATGTGAAAAGATTCTTAGCACCGTTTTGGCCACATCATGCCTCTGTATGTTGTTCTTGATTCCAGTTTGATGCATGATGTAAGCAAACTTTCATCAAATCTATTTAAAGTAAAATATGTTGTAATGTTGATTAAAATATTGGGTTTATAAAGCAGCTGCAAGCACACAAGCTTTGTACTGCTCATGATATATGTATACTTTCAAACCTGTTTTGAGGCAGCTCAGTGGGGCGTTTCCTTCCCCGCATGTGTGCTGTTGGTCATGCTAAGGTCTGGCAGCGAGCCAGACGTCATCACACACACATTGAGGCGTGATCTGTGGGGACATCAGCAGTGGAGTGGAGGGTAATTACAGTAATTGAAATGTGTTCTGTGAAGGGAACTTTAGCTGTGAGAGCAGGCCTGTCACATGAACTGATTTCTCTTTTACAGTCCACCACGGATCGGCCTGCATGCGTTGGTATGTTAATGTGACGGTGCAGTGCTCGGTAGGAGAACTGCTTGGCTTTAATGACAGCAGGGTGAATATGAGAAGATCATGGGATTGTATTCAGATCTTTGTCATCTGGTGGTTCAAATCAGTGTTTCAAACAAACAACAAAACGTGAGCGTATCCATGAAAAGATTTTGCATCCCTATCATACTAATATGTGCTGTAAACCTGTTCAGAGTTTTCTTTTTTAAACGTGCGCCAAGGTCACCATCACAGAGATCAGATAATCTCAACTATCACAAAACAAAAATACAAGAAACTGATGTTTTTAAAAGGCTTGATAAGGAGTTTTTTTTAGAAACTGTCAACCAAATTAGCCAAATTTTATATGTACAAAACTCTAGAAACTTTATAAAAAATGAGTCAAAAGAGCAAAAACATGATTAATTTCCTGAGTTTACATCAAAATATAAACTTGGGAAATTCAGCACTACTTACTTATGCTGCAAAATGGTTGGGAAACCATTTTTTTTGGCAATTAAAAAATGTTTTTCATAACAGTTTTTGCTATTTTAGAGGGAATAGTGCAGCGGTCCCTAACCCCCGGGCCACGGACCGAGAGTTGAGGCTCAGGTGTGAAATTCATGGTTTTCAGGGGTTTTATCGTTTTTTATCGTTATTTTTTTTTATCGTTTTTATCATTAACTCAGTTTCCCTGGGTCTTTTCTCGTGTGTTATGAATAAATCTTCCTTTTTTTGGTACCGGTACTGGTTTTATTTTGTTGTATTTATCCGCAACACCGTAAGGCCGGTCCGTGAAAATATTGTCGGACATAAACCGGTCCATGGCGCAAAAAAGGTTGGGGGCCGCTGCCATTGTGCACCCATAACATGCACATTAGGGCTGCACTTAAAAAAATGATGCCTTCAGGGCCCAATTTTATGACAAAAAGCTTTGTACCAAAAAGTGGTAAGGCATGGATAATGTTGTCATTAAGGTAGTCATATTATGCTTTTTCGTATTTTTTGTCATATATAAAGTCATAGAGGTGGATGTGCATGCTAACCATGTTAAACATTTCAAGTACTGAGGTCAGCATGAAAAAGAAAGTTCAGGTTTCAGGAGAGTTTTTTTCTACTCTGCTCTGTATGATGTATGATGGGAGAGGATATTCTTGGTGATCTCAGATAGAGAGTTGACTCTGATTAGCCTGACTTAAAAGTTGTGTGGCTTCAAAAAGGGAAGAGCAAAAACAGCTCGTGTCAGTGAGTGAATGACCTGACAAACAGCATCAAGTCCCATTTAAGGTAAATAAGGATTATGTGAAACTCTGAATCATTCAAACCTACTTTCTCATTGCTATTTGTTTCACATGGGACTCAAGTCCCAGTAACCTATGTGACAGTCTGCTGCTTGACTCCACCTCCTGTTGTTGTGGACTCGGCCCTCTTTCTACCATCTCACAGCACTTCATTAAAGCTGTCTGACAGTCTGCATTAATGCAGTTATCTATGGTCCAACTTTGCGTTACCATCCTTCAGCTGTGACTTGAAACAGATTAAAAGTGTGGAAGATCCTCAAATGATGTGACTAACTGTAGCTTAGCTGTGGCTAACACAAGCTGTGGCTTTTGCTTGAAATCTGTCGGCCAGCTGGGGTCTTTCTGTTTAGAATTGCATGTTCTCCATGTGCTTCCGTGGGTTCTCTCTGCATTCCCGCTTGCTCCCACAGTCCGAAGACAAGCATGGTAGGTTAATTGGTGATTCTAAGTAGACCATATGTGAAATATTATTGCTGGTGGCTGGTAACCTATTCAGGGTGTATCGAAACTGTCCTGTGAGACTTTGGGTATTTTCATGGTCCTTTTGACGTCATTCACTTCCAATGTTTGCTAATATGCAGTCACAAGTAGTTAATTTTTGTTGTTTTGCTTAAAGTGACTTAAATAAAAAACATACAAAAATTAACAATACATAAATAAGAGGGGTCTTCAGCATCAATTGTGAATAACTCTAATGTTCTTGTGCCACTTTACAATTGCCAGTGAGTAGAACCTGCATCCATTTTTCAGTCATTTCAAGTTGAATTGCATTGTGCCTGCGACGCGTGTTGTCAAGACGGATAAGCTTTCAGAAACAGGATGAAAGCTGTGCAAGCACTCTCTCAAATTTTATATTTAGCCACCAAAGCTAAT
Source organism: Rhamphochromis longiceps (assembly GCF_057381845.1). Classification (NCBI taxonomy): domain Eukaryota; kingdom Metazoa; phylum Chordata; class Actinopteri; order Cichliformes; family Cichlidae; genus Rhamphochromis; species Rhamphochromis longiceps. Next base: position 34,063,194 of record NC_140560.1, on the reverse strand, counting down.
TTCTGTTGTCTGTGCACACATCGTTTTACACTGTATATTTTTTGTGTGTGATTGATGCGAGGTAGATGAGGAGGGGGGAGCCTCACGGCCAGGACGAGGACGGTGCAAGGGCTCGGTATTGAGGAAGAGGAGGGGAGAGATGTGGAGGGGGATTAATAAGCGTTTGTAGTATTAAGTCAATGTGCCTGGGAGCTGAGGCACCTGATTAGCATGACCCCATCCTGCACATCAGCACATTTAGGGCTGGGGGAGGCTGATTAAGAGCCAATGCTAATTTCCTCTCAGCCCTGTCAATGAAAGAGAGAGGGGGGAAGACAGGGGGGAGGGATAGAAGGTGCAGGGAGATGCATTTGTAAAGAGGACAGTGTGCATGTTTAGACACGTGAATATGTTATACAATGCAATACAGCATATGAACAAAACTACTGGATCATCTAAATGTACAGAAACTGCTCAGCTATAGAAGCCCATGCCATGAAGTTCCCAATGTACAGTGTTTGTCCTGACGTCAATACCAGAGAAGGCTTGCTCCTCTACAGTCGTTTATATATGTTATGTTATATATATAAAATATATAAAAGCTGAGGCAAAAGATACAGTTTATGTTCCCATATGAGTTTTTACTGAGATAAAAATAATGAAAAAGTGCAGTTTAGTCATTTGTACTTTTAGTTTAGCCTAATTTATCACCATTTAGCTTCATTTCAGAACATACAGAGCACTCAATAGCATTTTACAGACATCCCTCAACATGTCAGGTAGTCAAGTTGCTCAGGAATTATAGAGCAACTTGCTGAGAGAGGAGAACTTTTAAGCTTTGTTTAATTTGATCTTTTTATCAGTTTAATTCAGATTTATTTATATAGCACCGAATCACAACAATAGTTACCTGGAGGTATTTTACATTTTAAGGTAAAGACCCTACAATTATTACAGAGAAAAGACTTACTTTAGATAATCCCCTATGAGCAAACACTTGGCAACAGGGGGAAGGAAAAACTCCCTCTTAACAGTAAGAAACCTCCAGCAGAACTGGGCACAGGGAGGGGGCGACCATCTGCTGCAACTGGTTGGAGGTGAGGAGAGGAAGACAGGACAAAAGCATCACTAACTATATGCTTTATCAAAAAGAAAAGTTTTAAGCCTAATCTTAAAAGTAGAGACAGTGTCTGACTCCTGAATCCAAACTGGGATCTGGTTCCACAGAAGAGGCAGCTGAAGCTGAAGCTCTCCCTCCCACTCAACTTCCAAATATCCCAGGAACCACAAGTAAGCCCGCAGTCTGAGAGTGAAGTGCTCTATAGGGATGATATGGTACTATGAGGACTTTAAAATTAAATGGGCCCTGATTACTTGTATGTGTATTTTGTGTGTTGTCAAAAAACAAAGATTTAAATATATTTTAAAATATGTTGCATTTTTTCCCCAGAACATTTTTATGTAGTCCGTAGACAGTATGACAGAATGTAGCCACATGGGACATCACCCGCTAGGTTATAAAGTTCCATGATGAAGCCTTGGCTTGAGCACTGAAATTTCAAATATAACACGTCTCATTTTACTAGAATAGGAGAATTCTTAAGAATAAGACGTCTTGGTTAAAAAAAAAAAAAAAAAAGGTACACATATACTGCAGTTTTATAGGAATCTGACTAGAACTCTGACTTGTATATTCTCAGTTTGCTTTGTGAGGCCTCAGTGGTAGTAGTTTTGGGTTTTTTCTTTGGACAAAGGTTGCAAGTGTGGAACCACTGTGACATGAGCAGGACCAGCTGCTGGTGAAGCCCAGCCATGGGTGTGCATGGGTGTTGAGTCTCATTAAGTTGTTTGTCAGCCAGTGCAGAAGAGTGCTAGAGCTCGGACACCAGCCCGAGCTGCAGCCGTGCCAATCAATACAGTACACACAGTATCCGCTCTCACCCTGGGTCTCTGCGAGCAGGTTGGCACGCATGATAGCAGGATGGCAGGGATGGGCGGGGCTACCCCGCTTCCATAATTCCCATCATGCTGAAGCCAGGATGTCTGCACAGAGAAAGAAAAAAGAGAAAAAACTGCACACAGTGTTACTCAAGCCTTAAAAAATAATATATTATCACTACACTGTAATGATACTTTCCTTGCTAGCCTACTTTTCTGTTGTCATAAGAGAAACCAAATAGCAGCGATATACAGTGTTCCGGCTCAATAAAATCACAGTAGGTGGGATTTAGTCCATCTGGGGAAAGTAAACTTATGCGGCATTTCTCATTTCAGCTCCTGACAGAAGAAGAAGGGAAAAAAACAGTCATATTGTTGGTAAATAGAAAAGTGCCAATCATCACAAGGCAAACAGACACCAAGCAGTAGGAGAAGAAATCAATTAAAGTTTGAGAAAAGCAGTGACTTTTAATTTTATTGGTCTTTACAGAACTATTTATACTTTAAACTGGCATCTGCATCATCAAATGTAGATAAGAAATGGATGTATAACAGAGAGGTAGTGTAAAGTACTGTGCTGGTGCCATACAGAGCTTTCCAAATGTATCAAAAACAGGTTTACCATCCTGAAGTTTCTGGAAATCAAACTCAGCCTCCTCAAACCAAATTATCAGCAGACAGCACAGCTAAAGTCAAATATAGTATAAGCCATGATACAGCTTTTAATGTAAGTGCAAGTGAGAGCTGCAAGAAGCATTCATCACCAGAAAAGTTCCTAAACTTATGTCACGACATAAAACAGTCGAGATGCTCCGCTCTCTGTGACGGTGACCTCAACCTAAATCAAAACTGTGACCTCGGTGCTAATCACAGGACTCCAGAGAGTATCCTTTCATGTGCTCTGAAGTCAGGGCTTCAGAAACAAAATGCACCGCGAAGGTCACTGCCGTCATTACATATTAGCACAGAGGTTAAAGCTGTCATTTGGATGGGATTGTTGAGATTGGCAGTGATTTTCCACTCATTTTACCCTCCTCTCTTAGCAGCTGTCTGTCAGAATTAAGCCACTTTGCTTTGCTTGATAATAATTATCAATGAGACCTTTTCTATTTGCTGTGAAGATATAGCACTTGTGTAGATCATAAGCATCACTAAATGTGCACAAACAGTCATATAAAGCTAGCAGACCTTTGTATGAACCTTTCTTGGTTTCTGTAAAAGAGTTAAACTTCATTCACCAAGGTCAGGATTGTCAAATGCACGGCCTGCAAGCCAGAACTGGCACACGGCTGGGTTTAATGTGGCAGGTGTGCAGAAGAGAATAACTTTTCCTTTTTTGCAGTAAAAACGCTAAGCCCTGATCAACAGAATCAACTTTTCAGGATTTCCTTACCTGGATGATTAAGTGTGCATCAAGACTTTTTTTAACAGTAATTTCATCCAGAAAAGCACTTGTAATTTATGGATCATGACTTGTGATGATGTCATGATCCAAGTTCTATCTTTTCATCTGAGCCAGAGGTGTGAGTAATTGTCACTTTTACAGCCATCTTGCTGTCACAGACATGCAGTGCCTGCTATTCAGACACATTCATTTGATTGACAACAGCTGTCTTTTGTTTTTGTTTATTGTTGGGGGGGGGGGGGTTTGGGGGGGGGGGGGGGGATTTAATAGCAGATTGACTGAATATAGACAGTCAGATTTGTTCATTAAATCTGAACATTTTCTCCATGCAGCTATACTTCCTTATGATGAAAAACAAAGCTTGTTTCTTTGTTTGTTGTACATAGCTTACAGTACAACAGTTTCACTGGTCTTACCCACTAAAACTTTGGCTGCATGCTGCCCATGAACTAAAATCAGTTTGAATGTGCTGACCTAGACTACTTACAGTATTACAGTGCATCAGTATTTGCAGTGCAATCACTGACAAGGGGGAATGCATGCACAATTCAACTGTCTAAATAATGTTTTTGTTCCTAATTTGCTTTCTTTTTGTGTTTGTTTGTTTATTTTTACATCGTTGTAACAGTACCTTTACTTGTCCTGATGCACGCTCAGTCATCCAGCACCTTTACAGATTCTTCCAATCGTCATTTATCTTGGCCTTGGTGCAGTTCCTCATTTCATCCTCTAACTGAATAAAGTCATTTGAGGCCATGCCTTTAAGGTAGTAGTTTTCAAACTGGTGAGATTTATGTAACTAAAATTTTGTTTAACTGTTTATGGGTTCATTTGTTAATTAAGGATGGATGTGTGTCAGCCCTGCGACAGAGTGATGACCTTTCCAGGGTGTATCCCACCTCTTGCCTATAGATGGATGGATGGCTTTCATTATCTGGAACTATTTAAAGCCATGTTTAAATAATCCACTAAAATTTATTTAAAAAACAGTTTGTGCAGATACAAATTTCTAATCAGTAAGAAATCATGTATGTATATCAGAGACAGCATGCATTAATTGTAAATGTGTAAAAGAAGGACAAAGAGGTGGCGTATCATAGACCTGTCCTTTCACCACTCACCCATCCACAGCAGTGACTATTCCCCGTGTATCTGTCAGCCTGTCAGTCTCTCTGCCTGCGTCCCCCTGGGGATGCTTCTCTGCTTAAGCATCCCTCCAGGCAGGATCCAAAACTCTGACGGGGGCTCAGCTGATCCTATAAAGATGGAAAGTGAAGATGTGAAATCCTGAGAATGTAGTTTGAGAAAGGACTGGTTTTAAATAGGTGGCCTCTCAGACATGCAGCCTCACTGCCTGGGGGCATAGTTATTTGCCCAGTCTTTATCCAACAATTCCCATCCTCTGTCCTCACTGCAGGCAACAAGCTGCTCAGAGACACAGCTATGTGAGCTTCATACAAACGATAAGTGAGCACTGACACACTCAGTATTACACGGGAGAACAGAGTGCATCCTGGCATGAAAAATCTGCAGGGACTTCAGCCTTTCTTTCTGAGATAGCGCGTGGTCAGCCAAACCCAGGGGCATGTTGGCGCAGCCTGATCCCAGTGAAGGCTCACTGCATGCTGGGAGGTCACTCTGAAGGTCGCTGCACTTTTCAGCGCACTGCTAAACATGGATGTTAGCACAGGGGATGCAGAGGACCGGAGTGGCAGCTGACCTTCGAAGCCATGCAAATGAGTTGGAGCTTCTCGTCTTGGAACTACACAGCATCCCTTTCATTGCTTTCAGGATTTCACAGAAGCTCTCATACCTGAGGCACTCGTTCTGCAGAGACAAGAAGGGCTCAAATATTAAAGGCTTATAAAGGGTCTGCTTACATTTGCTAATGCTTATTGTGCTGTTGACTATACACTGAAAGGATTAGTTTGCTTGTTTAAGGGTTCATAAGGTGTTGCTTCATTACTATATATAAAATAACATGTTTATAAGCATTTATTTTTGGATTAATAAAAGCACATCTAATATTAGATATCTAACCAATTGCCTTTGGGGCTGAATGCTTGTTTATAACCCAGTCATTCCTTTCTGGGTTTCATGTCTTGAATTTCACAGCTTGAGTACCCAATCAGTCGTGAATTTTCATGTTCATAATAAGCTTGTCAACACTAATTGTTTATTTATTCAGTTGTTAATTTTGTAGCAATTAAATTTCACATTTAGATTCAAATACTGATGGACATTTAAATTAATAAATACAATCTGTAAAGGCTTAGCAGCAGCTTTAGGAATCAAAGCCGTCGGCTGTTGTTCTGGACTAAGATGGACAAAATTCTCAGTTACATTTTGTTGCTAACCAATGTGCGTATCAGCTGATTAGTGAAATAAAGTCAAAATCGGCTTCCTTTTCCTCTCTAAGTTTGTCTGCAACTGAGCCTCTCTGAGGTTTCCTCAACTTTGGTGTCACCTTGAGATCCCGCACCGTTAAACAGCCCCACTGTCAACAATCAATAAATTTGGTTGGCCCTCTGTCCCTCTTTTGTCCCTGCAAATGAAGCTGATGGATGAAAAAGAGCCCCCGTGCCCTCACGCAGGTAATGTGCTGTGAATGGCCAGGTCAATACTTTTGGGGTTAACGGGAGAGGTGGTGAGGGAGGCAGAGAGTGAGGGGGAGGCATTTAGGAAGAGTGGTGCGTTTAGAGTGGGACACAGGAGCGGGGTCAACTCTCAGGACAACTTAATATTTAATCATCCCCCCTCACTGGTTACTCAAAACCCCACAATCCCCTGTGGATGAGCAAGGAGACAAGCGGGAGAGAGGGGGGAGGGCGAGATGACACTTTATCTCTCAAACTGCCTTGTGCTTTGACTGAGTGCAAATTAAGTGAGAGAGAGAAAGAAATGGGGGGGAAGACAAAGAAAAAATGAGATGTGGGACGTTTGCTGTGTGACAAAGTTGGCGAGATGACTGTGTGCAGCAGACAGAGACAGACACATGAAAGAAAAATGGAAGGTGGCGAATAACGGCATTAAAGTCTTCTTCATCATACAGATTGGAGCTCAGTGGCCGGGCAAGGTTAAATATAACGATAAGTACATCGTGATGTTGAATGATGGCATGATGGATGTGGGTGGGGCAGGGAGCAGAGACATTACAATGTCAGGTCAGAAACAGTTTCATAAAGGTGCTACTGATCCGTGAATCTCTTCAGCTCAGTCATTTTCATCCTATTATCCAAAACCAGGTGCTCCAGGTCTTTTGTTTTGATCAGCTAGGATGAATTTAAAGGAAATGTCAGAAACATGAATGCTCTCTAGGTCCTTTATAGATCAAGCACTAAGGTTTCACATATTAAATCGTTTCTATCCATGTTGCTCATAGCAGAGAAATTTTAACAAATACCACCTCATTGAAGCTCTCCGTAGATTTTTCCACTTAATTGTTCTCATTTCAATGCCCAAAAGAGTTCTTCCTGTAATTTCTGGCACCCATGTGACACCACAAATGGAAAGTAACTTTAATGGCGGGATGTTTAGTTTCAGAATCATTTGCTTGTCTTTGGTATGCTGGATGATTAACTTGAATTTTTAACTAAAATTTAAGGGTCTGATTTTATGTTTTGCCTGTACCCTACCAGAGGGTAGAATCAGGAGATGCTGGAGTGATTATATCTCTCAGCTGTCTTAGGAACACCTCGGTGTCCCCTCAGAAGTCTCTGTGTTTGCTTAGACTGCTTCCCGCGAAATCTGGAGCAGCAGGAAATAGATGGATGGAATATATCGGATTTTTTATTTTTTGTAATTGAATTCATCAGCATTGATTTTACAATATAAAAGGTAAAAAAAATAAAGTCAAACAGTTTTTTGTTTCCATGCAGTATCTCATAATTTCTTTTTTTAAGTACATTACAAGTTGTTTAAATAGTAACATCCTAAATAAAAAGTATGGCAGCGCATTCTTACATCATTTAAAAATATACAAGTGAATCCATAAATCCTAAAGTAAAGAGCATTTGTGTGACAGTGTGGGCCTTGCATTCATTGTCCCAGATGGCCATTCAGACAAACATTATTTAAACAAATCCAGTCTGCATTTTTTGAACAGAATTTTCTGTGTAAAATGTAAAAGCAGCAGTTTTTTTATTGTAATTTATTTGATAACTGTCGTCTCATCCATGTACAGCGCAGAACAGAATGAACATCGTACTTTATTTAATTTTTTTCAGGCTGTTGGCAGTTTTGGAGATAAAAAAATAATAATTGTTTGTCAGCTCTGGGATCATTATAATTAATTCTATATATATGTTTGGATCTATTAACAAACCCACCAAATGTCATATACTCATTAAAATTTAAAATATCAAATAATGCATGAAAGTGTGAATCCTCTAGGGATGAGGAGCGGTTTCGCTTTGTTTTTGTTTTGGCCTCGTAATGCCCGGAACAGAAAGGTCATGGGGTCACCAAAAATCATTAGCATTCATCCTCTGGGGGAGCACAAATCACCATACTGAATTTCAGGTCAGTGTGGTCACTAGATGTTGAAATATCTGCTCTGGACCAGCAGTGTTGGATGACACTGCTGTCCGTTACACCACTTTACATAACATCCAAAAATACAGTCATAGGCTGTTATCCAAATAGGTGCTATTTTCATACAATGGTACCTTTCACACCAAAGCTGAATGTTCAGTCTATGAAACCTGTGAACAATGTGCCTCCTCCTGTGCGCTGTCAGTGGGATGTGGATCTATAATGTAAGTATTTTTATTATTTTCTCACCTGCTCCCTACCTGCTTTTTGCCACTTTAACAGCCTTTTTATGTGAAAACCTGATGAAGACATATCCTTAAATTTTGTTGCTGATTATTTTTCGTATTAGCTAATTGTCACGCAATCATTACTTGTTGTTAGTTTGTGGTTAGGTCCTCGTTACCTGGCTATACCCTTTCCACACTTTATATGCTGAAAATCTTAGTTGCCAATGTCAGAGAAAGGATGCATGTCCTATCCAAACCTCTGTGTGCTCACTTCACTTTCTGCACCACTGCTTATGCAGTGTAGCCCACTCCGGCACTGCTGCTGCCAACCATGCACTGAGCTCAGCGTGAGTTTCAGTTGGTTTAGAGATACAGGAGGGAATTAGACCAAAACCCTTTGTCATGGTCTCAACAGACTATCAGCACCATGTTATCTTTCTTGTGTTTGTCCATATCTCAGCTTTATGCTAAACAAGACCTCAATTCTTGATTTTTGGCTGATGTAACCAATGCGTCCTCAAGCTTAGCTTTGCCATTACCACCTTGGTGTTTTGAAAGGGAAAAGGGTGGATATGAGTGAGAAGCTAAGAGACAGTGTACTGTTTTAATCCAGCAACTTGTCAATAGTTGTTCCATCTTTAAACTTTATCATGCTTTTTGGCCTTAGTTGGGCCCATTATTCACAAAATCAACATTATGTTGTGTTGACTATAACTTGAGACTAACAGTTGAAACTGTGACCTTATCAGGAAATTGTCTGCTAAAGTCATAGATTAAGTTAACCAGTGATTGTTTTTCCCCTTAGATTTCAAACAGACATTTTTTCTGCACTCACAGGAGTCGCCCTCTGCTGGCTATTAGAAATAATGCAGCTTTAAGGCACTTCCTCACTGGCCTTCACTTTTCAGTCTGAGGAGTTATGGCCTATATCAGTTTATTCAGCCAATTAAATTACTAAGAGACTAATCACAGCATGGTTACAATTTGACAAGAACTTCTGTTTTGCCCTTAGTGAATTTCCAAGTTGTTGAGCTTCTATAAGAGCTATTCAAACTGGAGCTCTGTATTATTGTGGATGATATGAGATATATGTTTTTAAATACATGCCTTTTTACTTACCAACAGACTTACTGTATTTCAGTTTTGTCACAAGTGTCATATCAAAACTTTGTGGGTTTTTGTCATCTTTGCCTATAAAACTTTAGAAGAATTCATGACTGAATTTATCAATGTTTTCAGGTCTGAATGTCAGAAAACACCCTAGGGCATTATCACAAAGATAGACATAGCTATTATATTATCACCTATTAGTTTTAGACACTCGCATCTCTTTTTCCTTTCAGAGTTAGATATAATTATATTGGGATAAGAGGGTGAAGGGATAACTTATCAGCCAAGAGTAGAAAGATTGCTGCACACATAGAGTGTAGGTTGCAATGCACAGACACAGATACCTGCTAATTAGTGCAAAGTGACATACAAATAATGTACTGGAATTGCCTTCATCAAAACAAAGGTACATCCTTTTTGAATGCCAGAGCTGCAGTTTTTGACACATTGATGCTGCCTTCATTTATCAGCTGTAGAGTTTGCTGCTTGGATTAAATTGATGAAGATAGTCTTGAGTGAGATCAAGAAATCAAGCAGCCAACTCTTTTCTAATTGTTATTCATTTTTTATTATGACGGCATACACTTTGCAGAGCCTCAGCAGTCACCTATCTTGCTGTAGTTACCAGTGAGAGCCCAGTGGAGGGTGAACGCCCTGCCAGCTGTGGCCACCACTGGCATTGCAGCTGTTAGCTGATGCCAACCAGCCCACCTGAGGGCACAAGGTAGCTTTCCCACTGAGCCAGCAATCAGCCAAGAAGTCTCACGGTGCTCAGCGGGAAGGAGACAAACGGATCCAGGATAGAGATCAAGTGAGGAGGGAAGTGATGAATGGCGGCGGGTAGGCAGGCAGAAGGGCCGCTGGGACCTCCAGCTGGTCCCCATGGAGGTGCAAGCGGCCAAGCTCCACACAGAGCCACCCAGCCCCGTGTCAGCACTTTGGGGAGAAGCTGAGAAAAGTGCTGAGGCGGCAGCAACGTGGGGAGATGAGGTGAAGTGGTGAAAATTTAACCACCCTGATGAAAGTCTAAGTGTGCATGTTAAACAGGCGAGAGGGGGAGGGATGGGGGAAATTGAAGTGTGAGAGGCAAAAGTATGGCAGGAGGTGACTGTTAGAGAGAAACTGTGTGCTTCTCAAACTCTAATTTTACCTGACACCCCAGGGTGCAGTGCAGCTCTTTTATGACCCTGGTTTGACCTCAAAAGTAACTTCTTATCCCGTTTCCATTTTTTTTCCTCATGATAATTAGCTGCAAGGACACTGTTTTGTTTCAAAGACAGAGGCTGTATCCCTCTGCACTGCGGCCTGGCTCATATACATGCCAGAGTCTCGTAGCGCTTTTGTGGACCGCCTTTCACATGAAGCAACCGGTTTGCTCTGTGGTGTGTGGAGAAGTGTGCAAAGGAAGAGAGAGGTAGAGTCAAGCAGTGTGATTACATAAGGTTGGGTAACAGGCTCACTGTGGGGATACACACTCACTAGACAGTGTTGATGGAGTCTTTCACAGGCCTGCTGGGGTGTTGATTAGGATGTGCTCACAAACAAGGACCAGATGCTGAAATGGATCTTAATATGCTTTTCTGTCTTTGTTTGTCGCTCCCTCTGATTTATGCTCATCCCTGCCATTTCCCCCACTTTCTTTTTTGCCCTTTTGGCTGTCCTCCCTCTGTGTGTACACCAAATCACATCCCATTCTCCATTGGCCTCCCTCTCCCCAATTTTTTCCCTCTCCCGTCTTCCACTGATTTCCAGGTGCGGTGCGAGCCTCCAGCATCTTCCCCATCCTCAGCGTCATCCTGCTCTTCATGGGAGGCCTGTGTATAGCTGCCAGTGAGTTCTACAAGTCACGCCACAACATCATCCTCAGCGCAGGGATCTTCTTTGTGTCTGCAGGTCAGTCAAACACCCGCAAAATGAAACAAAAGCTTGAGAATTTGTCAAACCATCTGCACTAATTTTGAACTGGCTGCAGACAATCATTCGCACTCACAGTCAAGCAGGCCAATTTAGAATCAGTTAACTTAGCATGCATGCCTTTGATATGTATGTTTAGTTAACTTGGAGAAACCAATGCAAACACAGAAAGGTGGTACATAAGAACCCAGGGGTTTCTTTGAGGCAATAGTGCTAACTAATGCACTGCTCTTTTTCTATGTTATGTTCTGTCATAAAGTATTCACACTGGACAACATATATTTAAGTACTGTGTTTGATATGGCAGTATCAGCCCAATGTATCAGTCAACCCTCTGTATTTATAACCCCATTTTTGAATTCATCATTCATCTGTTTCATGAAAAACATGGCATCTTTTCACCCCAAAGCAAATAAATAACATCAGAATGCACTGACATGTAGATGAAATGTACATTTAGTTTGGGTACAAGCATATGTGCTCTAATTACAAAGCAGACAAGTACAACGCACGTAAAATTGCTTTTACTGAGCAACAAATTCACTATTTTGATACAATACAAGAAATCAATCAAACATATTGTCTTTGCTTTTGCAAACTGATGGTCACTTTACCTTAAATGCCACATAACAGTTGAAACCAGCAGGTATTATTCATAATCTGTTACGATTATCTGCTTAAAGAAGGGATAAACATTAAACTGTTGGAAGCTGGAGGTTAGACTACATCTACACTGTAAACCAAATGTTCAAAGTAATTAAATACATTAAGAAAATGTCAACTTAATTTTTTAAAAACAGTCCTACTAACTCAAATAGCTTATGTTCATCTAAAATTTTCTTACATTTGAATTAGTTCATAATTTATTGTTTTGGATCAACTTCAACTATTTTGGCTATTAAGTGCTCGCTACTTTTACTAATTTATTTAAATTATATGGCCGACATCTTTGGAAGGTTTTGATTCCTGGTGTCAGTTTGAACCCCAAATATAAAAGATATTTGTTTTTAGTCTGCTATAGCAGCTGGGTTGATTCAGATTCTGGGAAAAGACAATGAGTGAACAGGGACCGAGAATTAAAGTGTCCTTGTCTTTTATTAGTTGCTCACAGGTTCTTTCACTAACATTATCCACAAAGTTTAACAAATTGTTTTTGTTTGGGGTTTTGTTTTGTTTTGTTTTTTGGGGGTTTTTTTTGCTCTTTTTTTGTCGCTTTTATTTTTTTTTTGGAACATTTCATAAACATTTTAAACATTTAAAAAACAATTGAAAATTATTCATTTAGTGCAGTGCAGTTATTAGGCCATTATAAAAATCTGCATCAACTGCAAGCTTTAAAAACAATAACCTGACCTTTTTATCTAGGTTTGTTTTGTACTAATAAAGACTCCACTAATGCTGTAATTTCCTGTCAAATATGGAGGTCCGCCCATGTGTCTGCAGTAGTTTGATTTTAAAATGTGAGTGGGTGGGACTGAAGACTCATTGAACCACCAATGTTTGTATCACAGTAAGTATTCTACTTTTCTTTAGATCTCACTTTTTTCCAACCCATTTTAGTGAAATGTCAGCAAAGCAATTCTCATTCAGTGACACCGTTAGCTAACAGTTAATAAGCTAACAGCTAATAAGATGAGTTCACCGTGGTAGCTGAGACAGACTGCTACATTTTTACTATAGACAATGTGTTATTCTGAGGTATTTGATTTTTTTTGTCCTTTTTTGATACAATGCTCTCTGTCCTATATAAACATTATGATGAAGTCTTTCAAACTTAAGGGGACGGAATTAATGAAAATTTCAGAACTGGAGAAAAAGTGACATAAGCTGGTAAAAGCAAAGAGAAGTTAACCTTTCGTGATATGACCATGTAGAGCAGGGGTGTCCAACTCCAGGCCTCAAGGGCCGGTGTCCTGCAGGTTTTAGACGTGTCCAGCTGATTTAAATGGCTAAATGAGCTCCTCAACATGTCTTGAAGTTCTCCAGAGGCCTGGTAATGAACCAGGTGTGTTGACACAGGGTGATATCTAAAACCTGCAGGACACCGGCCCTTGAGGCCTGGACTTGGACACCCCTGATGTAGAGAGATGGATAAACTTTTTAGGGGGGGGATATGTTACTTCAGCCTTTTGAAAGTCAGAATTCTCGTTTCAGTGTCTTTCAACAACATCTAATATTACCAGAATCCAAATGTGTTAGCTACTTCACTCAATTTGATGAGAGGCATAGGTTCTTGTTCTCACCATAGCAAAGGTCATAACTTGCACTTTTTTTCCGATGTAGGTGTACTCAAAGCACCAACCTTCAAAGGGGTTCAAACAGAACATGCCCAACACGTTCCACGCCAAACCTAATGGCCATCTGATTCAGTCAATTACTTTTTTCAAATAGAAGTATCCTAATACAGGTAAGACAGCAAAAGTTTTGGCTGAAATGTAAAATGTTAATAATGAAAAGAGATTTGAAATGAACCTCAAACTGAGACTTTGAATTCTATTCTTGAATTCACTTTGCTTTAATTTTTAGCTTTCCTCTTTCTTTTCTCCAGCCTTACAGCTCAACCTTCAACATCATCTGTCCACTATATCCAATATTCCTCCTCTGCACACGCCCAGACCATCTCAGCTTTTCCTCTTTATTTGTCACTGGGGTTCAGTGGACTCAGAACAGATTACAGTCTAGAACACAGATCATCTGTTTTTACCTACCCACGTGTAGTTTGTTCTCAAAACAACTACAAAATGCAGAGTTGTAGCTAAAATAATACATGGCTTTTGAACATAACTCCGACACAACAAAGGTTCCTGGATGGTGCTTAAAGACTTAACGTATTATAAAGATTTGCAGAATCTCCTGCGTCACAACAAGTATAAACCACTTTTCTGATGAAGATGATTATGATGATTAACTGGAGAGGTGATCTGTCATACAATAGTCCTGTGAATTAGAGAATTAGTTTGTGATCACATTCTCTGATTCATTCAGGACGAATCAAATGAGCCATATCTGAGATGATGCCACGGCCCTCGTTATAGTAATCTTTGCCAAAAACCCACTTCATTACCAGACTGTGAAAGTCCTTCAGAGTGACTTTGTGGAGGTCTCCCAAGAACTGCTGATGAACTTCTTAGTCATGTTTGGAGTGATCTGTGCACTACACCTACTACTACAACTATTACCAAGGGACTGAACAACACTGTATTCCTTGAGAGTACTCTGTAATCTGGTAAACTGTTCCCCAAAAGTGTGCATCACCGTCTCAGAGCACAGTATTGTTTTTGTTGTTTTATTTTATTATTTTTGTTGCAATAACTGAACTTCAAGACATTTCTGATGGTCATTATTTTGAATATGAATGTTAACAAAGCAGGTTGTAAAATAACAGAACCAGGACGGTTGTACATAAGCATTTAAAAATGTAGCATTTCATCAGTTTACAGTGTAATTAGTCACATCTGCTATTTGAAAAAGACATATGTCTTTAGCATTTGATATTTTTGAATATTAACAGTGCAGTGTGTCATCAGTGGAGGCCAAGAAAATACTGTTGAACTGAAGAAATGTGCTTTTAAATTTTGAAGTACACAATTGGTTTTTGTACAGTTTGTGTGACATGTTTTTGAGTTTTCAGTGTCCAGATCTTTGAGTTTTGTGTAATTAAAAAAGATCACAAAAGTGAACAACAAATGTGACTGTGTTTCACTCATTCCTTTTAGGTAATGTCAACTTGTTCTCATGGCAGATATGAATGAAAACTTTAAGTTCTAGTTACTAAATATTTTTCAATGTAATTATTAAACATTTTACTTTTATTTTAGTGAAAAGAGTAAATGTGAAATGTACACAATATAGTAGAGTTCTGATAAACTGAAACATTTAAGTTCATCAACAAGTTCTGCTAAATTCTTTGGGTTTACAGTGTACTTCAAAATGAGATCAAGTGAATATGTTCCCATAGAGTGTAAATGAGGGAAGCTGCTTGCTTGGCTCTGTGTAAAGGTAACAAAATCTCAGATGCACCCTAATTTTTACTGCACAGACACGATGTTGGTGTTTTTCCTCTCAGTATTTGCTATAAAGTACTTTTTTAAAACTTAATGTTCTACACCATGAATTCAAAAGGCCATGCTGAAAACTCTCGGGCTGCTGGTCACGTCTGTCACTGCAGCTACAAGTCACTTCTTCTCTTCCCTTCCTTTCATTTCTCTTGGTCCTGTTGCTAGGCTAAAAACCACCCGTTGGGACTCATCTCTAAAAATATGGTGTCCCTGACACACTTTCCCTACAATCCATCTTCCCAGAAATACCATGTCAACCATTTCTGTGTGTGTGACTAAACTAAAAAGGCAAAGTAAGATATATAGATGGAGACGTAAATATATATAAAGAGATCATATATTTGGATATATGTTCAGACACAGAATATATGCTTTATTTCAATCTAGACAAGACATAAATGTCCTTTTTTGCCACAGAAAGGGCAAAGATTAAGACTGTAACATCAGCCGTGTTGGATGAGGAGTTGGACAGGATTAGCAGACTGTGTACAGTGCCTGAATCAGCACTCTAAACATATTTGGTGTGAGTGTGAATGGTAAGTTACCAGGATTAAAGGCTTGAGTTCATCTTGACTGATACTTTGTGTCTTGTTTTCTCTTTGTCTTTTTTCCTCTATCTTTTTTTCCCAATAAATCGACAATTCTTCCCTTATTTTGTGCCCATCTTACATCTCCCAACACGTCAGGCCTGAGCAACATCATCGGGATCATTGTGTACATATCAGCCAACGCAGGAGACCCTTCAAAAAGTGACTCGAAGAAGAACAGCTACTCTTACGGCTGGTCTTTCTACTTCGGTGCCCTCTCCTTCATCATGGCTGAGATGGTGGGCGTCTTGGCCGTGCACATGTTCATCGACCGCCATCGACAGCTGCGAATAGGGGCGCGCGCGGCCGACTACCTCCAAGGCTCGGCCATAACACGGATCCCCAGCTACCGCTACCGCTACAGACGCCGCTCGCGCTCCTCCTCCCGCTCCACAGACCCGTCACATTCTCGCGACACCTCGCCGATGGGCCTCAAGGGCTTCAGCGCGCTGCCATCCACGGAGATCTCCATGTACACGCTTCCCCGGGACACCCTCAAATCCTCCGGCACACCAACCGCCACCTACAACTCTGAGAGGGACCACAACTTCCTGCAAGTCCACAACTGCATCCAGAAGGACTTGAAAGACTCGAGCCACACCAACACAGCGAACCGCCGCACCACGCCTGTATGAGAGAGTCGACACAGGCCAGGCCAGCACGGCGGAGACCAGGAGACACGGAAACCCCTGTGGGTGGAGAACGCCCCAGGAGAAGATGGATTTCCATGTTTATAGACATTTGTTCTTTTTGTTCAGCTGCATGACTTTTCCATTACCATTGTTGAGAGAGTTTCAACAAGTCTGCTGTGTTCCTGGATTGAATGGCAGAGGACTGAGAGTGGGACAGGATGTCCCAAGGAAGTGAGCTCTGTCAGGTATTTTTGAGCAGGATTTGTTTGTGAGGTTCGGGGCGCTGACAGGGAGGGTGGGAGGGGTGGGCATTTATGAGACAAAGAATTGGTTTCATCATTTCATTGCCCTTATGTTTGACAGTATTGCCCCACAAGTTTGGTTGGAGCAACAGGTCAAGCTCCCCCCTCAGCCAGCCTGCCACCTCTTTTATTTACTGACTGATTTGTTCATTTTTTTTGCATTAAAACTGTGAATTGTTACAGCTTGGGATTCAGTAAGAATTACCCCAATCTGTAATCTCTAACAAAGGTACTATGTATACATATATATATGTATTACTTTTATAAATAAATTATTACGTTAATAATCAAGAGATACAGACTTTACCGAAGCAAAAAAAGAGAAAAAAAACACACACATACACAAAAAAAATCGAGTTAACTAAACCAAGTGCTGTTGTTAATATGAGAAAAGACTCTTTTAGTATGCTTTCATTCGAAGGTCGAGAACAAGAGATGGTCCTTCAGGTAGCAGCAGTACAGCAGCCACCACAGGCAGACGCAGACAGTAGAATAATATCTTTTAATAGAACCTTCTCGTCTTTTTCTTGGTCCCTGTTCACTTTCTTTTTTTATATGGGGGGGTCGTAACGCGAGAGTCGAAACCCCTTAACAGAAAGAGCCAACAAAAGGGGGTTAAAGGTCACACAAAGCGAAGACTCCAAACACGACTTCTGCTAAATAAGAAAGGAAGGAGCAGAGGGCAAGGAAAAGAAGAGGACGCCAAACACAAAAATAAAAACAAGTTAAATATGAAATAGTACAAGAGAAGCTAAGTGACTCACAATTTCAGAAATTAAATGCATGCTATAAAATTACAGCAAATCTGCTCTTGAGAAACTTAAGTTTTAAAGGTTAATAATTATAAAGGGGGGGGGAAAAGCCAAGGCGCTAAAGTATTAATGTTTTCATGTGTATTTTTCTTATGTTTCTTATTTATTTATTTATTTAGTTCATTACTGCTTTTGTGAGACGAACCAAACAATCTACATGGAACAAAACTGCTTTTTTAAATGGTTTGGTCGATTTCTTTATAAATATATAAATATATGTATGTATGTATGTATTTTATTTTTAAAACTCACACAGCCTTAGTCATTTCTTTGTTTCGTTTGATTTTTAATGTGTTGTTCAAATTGAAGGTGCCAAAACCGAATGATCCTATACTTGGATGCATCAAGTCCTGATGAATAAAATACGAACCCTAGGGGGAACAAATCATCACGTTTCACTGCGTGTCTCTACAACACCTTCTTGTTTGTCGCACTTGTCTGTCTGTCACATTTTGATATCTGAAATGTTGGTCCTTATTAGAGAAGAAAAGAAATACAAACAGAATCAGGCTTGAAAGGAAAGTATTTGTCAAACAGAGCTGTGGTTTTTAGCATTTATAATGTTTTGACTTCATTGTGAATGTGACTTTTTAGCCTTTTATCTAAAATAGATAAGTTCAGGAAAACACATGTCTCGAAGTGCTTGATAACATGACCTAGACCCCATGATATTACAGAGAAAACAATAACAATTCCCAACAAGCAGAGCTTGGCAACTGTGAGGAGTAAGAACTCACTTTTAACAGGAAGCGACCACCTGCAGAAGCAGGAGAAGCAGAGATGTATGACATGCCATGTGATTAACAATGGCATGTAAGCTATGCCTTCTGCTTCCCATAATGAATAAAAGGGAAGCAGAGAAGAAATGCTAAGTGCATCATGCAAAGTTTCCTCAGCAGCTCGAGCCTATAGCAGCATAACTAAAGGCTGATTCAGGGTTCTAAGCATAATCTTAAAAGTAGATGACCTACCGCTGTTCTAGCTGGTGCACCATGGCAGGAGCCTGGTAACTAAAGGCCCCACCTCCCACTAGAAACTCTACGAACTACAAGTCTGCAGTCTTTTTGGGGAGAAAGATCTTGGACCTGGATTTACAGGAAGCCAATATTTAAGAAAAGAGACATATAATCACTCTGTGGTTGCTCACTGTGACGTTATGATTCAGAGATTTTTAGGGCAGCATATGATAATTCAGTATTTAGAATAGTTTAACTAATTTATTTGTGTTGTCTGGCTTCGTAGAGAACTACAAGTGCACATTTAATGTATGCAGTGGTTTCTGTTTTCTGTTGTTTGTTTGTTTTTTCAATAATATCAGCTAAAGTTTTAATATATATAACGAGAGAGGAATCAGTCCTTGTGCAGAACCCTGGTGAACTCTGACTCTGACTAACTTTTAAGGACTTTTGAAGAGTCCTGATTTATTGGAAGAAACTGGAATGTATCAGATAAACAGGATTTAAACCAACATTATTTATTACTGTGGTGGACTGAAGTCTCTGTAATAAAATGTCAAATAAGGGAGGACAAGCGCTGAGGTGAGTAACATCCACATAATTATTGTCTCATATTTTTTTTATTTTCAGGTTTACTTATTTAAGAGTTTGGCAAATCCAGTATTTCACAAGGAAAGATGAAAACTACAATAGATGCAGATGCTATAATTACAAAACAAGATTAGGTGAAATGTGAAAAATATTGTGAAATTATGGGGAATAATGTAGGCTACTCCTTTTCAACACGCAAGGCTGTAAAAGGAAGGCCTTTGTAATAAAGGGTTGAAATCCGTTTTTTATACCAATCAGCATTTACAAGATCTCACATCTGCCTATAGCCAAAGACACAAACAGGTCCAGGATCAGAAATCCTGTCAAACTTGTGGTCTGAAGCTTGAGCTGTCAGAGAGAGATTATATTTTTCTGCATTTTGGAAGGTACACTGAACAAACTATAAACTGTTTCTGTTTACTGTTAGCCATCAAATACACTGATGATGAAATTCAGAAAAAATGATTAAGTCCACTTTAAGCACACACTGCTTACAACAAAAGTCACTCGGATTAAATAGGTAACTGGATAATTTCTGGAGTGATTAATATGCTTAGGATGGCAACAGGATATTTAACACTTCTCAATCATGACTCCTTTCTACCATACGCTAATCTCAGGTTTCTTCAGCTGATCGGGTCTTCAGCAACGTTATGTGGCGAAAAAATTAGGTCACCTGACCACCTAGATATACTGAATGACCAGGCTTTTCCATCAATTGATTTGTTTTCTTCCCTGATGGCACAGACATATTCTAAGATGGCAATGCCAGGATTCATCAGGCTCAAATTGGGACCGTGTGGTTCAGGGAGCATGGGGCATCATTTTTCACACAAGGATCGGCCACCACAGAGTGTAGACCTTAAGTCCAATGAGAATATTGAAAATCTAGCATCAATACAAGATTTTGGTAAATAAATAAATAATGCAACATTGGACAGAAATAAATGTTTTAACTCAGTATACAGACATTTTTTCCATCTTTTCTTTACAGAACCATTTTGGTGTTAACCTTATATAGTATATGGAATAAAGAAATGCCAGGAGTTTGATAGAGGGCTATTTTTCAGACACTGAATATCTATACAAAATATTTGCTATTTGGCATCTTCCTTCTAAAAAATATTGGCATCAGCCTTCATACACCCATAAAAATAAAAGCTGAGCTGTCAGACATAAAACCATGTGTGCTCTGCTAAAATCAGGGCCTCAGCCTGCTGTTGTAAAATTGTGATAACACGCTGTAATCGACCACTGGGAGCTGCAATCCAAAAAATATCACCATTGCCCATCAAATGTCTGACTTTACCTCGTTTAAAGCATGGCAATATCTCTGTTTAACAAAAAGCAGCTCAAACCATAAATTTACAAAACAGGCTGTCTGGGAGTTTTATCTCTTGTGCTTTACAAACACAGCTCTTTTACACAGTAGTGAGCACATTTGTTCCTTTCTTTCTAAAAAGCCTCAGAGAAGCCTGCATGTTCGATGCAAACAGCAGTGGCATCTTTCTGCATCGAGGCATCCCCAAGAAAGAAACACGGGTTTGCAATAACACAGTTCTACCAGAGGTTTGCCTGCAAAAAGAACATCCAAAACCTTTCTACACCACCAGCCTAAAAGCATTGCTTTCAGAGCCTAAAACACTGCTGCAAGCGTGTGAAGTGCTAACTGTACGCTGTTGAAGCAGGTGTACAAAGCAAATCTATTTGTGAGACAAAAGGCAGATTGTTCTTCAGCATGTGTTTCTTGTGCAGAGACAAGTCAAACCACTGAAATACATATAAATCAAAGGATTTGCAGACTTCTCTGTGAAATTATGCTCTTAGATATCCTCTAAGCTCTGGACACTTTCAGATTCATCAAATAAGAGGGCAGAGAAAAGTTTCTCTTTAAAAATGTGCTGAGATCCTAATAAGCCATTATCTGAGTTCATGGACACGAGCTGCTCCCCATAAATTTGAGGGGAAAATGTGTCAACGTAGCAGTCCAAATGAATAGGGCTTCTTTATGTATAGCTTCCTTTATTCAGAATTCATAAGCAGAAGCCATTTTACAAGCCTGGATTACATTAAAGAGAAAGTATGTGTGTGTGTGTGTGTGTGTGTGTGTGTGTGTGTGTGTGTGTGTGTGTGTGTGTGTGTGTGTGTGTGTGTGTGTGTGTGTGTGTGTGCGCGCGCGCGCGCGTCCTGTGGAGGCGCCTTAGAGGTACAGCTTCCTCACAAAGCAGCACCTGGCCTCGGTGCAGCTGTCTGAATGTCACATTTTTAATATGTTTTAGGAATGAATAAGTTTTTTTTCTTTTTTTACTTTCCCCTCTCAGCTTTGCCCGAGTATATCATCTTCATTTTGTCATGCTGTCTTCTCTGACTTCTCTCTCATAACTTTTTCCAAATCAGTGTCTTGGCTTGTCACGCTATGCAGTGATTTGGACCTGCCAGACAGTAGGCAGACACAGGGCCATAAATGTCCGTGAAACAATACATCAACTGTGGTATCGCAGATTGGAAGGGCAAGGACAAGTTCAGCCCTTATTTCTAATTTGGAGAGAGTTTAAGTTGTCACCTTTTAAATCATTGTTATTCAGGAAAGGTGTCCTCAGGCTTCGCTCTTGGTTTCAGTCTTATTTTACACAAATGCTGGCAGTGCCTGCTAGTTCTAATACATAAATTGTGGTTGGAAACCAAAGACTGTTAACACTCATTGGCCACGGTAAACTTCTTCAGCTACTTGTTAAAGCAAATAATAATCAATCACAAGTGAGCAAGATAACAGGATGATGTTCATGGCATGGTTAGTAGACACGCTGGAGGAGTTTTGTCAGAGAAAAATGGTCCGACTGCTTTAAACTGACAGGAACTCAAATAACCACTTGTTACAACTAAAGTATGCAGAAGAGCATTTCTGAATGCATAAAACGGTCTTGAAGCAGCAGAAGACTACGCCAAGTGGAAAAGTCCACATTCACCAGATCTCAGTCCAACAGAGCACCGTCAGGATGTGGTGCAACAGGAGATTCACATCCTCTGTAGCTCACAGATCTGTAGCAGCTGTGTGATGCTATCATGTCAACATGGACAACAGTGCCCTTGCCCATAGAAAACCCATATAGAAGCAAGAATTCCCAGAGTCCATGTAGGATAAATATAACTTTGCCCCATCCACATAGCTCCACAGTTCAGCTACACGCTGTGGGCCCACAGAGGCAATTTTATTCATATAGCGCCAAATCTCAACAACAACAACCCAGCCTCAAGGCGCTGTATATTGTAAGGTTAAGACCATACAATGATACAAAGAAAATCTCAACAATCATATGACTCCTTATGTGCAAGTGCTTTGGTGACAGTGGAAAGGAAAAACTCACTTTTAACAGGAAGAAACCTCCAGTAGAACCAGGCTCAATTCTGGATTTTACAGGGCCAACGAAAAGAAATGAATATAGGAGAAATCTGCTCTCTGTTTCTAGTCCCTGTAAGTACTCTTGCTGCAGCATTTTGGATTAACTGAAGGTTTTTTTGGACATATTGAGTAGTTCTATATATTTAATAAATACGCATTGGAGGACATATCCTGATCAAAAATGACTTCAAGATTCCTCACAGTGTTACTAGAGGCCAGTGTAAAGAGGAAACATCTGGCTAGACCCTGCATTTCTAAGATTTTTAGGACCAAGTACAATAACCTCAGTTTTATCTGAATTTAGAAGCAGAACATTAGATGTCATTCAGGTCTTTATGTCTTTAAAGCATTCCTGCAGTTTAACTAATTGGTGTGTGTTATCTGGCTCCATGGATAGATAGAGTTGGGTGTCATCTGCATAGCAGTGGAAATGTAAGCTATGCCTTCTAATTATAGTGCCTAAGGGAAGCATGTATAATGTAAACAGAATTGGTCCTAGCACTGAACCCTGTGGAACTCCATAATTAACCTTTGTGTTTGAAGAGGACTCTCCATTTACATGAACAAACTGGAGTCTGTTACATAGATATGATTCAAACCACTGCAGCGCAATACCTTTAATACCTACCGCATACTCTAAATGCTGTAATAAAATGTGTTTTTAGTATCGAATGCTACAGTATCTAAAGTTGTACGCAGTGAAGAAGTAAAGATCTTAACAAGATATTCACATCTGCAGGAGTAGCAGTTCTGCTCTGTGTTGGAGGTGAAGATGATAACAGCGGGTGAATTATATTGTTAAACTTAATTACATCACTTTCAGAAAGACGTCTACTGTGATGAAATCCATTTCAATGCTGTGTAATCCATTATTGTAAATTTAAATTTTATTAGGAAATGATCAGACGAAAGAGGGTTTTCAGCAAATACTGTTAAATGTTCAGTTTCTATGCTATTGGTCAGAACAAGCTGTAGACTGTGATTAAAGTGGTGGGCGGGTTCTTTTACATTTTGAAAGAAGCCACTTGAGTCTAATAATTATTTTATTTAAAAAAAAACAATCCTGAGATTCAGGCAGAAGCTCTGAGTAAGACCCAGGTGGACAATAGAACAGCAACAAATGAAACTTTTTGGGGGGGGGGGAGTTTTCTGGCTAGGGTGGTCAAAGCTAAGCATTGGGCTTTCAAATGAATTAAAACTCTGTCTGGGTCTTTAGTTGATTAACAAGCTAAACAAGTCACTGCTGGTACAACTGGGGAGGGAACCAGAGAAAAGAGTCTGACATTGTTTTGGTAAAGTTACACAACGACTCAGTATTAATTTTAGTGACCTCCAATTGACGTAACCAGCTGTCATTACTGCCAAAGTGAATTATAATTTTATGGAATTTATGTTTACCCTTAGCCAGCAGTTTTAAATTTCCCTCAGTGTCTCCTGTTCTGGCCCCTGGAAGACAGTTGACTATTAGAGGAAGAGCAGTTTTCCATTTGCTGAATGACAACTGTAAAGTAGAACAAGTGGGAAGACTTTCAATGTTTACATATTTGTTAAAACATCCTCCTCTTTTCTTCAGTTTCATACAGAGAGTAACTAGATGAGTACACAGTTTTGTTTTCTTTGTATAGCAGGAGTTGTGCAGAGGGCCTGTATTGAGCGCTCTTGCACCAAAACTAATGACAGCTTCACCCTGCAGATGCACTAAATCATCACTAAAGTTTGTCCATGCTTTAACAATTAAGACAGAGAGTACAGTCTGAGTCTAAGAAAGCAAATAAATAATCCTGAAAGTCAATGAAAAGTCCTCAGATTTGACATCCAGGTAAACTGGAGTGCAAATTAGTCGACATCGCCAGGCTCCCCTGCATTTAACCCCCTGCTCTCCTTCATTTTCCCCTAAGCTTCCTCTTCTCCCCTCCCTCTCTTTCTTTTGTTCCTGCTGTGGCGATCAAAGTGTCTCTGCAGAGCTGCACGATCAAAGACGTGGAGGGAGGGACTCCGGAGGAGGTGAAGAGGCCTCACCCTGCCTGGGTTGGCAATATTAACATGGAACACACTGGTTTTGTCTTTTTGCCAGAGCTTGGCTCTATGTCTCTGGCACGTTGCAAGGTTACCTAACCATCAAACCCACTGGTGACCTTTGTGTGACTTTACTGGACAATATTCTGGAACTGAGGAGCAAGCTCCCACTGGAGCTGTTCCTCCCAAGATGCCACCAATGTTATAACTGCTGAGAAGCTCACAGTAGAAGTCCCACATTTACTCTCTGAGAATTAAATGTGTGTGCAGATATCCATGCGTGGGAATGTTTGTATTTTTTCCCCATTTCATGCAAACAGTGGATCTGCATGAGCAAGCATGTGTGCGGGTACATGTGTGTGTTGTTTGTGCTGACCATGGAGGAGTTGCTGACAGCGCTTACCTCGGGTTATTTTTGGGTCATGTAGAGTTGAATAGCAATGGAGAGCTTTAAGCAACCAGCTGAAAAGAAAAAAAAATCAGTGGAGCAAACATAGTCTGAAATGACACATTCACATCACCCCCACTGCTGATACGTACAAGCAGCAAGAAGCTTCATCATATGGACCAAAGAGCAGTCTAGGCCGTGTCACTGCTGTTTCACCAACCATCTAATGTTTTTAAATCCAACTCTGAATAGAGGACTTTTTTTTTTTAAAGAGGGGGATATAAAGAGGAAGAACCTAAGTAGGCTACAGCACACAAAGTGCTCTGGGACGCGTGAAGAAAATGCAGTGTTGTGCTCTGCCCTCTGGTGGTACAATGGGAGAAGGGTGCAGAGATGCTGCCTGCTCCATCAGCTCAGGGAACGCCGTGTCCATGAACGGGCCTGGAATACTGATGCCACAGTGCAGGGGTGCAGGAGCTGCAGTCTGGCAGGCCCCAGAGAAGCACTCAGATTCATTGTCCTCTACAGAGACACAGACAAAAGAAGACCACTGACTTGTCTGTGAGGCCTTATAGTCCTAATCAATGCTGAACGCGATATGGTTGAAGAGTTTTAAGCCTCAAAAAAGCCAAAAATGTCTACATCATTTGATGCCTCGGAGGAAGAAGAGAAAATGCTCTCTGCTTGTTTATGCCTTTTTTCCACACTTTGAATTTAAGCTGAAGGACGCCCCAAAAATACTGTAAAATAAACTTCATAACAGTAAAATAAAAGTCCCAACAGCTGTGATGAAGCTCACAGTTAAACTGTAACACTGTAGCAGCACACTTGTCTGACGTCTGCATACCAGTTCAACTGACTGGAGGAATAAATACTGGAAAAGTAAAGACATCACCTCATATTGTCTAATATCCTATAACCTTACAAAATAGAGGTCCCTCAACATTGTATGTTAAGGTAGGAGAAAGATGCTAAGATACATTCGGCCACGTGAAGGAGGGAATGATGCTGAAAAAAATACTTTAAGGTTTTTCATAACTCAAATAATAAAGTAACTGAACATTGTTACTGATGAACAATGTGTGGGGATGTCTTTGATTTCATTGGGATTGTCCTGTGGTTTCTTCTAGCTGGTTGGATGGGGTTCTGAAGATGATCAATAATCAGTTACAGGTTTATTTTGATTTTAGTCATATTTATTTGGAGCATGAACTGACTGAATTTAAAAAAAAACAAAAAAACAAGACAGCCACTTATAGCCTTCAACTAAGAAGGCTTCAGATACATAAAAACACTCTAGTTAATACTAGTTAATTACTAGTTAATCTGTGAAATGGAGCAACTAACCTTCTCCCTGAAACTTGAGACTGCAAGGTTTGGAACGCACTGGGAAAAATGGACATTCTACCAGACTGTGAAATAAATAATTTGAAAGTTTTGCCTGTTTGTTGTGTCAACCAGTACCTTCTTATGCTCTAAACAACAAGCACAAATGAACTGCGGACCTTTTTGCATAATGATGTGATCCATTTCTTAACTGTTTTTCTTTTTTGGTTTCTGATGGCAGATGAATTTTGTAGTGTGACTCATGTCCTGCCTGTTGCTGTGTGATGGTTCAGATGTTCATAACACAATGAAGTGTAAAATGTGTTTGAGAGTATCAGGATAATCGCATACTGACGATAATACAGAATGATTTATCGATACTGTGTCAAAATTGAACTTATAATATTGGAAATAACTGCTTTATCACAACTGTGCTACATCCATGCATGTGCATTTTAATGTAACCACACAAGAAATGGAAAAGATGAGGTCCTGACTGATTCTGTGTCTGTGTCAGAAATAATTAGGAGTTGGGGTTTAGGGTTCTTAGTGAATATACAGTATATCTGGGCTTTGGAGTTCAGGATGTCCTCCTGCATCCGACAGCTTGGTCCTCACCCTTTATCTCCACACACTGTGACATTACTGCTGTTTGTCACATGCCAAATACATTTTCTAACCTTCATGTTGGAAATTTAGCCAGGAGAGGAGCCACAAAAACACATCCTTAGGCCCTGTGAAAGCTACACAGCCAAGGAACATGCTGCTACAAAATACTCTTTTTTTTAAATTTGTGTTGTATTTTTGATTGGAGGTTAAAAATGATTGGAAAAGGCTCTCCATAACTTTATAATGGAGAGATAAAAAACATAAAAGTATAAAAGCAAAAACTGGAAATTTTAAATGTTTGGTCATTTTGGTGATAATTCTTTAGAAGTTTAAACATTAATAGTCAGAAGTAGAGTTTGGTAGAGAGAATTTGTTTTGTAAAAGTGCTTCGTGGCTTTATTTAGATTTGATCATTACTGATGAAACAGTCTACATGGCGTCCATCAGGTTAGCTTACACACATTACAAAATCCTGATCACTGAAGAGAGACGCATCGCCTTTTCCTTGAAGAGCCCTGCTACCTTTCATCTGTATGCAGATACAGAAAAACAAATGCAGAAAGCCCTGATTAAGATGATTAAGATTTTCCAAAGTTGGCAAAAAAAATTTGTGTAGGAGCTGAAAGTAAGAAAAGGACGAACGTAACAGGTTTTAAAGGCTTTCACGAGATTAATAAATACAAAAAACTGTTGATCATGTATCTGTTGAAAAAGGGTCTTAGAGGGATAAAGCAGTGTGAGAGTCACTGTTGGACCAGTTGTTGCCTGTGGCCTCCTCCGTGTGTAATAATGGTCCAGAGCGTGTGGTCGTCCCCTCCGACAGTCTGTCCTCCTGTCAGACGCCACGCCACGGCGCCACCCAGCCACTTCCCCGACGCTGCAGGACGGCGTGCCTCTGACTCTCTGCCAGCCGGACGTTGACGATGCCAGCAGGCACACCAACACACAGTTGCACACACCTACTTATATGTGCAAGCAACTGCGCACACTCTCACACACTCACATAAATCAAATGCTTGGCCCTCCTCTCCACTGTCCCAGCATGCACCCTGGTTACCTGGCTGCTGTCCCACTAAGAACAGCTGCTACCACAAGACTGGACTGGAGGTTCCACTGCATGGTAGCTCACACACACATGCATACACACAAAGAATCACATAAAAGAGCCACAAACAGTACTGGCTTCATTCATCCCCAGCTCTGATGCAAGCTCATTTCAGGTGATGGAAGACTAAACCAGAAGGTAATAACTTTTTATGGGAAGATAATCAACAAAAACTGCCACAACAAACAGACATAAGCACAAAAAGATGATTATAAAGATACAAAAAACCAACAACAACAACAACAAAAAAAAAGCAAAAACAACAAACAGAGGAAAAAGAGACAGAAATTGATACAAAATAACCAGATTTGTTATGATAATAATGTATGCAGAATTAATGTAAAAGACACAAAATACACACAATTGCTAAAACATTGATACAGAGTGTCCACATAGGCAATAAAATGACAATGAAATAACATAAAATTACTGAGACACAAACAGGCACAGATGTATAATTACCATTAAAGGATGCAAAGCAATCAAAGACCGCACAGATAGAAAATAAACCCAGCTTGATGCAAAATGACTAAGAAGAGATACAAAAATTACCACAAAACACAAACAGTTATAACAAATAGGCAAAAATCACCACAGAGATGCAAAACAGAGGCCAACTGATTCCAATAGTGAGTAAAAAGTGAAACAGAATAACAATATGATAGAACGTGGAAACAAAATGAGAAAGTGGTGCAAAGTAACCAAAAACTGATCCCAAATTATAAGGAAAATATATCTTTTTTTGCAAAGGACCTAATCATAACCATAAAATTTTGCAAGACGACTGAGACATAAAGTAAGAGAGAAGAAGAACAAGCACAAACTAACAAACACGGCCCAAAAGCAACGTCCATAATGTGACCTGACCACAAACAACTGCAAGTACGACAAATATGTGTTTATTTCTTTCAGTCTGGTGTGTTGCTCGTCTGTAGGAGGGTCGAGGCCTTTTCCATGCCACAGTGCAGCCGTGTCTGCTTTCTTAAATCCTTTCCTACCTGCTTTCTTCATCCTCAGCTCTAAAGAGAGCTCATTTGAGATGATGTAGGACTGGACTAATAGAGTGAAATGGTGCAGGGAGGGCTTTATGAAAAGTGCACAGAGATGCTGTTTGAGCAGATGCACGGGGTCATAAAGTTAGTGCCTGCTGGGACACCTGGACTCATCTGAATGGGATACAGGGAGCAATTAACGGCATTATAATTCTTGCCCTTTCAGCGTCACATTTAGCGGGGAGGCTGTGGGGGGGTGGGGTTACGTAAAGCCGAGCTCTGCCACTGCTTTGATCTGCAGCGCTGCTTGTGCTGCAGCAGGGCAGAGGTCAGAGCCCCTGGAGGTGATTATGTAAGAGCAGGCCCATCTCCATGACTGTCCTCTGGCCACAGTGACACGGGGCTTCAGCATGCTTCCTCCTCCTGCTGCTTCTACATGTACATCAGAAACACTTCACCACAAGTGTCCTTTGGAGGATGTGGAACTGCTTTGGTAGAGAAAATGTCAAATTCTTGAAATGCGGCTGAACAGAGAACGATCGTACGTCAACTCTTTGGGCTTTCAGGTTAATAGGACGTGGGAGGGACCTTGAAAGTCTTCACAGTAGATCCACATTTTTGCTAAAAGTGCTTAATATTATGCAGGGATGTCTCAGAGAGGCGTTTTGGGGGCATCTAAATGGCCTGTAGAACCCTCTCAGGGTCTTCCTCATTACCAGCGGAAGAGGTTAATTTCAGTTTTTTAGCAGTGATGAGTCGGACTGGATGATGCTGGGGCTTAATTACCGTACAGCAACTGCTCGAGTTCTGATGTCAGCTGAATGCAAGCATTACAGCTCAAGGACACATATAGCCTGTTAAAACATGCCATGTTAGCGAAACTCTGTCTTTCCGTCCATCAGTTCTGCATAGGTGGCTGCTCTCATCACAGCTGACGCTGACCTTTTCAGCTGCAGAGACGGGACGCACTTAACAAGCTCAGTGGGCACATGAAACTGTACGTAACTCACTGTATGTGTATTCACTCATTCCCTGAAGTGTAATGACGTACACTCTGTTCATTTTCATTCTGCTTTATGAGATTTTTTGCACTTTCAGGCTTCTTCACCTTGAAGTTAAGAGGTTTTTTGTTTGCTTTGCTTTGAATAAGGTCTATTCCTAACACAAGCTTTAGAAATGTTCACATTTTGTTCTACAACATGAGGTGTGGAAGTAAATACTTCACCTGTGAATTGTGAAGCTATTCCAAAGCTGTGCCAGAGAAGGAGTTTCATAACAAGATAATGACACTAAAAAGGTTTTCAGGGACATTCAGCGTCATCACACCATGGAGATGGTGACCTTGAAGTCAGCATTGTGTAGTTTATAATTTTTCTTCTTGCCATTGCATTTATGTGTCAAAAAAAATCACGATATTATCAGATTATCTTGTTGAATAAAATAAGTATCATAACATCTTTTTTCCTCACTGCTTATTTTTGTGATCAGCTTGTGGAAAAATCCAACCAGCTTGTGTAGTGATGGAACCAGGGCTACGCTAATTTCTGTTGGCCTTGCAGTACTCTCTCTGTACCCACCAAACTACTGAGTTTGGTGAATATTTGTACACGTCATTATTAGTGGGGATGCCAGGTTCACAATACAACTACTTGCATTGTGTTGTTTTTCCTGTTCATCACTGTGTCGGGCTGCTTTAATCCTTCACTCACTGGCCACTTTATTAGGTTCAACTGCTCGTTAATGCAATTAATGTATTTTATTGACCAATCACATTGCAGTAACTTGGTGCATTTAGACGTGAACACATGGTCAAGATCACCTGCTCAAGTTCAAATCAAGTGTGGGGAAGAAAGGTGATTTAAATGTCTTTGAATGTGGCACAGTTGTTGGTGCCAGACTGCCTGCTCTGATTTAGAAACTGCAAATCTTCTGGGATTTTCTTGCACAACCATCTCCAGGGTTTACAGAGAATGGTCTGAAAACCAGAACATATCTGGGTGAATATACTTTGTTAATGTCAGCGCTCAAAGAAGACATCTCATACACCTTGTATAAGCAGTTCAGGCTGCTGCTGCTGGAGGAATGAGGTTGGGTGCATTTTCAGCCCTTAGTAGCAACGGAGCATCACAGCCTGCTTTTAGATTACAGTGTACATCATGTTCCAGTAGTTTCCAAAATGATTTCTTGGACCTGAAAATGAGTTCACTGCACTGTTATGGCCTCCAGTCACCACATCTCAATCCAATGGGATGTAGTGCAACATGAGATTTGTGTCCTGGATCTGCAGTGATATCCTATCAGGACCATCTCATTTCTTTGTTCCAATTATTTTAAAGCACTTCTGATAGAAAATGCAAGCACAACTCAGTACAAGTATACTCGAAGTGACCAGTTAGTAAATGTGCAAGGTCAACTTCATTCACTTAACTGCACATCTCAACCATCATTTGAATTTAAATTATTTGAGGCGACTTGCTGCGAGATGCAGCCCGTTTAGTTTACCTTAAGCTTTTGATATAACACCTATTAGCTGAACCCTGTCAGCTTTTCCTTCATGTCCAAAATGGCCAGGTCTGGCTGCAAACATGGCAGCTGATAAAAGTGCAAATTTCAGGCCTCGAAATAGAATTTCAGCACCTGTTGATATCAACGTAGCAACATAATAGCTGAAGTTCTTACTTGTAATGCAAGCTCTTTTTGTAGCTTAATGTATGTTAATTAAAAAAAAGACAAGGCTGTTATTCCATCTTTTGTTTTTATTGAACAACTCTGCAGAACAGTGAAGATGGTGACAGTCAAAGTAGCAGAGACATTGTAGTCCGGGACTTTAAGCAGTCTCTTCCTTGGCAATGCGGTCTTTCTTGAGGGGTCCCTGTGGAAGAGAGAAACAGAACCATCAATCATGTGACAAAACTTAATGGTCTTCCTGTTGGCTCGAAGCAGACGTGTTCCCAGAGAGTGAACAGGGAGCCAGCACAGAGAGGCACTGCTCCCCTGCCTCACTGGAGCTCACTGTGGCACTGGAATGGAACCCAGAGTTCATACTGAAGACTGAACCAGGTTACGAACAGTGCAGGACAACTCAAAAACTAACTGCCGTATTACAAAGCTTTTACTTTCAGGTGGTCAATCTTTAAAGGGGAACTTATTGGACTCATTTCCAGCTTCACCACTTTATTCATTAATTCTAGAGTAGCTTTGCATGGCTCAGATCAAAATCATCCGCACACGTCTTATCCTGGGCCTGTCGTCTGCTTAACCAGTCTGAAACTAGCCATTATAGAACAAAGTCTTACCATGAAAACTTTCTTTTCCTCCACGGTCTGGAAGCGACCATGACCGAACTTGGAGGTGGTGTCGATAAACTTGAGGTCGATCTTCTCCTGGGCACGACGGCTTGTCTGCACCAGCAGAGACTGGAGGGAGAGAGAACAAGAATCAAGTCTTTATATCCCAGAGCTTGCTTAACCAACTTTGTCTAAGAAAAGAAAAATCCTCCTAGTATGAAACTGGTCAATTAGCACAACTAATTGCTTCACTTTAGTCTCACCTTGCGCAGAGTCAGCACCCTCTTCTTGGTCCCCACAACACAGCCCTTCAACATGACAAAGTCATTCCTCACTTCTCCGTAATGGACAAATCCACCCTGTAATTAAAACACAAGGTCAATCACAGCTTCCAGGCTGGAGTGCTGACACAAAGTACAGATGTGTCTAAGATCCTACCATGGGGTTGATGCTCTTGTTGGACAGATCGTACTCTGTGGAGGCGTTGTTCTTCACCACCTTTCCGTCCTTCTGGTGGTAGCCCTGACCAATCTTGTAGATCTTCTTGTTGATCTCTGTGCGGTGGTGGTAACCCTTCTGACCAGCACGGGCCACAGAGAAGGCCACACGGGCAGGATGCCAGGCACCGATACAGGCCACCTTACGTAGACCACGATGGGTTTTGCGAGGCAGCTTCTTTGTGTGCCAACGGCTGGTGACACCTAAGAGTTGAGACATTCGGTCAGCGTCATGATAAATTCAGGTTCAACCAGCAGCTGATGCTGTGAAAGAGGCTCAAGTATCTTACCCTTGTATCCGTGACCCTTAGTGACACCAATGATGTCGATCATCTCGTCCTGGGTGAAAACTTTGTTGACAACCACAGCCTGCTCCAGCTTCTCACGGGCCCAGTCCACCTTATCAGAGATGGTGCCTCCGTTCACCTGCACCTCCATGAGATGAGCTTTCTTCTGCCTCAGGGGCAGCATACGCATCTGCAAAGAACAAAGCCTGGTTAGGACAGAAAATATGCAGTGCTCAAAAGCACACCGATAATTCTAGCTATGTAGTCTCAGAAGGAAGGCAGCATGGAAGATATCCTCATAAGTTTCGGGCGCCATGCCTGACGCGAGTTCCGTGGTCTCTTCACTGACAGACATTCAAGAAAAATCAACAGAAAATCAAGGGAACAAACCAACCTGTGTGTGGCAAATGACACGGATGACCTGGCAGTATTTTTTCATGGCTGCAAAGTCTTTCTCCAGCTGCTTCTTGCCCTCCTCATCCTGCCATTTCTTGCAGTATTTAGTGAAAGCCTTCTTCTTGGACTTGTACCTGAGAGCATGAAGCAACACATAGGTTGGCACAGGTCCTTCATAACCCCCATGAGGGGCAGCGGAAGAACGCAGTGCATAGCTGCTTGCCCTGCCTCCGTGTGGACAGAAGGGCTGTATCAGCTAGTGAGGGTTTCGGCTCATGGCACAGTTTCTAAGAAGCACTTTCCACTGGCCAGAGGAGCCCGGAGCTCATCAGGGCACGGGGCACCTGAGCGGAGCTGCCACAGAGGGCCACCGTGATGTTAGACTCGCTCAGTGAAAATGCAGTTCCTAACATTTCCACCAGCAACTAACATCTGCTTCAAGCACTTTCATTGCAACGGGATGAGCTTCATTTTGTCCCCAAGACTCACCAGTTCTTGTAGAAGCGACGCTTGCACTCATCACTCATGTGCTCAGCGAAGACTGTCTTGAAGGAGCGCAGACCACGAGGTGTGTTGACGTAACCCACAACACCAACCACGATCATGGGAGGAGTCTCCACAATGGTCACTGCCTCAACCACTTCCTTCTTGTTCACCTCTGTAAGAGAAAGCGTTGATTAATTTTGACTAATAGTTGATATAATCAGTAACTTCTTCAACTCATTAGATTTGTTTACTCATGGTAGAAACTGCGCTCAGTGCTCGACATTCAGCAAGGGGCTATAGACCCATTCTGTCCGCCCGTCGAGGGAATCATCACAGGCAGAACACCATAACTAACCCTAGACCTTTTTCACTGCAGACGAGGCTTGTTTTACAAAAAAAAAATTAAATTAAAATGAGAATGACAGCCGATTAAACTTATTCAGGTTTTTAGTTTTAAAGTATCTGTATATTGTAAGATCCCCTAGGAAGGTATTAAATACTCACTTCCCATAGATATAAATGACCATCTACACAATTAGTATCATTAATTACATTTTCTTTGTTATAAGTATTATTACAGTGATATTTCAACAGAACCTGCCAAATAGTGCTTAATCTGCCATTAATGGCAGTCACTTATTTTTTCTCTGGCTGTCAAACTTTCAGGAAATAATTTAAAACTGCGTTTTTCTTTTTAATTCCAAACTTTAACACTAATGCTGAAAAAGGAGGCGATTGGTAGCTTTCATTAACTTTACCACCATCAGCAACAATGATCAAGTTAAGATGCATCGTCATGCATTTATTACACTTGCTTCTCTTGCAGACAGAAGCTAAAGTTGCTACTGTGAAAAAGGTCCAATCACCAACTATGACTTCTCTTTTTAAATTCGAGGGTTTGCTGTATTACATTTGCAGTCTAATTGCACTTACTTGAGCCAGGTCTGTCCACCTCCCGGACGATGTGAGTCATGCCGGCCTTGTAGCCCAGGAAGGCAGTCAGGTGAACGGGTTTGCTGGGGTCATCCTTGGGGAAGCTCTTGACCTTACCGCGGTGACGACGACTCCTCTTGCGGGGCAGAAAGCCCAGGGATCCGTGTCGCGGAGCCGAAAACTTACGGTGGGACTGCCAAGAGTGAAGAAGAAGAAAAAAAATTTAATCTTGTGTATCCAAGAAGTGTCCGTTATACACACGGTTCCTAGCACCTGTGAGGTGAATTTTCCACCGAAACCAGCGTGGACTCTCATTTACCACGCTAGATTCGACGTGCTAGCTTAGCTAACCGCCTTTAGCACTTCGCAGCGTGCGGCTGTCAAAACCGAATCCACACAATAGGAACCCTAGCTTTAAGACAATCCATTTTATCCACAACTTTAATAAAATAAGTTACTGGAGACTGAGGCGGTAATAGGCAAAATAAGTACGGCCTAATTAAAGCAGCCATTTTGGCCCCAGAGTCGCTCAACACGCATACCGAAATCTTATATTTGGGATGAAAATAGCAGTGAAATCTACACAAGACTGTCATAAAATATACACTGAAATCAAACTGCATTTCTTATACATGTCAAATAGGTGGGATGCATGAGATAGAAAATGGATTGGTGCTCAGAGTACAAGCAGCAAAAGAGGATTACTCACCATTTCGTCTCCGATCCGATTGAAAGAGGCCCGGTGACGGGCAAACTGCCTGTATATACCAGAGCAAATATCGCGAGAGTCAGCGTGAAAATCTTCCAAGAAGCTCCACCCCTGGTTGGTAACGAGTATCTGTAGTAAAATAAATAAACCACTAGATGCCGCTGTTTGCTTTCACAAATTTTGCGTTACGCTCATACACAGTATGAACAATCTTTTATGTTATACTAGTCATCAGTAGCGGTTTTAGATACGGGCGACACGGGCGGTTGCCCGGGGCGGCAACCGATCGGTGCCTATGACCCCGAATGTCATAGGCACCGATCGGTTTTCTATCGCCCATTTGCTGGGAGTAAGGGCGCCCTTCGTTTGCGAGGTGCGCCTGCTGCTTGCGGCGCAGAGAGGAGAGGGCGGGGCGGCGGGGGATTCTCTGACCGGCTGGAGCAGCATCTAATAACCAACTCGCAAAATAAAACAAAATAAAAACAAACCAACAAACACGAAAATACCAGACATTATAATACAGACTTATAATTTGCACCGATGTTTTTTTTCGAAATTCTATACACGAAAAGTGAGCGCGAGAGCCCTCGGTGCACCTCCTTGCTGCTGAAGTCAAAGTAAACTTTATTGTCATCTCCGCTAGAGTCCAGTATATAGAGAGACGACAAGGCTCCAGTTACAGCAGTGCAAGTAAACAAACAATATATATAAGAAGAGTAAGAAAATAAATATACACTTTAGGACTCGAGATAAAGGGATCAATAACAATTTAAAATTTACAGTTTGATGATTTAAAGTCTCACACACAACCCGTCGAAAAGGCCGGCTGCTTCCAAATTTCATTTATAATGTTGTAAATCCAAGACCATTATGTATTCATGATTTGAATCCTGGGTTGTGTG
Organism: Rhamphochromis longiceps; assembly: GCF_057381845.1. Classification (NCBI taxonomy): domain Eukaryota; kingdom Metazoa; phylum Chordata; class Actinopteri; order Cichliformes; family Cichlidae; genus Rhamphochromis; species Rhamphochromis longiceps. The sequence goes on along the minus strand of NC_140560.1, from coordinate 34,026,817 downwards.
AAATCTCAGAAATGCACCCTAGACAAAGTGAATCTGTGAACTAAGGTGTAGGTGTGTTAGATCATGTTGTGGTGATCCTTGGGTTGAGGGATGGGTGTTCATACTGGAGTGCAAAATTAAAACCAATGGAAGATGGACAAGAAAAGTTCAAAGCCATCAGGTCCTCAGTTTAGAAAAAAGAGAAAAGCAGAGGAGAAACGAGCAAAAGATACAGGTAAGCAGATGTGTCATTGGATAATGGCAGGACATCCTGAAACAATCAGAATCAGAATACTTTATTAATCCCTAAGGAAATTATGTGGGTTACAGTTGCTCCAAGAAGAAATGGTAAAAAAAAATAGTAACAGTAACAGACTAAACTCCAAACAATACATTATGTTACAGATTTTAATATTAATTAGTCATTGTCAATTGTTGATTTGTCCTGTTCTCATTGTATGACGAATTATGATGGCTGTTTGGTAGCCATTTGCATACTATGCATACTCTCTCTCTCTTCATATGTGTGTGTGTGTGTGTACAACAGCTTTATGTTAATGTACAATCCTTAATATGTTTTGTCTGTGTGTTGGGGACTTATTAATATTTATACAAGTAGAAATAAGCATTTATCCTTATGTTTGCTGCTAATGTGGTGAGGTAAAATTTGCGGTTTAATGAGGAAGTACAAGAAAATATTCTAAGTCGGATAGTAAAATGCAGAAAGTAAACAGGAGTACTGGGAGGCTAGTTGCATACAAATAGAGAGAGGTGGCAGAGGAAAAGGCTTATAGCGAGTTGGATGTGAGGGTGGAAGCTGTAGTGCCTCTTCACCTCACTGTACAATACCTTGTGCAATACTTTTTGTAAATAGTCAATGGTGCAATAGACCTCAATACTTGAAATGTGCAATTCACTTGTATTTTTATTTTTATTTTTATTCCTATTTATTCTATTTATCCCCTTTGTATATTTTATTTATATTTGTCTCTGTATTTATATATGTGTGTGTATGTGTGTGTGTGTGTGTGTGTATACATACATATATATATATATATATATATATATATATATATATATAATATTCTGTAACTCTGTAACTTCTGTTGGTGCTGTGCTTTTTGGAAATCGAATTTCCCAGAGGAACCCACCCGAGGGATTAATAAAGTTCAATGTTATCTTATCTTAACTAAGGAAGATTAAAAGGACTTCTACTGACTGGCTAAGAAGAAACGGAAAAGCTGCACGGCAGGATAGGCTAAGGAGATGGAAATGCACTAAAAAGTGAGGAGTGTCTTGAAAAGATGGAAAGAGTATTTTGGAGGAGCTGATGAATGAAGAAAATGAGAGAAAGAAGACAGACGGAGGTGCCTGAGGAATGGAGGTGAAGTGTACCATTGCTGGAGTGGGTGGAGCGGTCAAACAAAAGTGTAAGCGAAGGTTTACTAGATGGTTGTGAGAGCTGCTGTGATGGTTTGGAGATGGTGGCACTAATAAAATGTCAGGCAGCAGAGCAGAAGACTTTATGATTTTCATCAGCAGTGACCAGAATGGAGATTAGAAATGAGTACATCAGAGGGAGAGCTCAGGTCAAATGGTTTGAGGTGCTTTGGACATTTACAGAGGAGGGATAGTAGATACTGGACAAAGGATCCTGAAAATGGAGCTGCCAGGAAAAGAGCAAAACCTTGGAGGTTCATGGAAATATGAGGACATGCAGAGGACTGGTGTAACAGATGCTAGGGACAGGACGAGAGCATCCAGACAATCAGCCAAAGATTTCAAACTTTCTGTTTGGTGATTTAAAAGGAAAATTACTTTTATCCCAAATCAATGTGTGTGCCCATTGGGTAATCTAATAAATAGTGAGCCAACATAACTTAACGCATAAGTGAAATTTTATTAAATAGTGGTCATTTACAATACCACATCATAGGAAATAAGTCACTCATTGCATAAAGATGAAGCCACCTTCAGATTTCACACATACAAAAAAGAAAACACAAAGGACACACAATCACATTTATCTTGCAATTTAAGGCAGAAATATTTTGTTTCATGACCCAGTGTTTTTGTTCATTGCAGATAAGAAGTCCAAAACTTTTATGAGCAGAGATTTTCTCCTTTTTGTTATTGCTTTTTGTAACAAGCCTCCCAACATTTTTTGGTGACATCTGTGACTTTTGAGAAGTTTGCTGCAGTGGTTTTCACAGAAGATTATGTCACGTAATTGGAATAATCGTATTATTTATTCCAATAAGGCCTGCTTCAATTTAGCCAAACTAATGTAAGGTTATCCTTGAAAACCCACAGTATGGCTTTCCTCATTTACAAACATTTTTTAAAAAGAAGCTTAAGTTGCTTTTTATGATTTCATTTCACAGCACTTGTTTTGCAAACGTAAGAGTGCTCCGAATCTATCCAGCATACGAACCATATCGTTTACTCATCTACACAGCAGATAAATGTCAAAATTGTCATGCTTTACATTGACAGGAAGTCTTCAGGCCTGCACACACCATGCAGTCTGTCGCACAATCCAAAGTGCAGGAAAAGAAACATTTTCCTTTCACCCGATAAGGATGCAGTCTTTAAGGTGGTTTCCCTCCCCCACTGTCCTGGATAGCAGGTGAGCAGGTTCAGGGTCTTCACTGAGATTTCCTCCTCATTTCCTCCGTTTCATTGGAAAAATGAGAGCACAATAAGACTACAATGATTTGGTACATGTTCCTTTACATAACCACTAAACAAAGTTTCTATCTTTTAAACTTTACTCCATTAAGCACACAAAGTTTGTGGTCCCAGAAAATCTCTGCCTGGGATTCAGGCTCCTTATTGTGTCCAGGGATGCGGGGTAAGTGGTGAGGTGCGTGGATCTGCAAAAAAAAAGAAATCTCCACAAATGGGCTGACTCTTCAGACTTGTCCTGAATTATTCTCTGCATGTTTTGCTGTGACAAACAACCAGCGGCACAGTGACCGCCTTCACAATGCCAGCTGCTCTCGATCAAGGTTCATCTTTTGGAAGAAGGCCTTTCCAAACTCATAGCTGCTTATCATAACAGCGCAGGCTGGGGCCACTTTGATCACCCTGGGCATGAAACCTGGGGAAAATAAACATGTTATTTTTATGCAAAGCACACATTATAAGTTTCAGTTGGCATACAATCGGATAAATGTGTACCTGCAAAAAGGCCCCTGTAGCCCAACTCGGCCCGTATTTCCTTCATGATGTGCCAGGTGGATGACGTTCTCTTCACAGAAACTAGAGGGCATAAGAAGAACATCAGTATGTAAATTTCACACAACGTAAGTGCCTACATCATGAACGCATGTCATGCGCAGACCTCCCAAAGTGTCCATCTCTCCCAGCTCGATCTGTCTGCGAGTCTTCACAACATCGAAGGGCAGCGTCAGGATTGCAGCGATCTAAACACAGCAGACGGAAAGAGTCATAAACTGTGCTATATGCAATATGACTAAGTGCCAGTTTAGTTCAGGGCAACACAGGAAACATTTACTCAGCAATGATTGGTTTACTGGGCAGTAAGAGCCATCACAAAAGGAGTTAGATACACATCTGCATGAATGTTTTACAGGCAGCAAAGTTAGACTTTTATTCCCTTAAACAATGGATCTGTAGAGTTTCAGACTCTTAATGTTTCTGCACAAAGATCAGTCCATAAAGAAAACAAACAGTGCAGTATTGCAGACATTGGTGCATGTTACGTGGATTTCCACCATGATTAAAAGTTCTTTTTCATGAATTGCAGTAGATGTTAGCTGCACTTGAAAGGAAACTATTTATATCACCAGTTGGGTAATTATTGCTTGAGTAACATCACAGTGTGAATGTGTGACCGACACTGGCCTGATTCCCCCAAGTTATCCAATGCAGTCTCTCAGACTTTGGTATCAGGTGCTTTAGTGTTATAAAGTCATTCACATAAATTTATGAGCATGGTAATCGCAGTAGGTGAGCAAAAGAAAGCACTGTTTTCCATAGCGGCACATTTTTTAAAGTTTATTATCATTTGGGTTCAAGCAGAAACTAACTCTGCTTCAGCGATATCAGTACAGGTGTCAGATATCCTAACATTTAACATGCTTAACAACTGTAACAAAGGGCAGGTGTGCAGAGTACTCACTGCTCCAGAAACAGCTCCTGCAGTAAAGCTGATAGAGAAGTTGGCCTGAGGAACTTCAGACTGTTCACAAAGCCGGGCCTTCACCATTTCATAGTTAAACCAGTACAAAGCTGCAAACACAGAGATTGGTAATTTGTTACTTTGGTCCACATTAGAGTCAAACTACTGTCTTTTCAGCTGCTCTTCTGTGGATTTCTACATTTAGAAATTCTCTGAAATTAACCAACACTTAACTTTGACCAGTACGAGCTCCTCTTGGCTGCAAACTCAAAAGAAAGAACTCCAAACATCAGCAGCACGCTAGAGAATTTATGGAAGCCAATCGCTCTCCGTGTCCCAATTACCAGGACAAAGAGCAGCATAAATTGACGTTTTTACTTCCTCCTTATCAAAATAGTTAAATGAAGTGGAAATAGAAGCCTTACAGTCAATAAATACTGGTAAAGAGAAAATCTATTCTGCAGCTCAAATGCGGTGCAGTAAAAATTAAGCACAATGCTACACCTATTTTGTTACCAGGGGGCCTCTATAAGATTTTCAAGGCGAAAAGGGTTAGAGGTTATTATGGGAGACTAAATCGAAGGTCTAGGATAAATGTTCTCCTTGTCAAATCCGTGGAGCTAATTTATGATTTATGGCAGTGAGCTTCATAAGCTTATGGTTATGAGGCTTCTGGAAGAGTTTCATCGATGACAACAAGGAAAGAGTCCTATTTTAACAAAAAGACGTCTGTTTAGAACAGACGGAAGGGAGTGGTGGAATAACAATGCTGCAGGAGTGGTTAGACAAGTTTCTGTGGCGCACTGGTAGGGATGGGTATCGAAAACCAGTTCTTGTTGAGAACCGGTTCCCACTGTTTCAATTCCTTGGAATTGTTTGCCATTTTTGCAAACGATTCCCTTATCGATTCCAGTCGCCCCGAATTACGTTACCACGTTGCGGAGCGTCATTTACCTGGCAGGAAACACGGCACCTAAGCAGCTCAAACGCTCAAAAGTTTGGTTATATTTTACGAGAACAGATGACAACAGGGCAACTTGCAATACTTGCAAAGTAGATATTTCATTTAAGGGAGGAAACACTACGAATATGCAAAAGCATTTGCTCACAAAACACACGATAACCTTAGATGAATGTCGTGTTTTTAATTCCGCTCCGGACTCGTGAATCTCAACCCAGCAGCAGCGGTAACGTTTGCACGTCCTCTCCCGTTAATGCGGCAGGTAAATAATCAACTAACAGTGCATATTATGTTAGCGCGATCTGCCTTATTACAAAACCTGCCATTACTGTGCATTTAGGTGACCATGATGAGACAGACAGAGTCTGGCTGGCTCAGATGCTGCCAGTTCTCGCTGCAGTCTACCGGTAGCATCTCCTTTCAGGCCAGGATAGACGAATGTCACCGAGCAGTGACTAAGTTTGTGGTAAAAGGCTTGAACACATTTGCCACAGCAGATGCCCCCGATTTTCATTAAGTGAATGTGTTTAATTGTAGGCAGGGACATTACTGGATATTCTTGTGTAATTGCTACTGAATAATTTATGTTATACTTTGTTATTGCTAGAGAAGAATATTTATTTTACATTTACAATTTTTTTTCCTGGGGACCCTGTGACACCCCATTGATCTCACTGTTGGGTTTGTAAGGCCATGTTACTCCTAAATTTCTATCTTGTTCAAAGAGAAGATATAAAACAAACTTCTGAGCTAATCGACCTTAGTGTTCTCCTTTTTTAAAAAGAATCGATAAAGAATCGAATCGTTAAACAGAATCGAAAATGGAATCGGAATCGTGAAAATCTTATCAATACCCATCCCTACGCACTAGCATGTTAAGTGTAATCAACATGATGTGTCTCACCTGAAAAGGGTACATCTCTGAGAACGGTGGGTCCCCAGCCCCTCCACAGGGACAGAAGTCCATTCTGGGCCACAGCAGAGCGGATACATGTCCGCAGCTCGCTGTAGGACAGCTGACGGGACTGCATCTTGGTCCTGACCAGTTCCAGTGGGCTAATCACCGTCACGGCTCCCACTGCAAAACAGACACAAAGGTTTCACTTAAAGAGCACTGTCAGTACTTTGCTGTGATTTCTGTGTGGGGAGCTTTTGTTTTATTCCATGCACTTACATCTGGCAAGACCCCCAGCAACAAGAGGGACATGACTGCCCTGAAGACCCACACCGAATGTCAGGAAGTCCCGCAACTGGTCGTAGCAGGTGAAGTAAATGACAGTGGCAGGTACTGCCATCACCCTGTTAACATAAACAAACAAAGGTTTCGAACAGAGGAACTGCACACTTTACAACATATCAATGGAAAGTTCTCATAAAATTATAATAATATGCAAATTTTTTTACTAGAATGAGACTGACGTGTCAGGTACTAAAATGCAGCTTTAGCGCAAGGAAGTACTTTATTAAACCAAGTTCTGCTATTTATTTTTTGTTTTTTTAATTTCTTCTCTTTTCTCCAAGACACTCCCGGTTTCCTTTTCTCTAAAACTCAGTGATATTTAATTCAGTTGAAGCTATGCACATTGAGTGCAATGCTCCAAATACTACACTCTTTCAAAATAAAACTGTACTTACTTAAAGTTTAAGAAATTTAATTCTGAATTTAGGTCTTCTTACACTTCAGTTCTGTGTCTATTCTACGAGTACTGAAACTTTACTAGATGTTACTCACAAAGTTGGTGGTAGCCCGCTCCACAGAGACCGAAGACCTTCATGGCGAGTGATTTTCACAAATGCATCCTGTCGCACAAACAAAAAACAAAAAAGAGAGCTTATATGATGTTAATTGTAAACCAATTGTAGGAAAAACAAAGCCACTAATGCATGACTACTCACAAGAGTCCCGCTGAACTGAGTTGGCTTTTTGTACCAGCTGGTGCAACTGGTTCTATTCTGACAAACATAGATGTGATCCATCAGCCCATTACAATACAGGAAACACTTCCCTGTGAGGAGGCACATGAGGTGGTCAGAGGAAGAGAAAACCACACTCAGATTATTAGCTATTAAAAAGACAAACAAACAAAAAACAACTATGATTAAAAAACAAAATTAGCACATCTCACAATAGCAATGTGAAACTACAAGTGTTTCCTAAACTGAGTCACACAAGCCTTCACACAGGAGAGAAATGTCATTAATAATACAAGCAAAAGCAATGACCGCACAGCTGCTCTGTAGATAACACAGTCCTGTCCTTGCCTCTGCCGGTTTATTTAGTGCCGATTACCGAGAAACCTTTCAAATAAAGTCTAAAAAAAAAAAAAAAAAAAAGAGGCAGAATTCACATGAATGTATTTACAAGGGGAACTTTCTGTTTTCACTACCAGAAGACATTTGTTTTTAAAGCAGAAAACCAGGTATGCTAATCTACATCTGATCAAGTGTTAGCAACGGCGGGGCAAATACTTACACTTGGAATGACGTGAGACACCATCCCACGGAGCAGAAAAAGACGCTGAAGCTATGAAAACGAAGGACAGAGCACAAACACAGGAGGACAGGTTTAGTGGGGTTAATGTTAAGAGCAAAGCATCAGAGTAAAACATGTTAAAAGCAAACTCAGTAAACCACAAAAGAACAAGAGGTCCTACCTTGGTGGAACGGTGTCTGCTGAGCCTGCAGCCTGATCTTCACAACGTCTAGTGGCGTGACTGCAAACACAAGAATGAATTTAGTTATCACAACCACACAAGAGCTGATAAACAATTAACTGAGTGCCAATGCTAAGACACAGAGAACAACTCCAGCCTTTGTTTCTTTCTCACCAAACAGAGATGTGATGAGGGCTCCAGTGCCAGAGGCCAGCATCTGCTGCACTGGAGAGATCGCAGCCACGGGGCCACTGACGCCTCGCTCGCCCATCCTGCCAACCTGTCAAGACCAAGAGAAACAGCATGTCACACCAAGGTTTCAATCACATTAATATTTAAAACCATAGCTTTAAAAAATGCTCTCCACCCTTAAAAAATTTGTAGTGGTTCAAACATGGTCTTGCACTTAAACTAATTGATCAATTATCAGCAGCAGTTTGAGATTAATTTAATAGTTATTATTCAATAACCTGTCTAATCCTTGCAGTTCTGGAGTCAAGAATAGTGTAATTATGTTGTAATACCCATCTTGAAAAATAAACTACAACTAAAAGTTTTCAGACAATAAAAACTTGGGTCAAAAAGCTAAAAAAGCAAATCTAAATGTGAAATTTAAAAGTATAATTACACATGTGTGAGAATGTAAACTGAGATAACACGAGGTGTATATTAACTAAACTTGACAGAGCTGCCTTACCATTTTACACAACACTATCTCCCTGTTATGTAAAACTGTGAGGAAGGAGTGTCAGTGACTCAAAGGATCAGTAACCAAACACTGAGTTTGCAGCTGGATCAGTATCCGGTTAGATCACAATTCCTAGTGTGTGACTCCTGCTCCTGAGAGCCTTCAAATTACTGTCACTAAAACCCTTTTTAAAAGTCTTTTCAAGTTTCACAGACTTTGTATTCGTCTCCATGCATTACGAAGAGTTAAACTGTCATATAATGCTCAGAATTCACTCTGAGAAGCTTGAATTTAAGGAAATTAAGAAATATAAACCAGACAAAACTGGAAGCCAGGTTTCTTTTTTTGGGCTTATTTATATGATGATAAAAAGAAACAACTTAAAGGAAGTGGAACATCTGGAGGAGGAAAAGCACTGTTATTGACAGTATTTCAGTTCATTGTTAAGACACAGTTCATCATTTCTATTTGACACAAATTTAAGTGCAAAAAGAACAACTATGTGAGTAGGAAGGGTGAGTCTACAGTAGGTGGAGTTGTTAAAGCATTATGATAACTTATCTATAACACGCATGCCTTGTCTTCTTGCCCACTCCTAAATGATGGAGCATGTTGCAGAAAAAAAAACCAGACAACTTTGTTTAAACAAAATAAAGTTAAAGAAAACATGCACTGCATTGTGAAAACTTCTTTACTGTGTAGTTGACCTCTGCTTCCTTGGCTAACTTTATTATAGTTTAGAGTGACAAGAATAGCCCTCAGCCTTGGTCTTCCCAATAAGCTTCTTTGTCTGGCCAAGTCTCCTTCCACCAAGTGCCCACAACACACATGCAGCTCAACAGCTCCTTCTCCCTTTTTAATCTCTCTTACACAATGCTGCATGGATAATTGTCACGTCTGACGCCAGATAAACATTTCACATGTGCTGACAGAACATGAGAAACTGCAGATTACATGCTTCTCTGCAAACAAAACAAAACAAAAAAACTGCTGCATAACACAGCGGATGCACGAAGACATCGCGTGCTAGGACATTGTGTTCTTTCCCCCACTTAAGTTAGCTGACTTTGGTTGTAATAGAATTAAAACATGTGAAGTCCAGATAGATAAGAGGAGGAATAGCTGCCTTTCAAGGCAGCTGTGAATGCAGTGATCACATTCACTGAAGCAAACCTTTCTGAAATGTGCTGTCAGCCACCTGCGTTTCACTGCACATTATCTGAGTCGCTAGCTAGCTAGCTGTTTACAAGCGACGTTTCTCACCTCTGCTTTAGCTATGAGCGTTGCCGGGAAACACACAGGTGTCTTCACCCATATCAGTTAAGAGCTACACCATTCTGCCGTGCTTCGTCTGATTATTCGGGTGCTCCACCGTGGATAACCCGTAAACATCTTGTTGGAGGCAGCTTAGCTCGCCTCAGAGTGCAGGTTACAAGCTATGCACGTCGACTTCATAATCATGAACGCGCAGTCATGGGCGTATCATAACCGCAGGAGGCCTGTGCGCATGATTTGTAGATCCGGACTGATCAGGAATGGACTCGCTTGGCCCCGCCCCGCCGCCCCCCCTGTCGCTACCGTTGCTTTGGCGCCACCTGGAGGACCCATTGCACTTCGCTGACACATGAAAAACAGTTTTTCCGTTAGTCAGGCGTATCCGTATCCTGAACAACGAAGCATCACACTTTACACAAGAAAAAAAAGGGACATCCATTCATTACACTGTAATTAAAGTGCCGCGTTTAAATCCTCCCAGACGTTTACATTGATAAATAAACTGTAGTCAACATGATTTATGAAAGGGTTACAAAATAAAGACATGATCTATTTAGCATGACTTTGCTTTATTCTGTCTCCATTCCAATTAACCCGCTACTTTTTCTTCAGTTACAATATCTTGATAGAAGTGTTATGTTATAAGTTATGTTGTGTGTCTGCTGCCCTCTTGGCCAAATGTCTCTTGAAAAGTAGATAGATAGATAGATAGATAGATAGATAGATAGATAGATAGATAGATAGATAGATAGATAGATAGATAGATAGATAGATAGATAGATAGATAGATAGATAGATAGATAGATAGATAGATAGATAGATAGATAGATAGATAGATAGATAGATAGATAGAGAGTCACTTTTGCAAAAACCGAAATTGCAAATAGTATTATTGTTATTATTATTTTTGACAGATTATAGACAAAAAACTCTTGCACAACCGTCTGAATATGGCCGATCATTTTCGGGCAAATACCAGAAACTTTTTGGCAGCCAAACACTGTACCACACAAACAGCGTGATATCGTTAGCAATCCGTATTTTCTTATTAGTCACAGGCTCTTATTGCATTTTTAATGGCTGTAAATAAATATGCTTCTTTGAAATTCTCAACTATGCCTGTACTACGTTGTTTTATGAATATTAAAAACTGATTCATTGAAGAGACAGAGCTGGCGTTAAAAGGTGTACAGCAACATTAAGGCACCTCCTCTCCCTCCCCTTTCGGGGTGTGTTCAAGACTGCAGGCTATCATTTGTGTCATTTTGTGGCGAGACTCTTGTGAAACACCTGCTCACAACAGCCCTTCTGTTCATTTTTTTTCAATAAAGGTAAGAGCATCAAAAACTTTATTTCGTCTATCATTGCATTTATGCATGTATCGGTGCGGGCCTTATAAAAAGCTGTTTTAAGTTTCACAGTCTGTGTATTTATCTTGCAATATAAAGAGTTCAACTGTGTCGCTCAGAATTTCCCCTGAGAGGCTAGATTTTTAGGTTAAATAAGGAATATAAACCAGACGAAAGTGAAAGTGGATTTATTTCATTTTAGACTGTGCATTTGTTTTGCTTATTCATATGACGATAAAAGAAACATCTTCAATAAAGTTGAACATCTGGAGAAAGAAGAAAACCACTATTTTGTCAAAGACAACATTTGAGCTCAGTGTTTAGACCCGGTTCATCACTTTTATTTGACATTTTCCCTTTAAAACTCGAACCGAGCTGACCAGATAGCCGAGATTCGGTTTTTTTGGAGACAGACATAAGGAATATAACGAGACACCACTGGCATGACTGCCCGAGCATGGTTATCAAACTCTTTGTGACCTGATAAGATCAAGAATGTGTGCAGAATTTTAATGTACAAATATCATTTATCGTGGTGGTCAGTGAAAGAGAAATCCCCCCCTTCCGCCAGTTTCACTTTCCATTTGTGTGCCTTTTGCTTTTCCCCCTCCAGATGCAGAAGTGGGTTGTGATCTGCTGGGCCGCCCTGGCTGTGGTTGGTGCTGATGTGTGTCCAGATGGAGGGCTGTGTAAAGAAGGGGAAACCTGCTGCAACAGCCCAGCAAACGGTTACGGGTGTTGCCGATATGAAAACGTAAGGCCAGGTGTTATTATACCATCATGCAACTTGAGTGTTCACGACAATGTAATTATATTTATTGTACTTGTTTTAATTGGCTTCCTTTTTGCAGTAAGAGTGGGGGGGGGGGGACCCCAACGGATATCCATTTGGGTTCATGTTCTGCTAGTAACTCATTTAAACCAAGTTTTGATGTATGAAAATCTCACAATCTCTAAAAACAAAACAAAAAACAAATGTATAGAAACGTTTCTGAGAGACGTCGGACATCTACAATTATAATCAGAAGAAATGATTGCTGTTATTGATGAGTTGGTTTACTTAAAACCAGAATCAGACCTGTTGTAAATTATTTTGCTATACGACATTTGTTTAAATCAATAAAAATCTATTAGCTTTATATATTAGTATGAACAGTTTCATTCACATCAACTAAATGCATTCCTATAGACTAAAAACAGCCCAGCTTATTAGTCATCAAGTATGTAAATATTAAAGAGTAAAATGTGTAGTGTTCACATCTTCATGGTAACTGGACAAAATCTTCTATAGATTTCTGTTTTAAAATAACTCCAAAAGTGCAAAAGGGAGGAATTCCATCCTAACCTACTGAGCAAAGCTGCAGTACGTCACCTTCAGTGTAGGTAAATTGTCCCTTTGTCTATAGTTAAATGTACATGTGAGATAACCCTTCACTTATACTTTAAAGTAAATATAATTATGCAGCGATACTATTCACCCTCAGCTGTGTTTTACTACTTTGAAATCCAGATAGAAGGACGTGCCGCTTTCCCTCAATGTGATAGCTGTTTCAAACTTTGGTAGTCAAAGTGTTTCTACTACTGCTGTCTCCTCAGGCTGAGTGCTGTGATGATCACATCCACTGCTGTCCAGAGGGCACAGTCTGTAATAAAGCCTTATCTGGCTGTATTAATACCACCCTGACCATCCCCTGGGTGAAAAGAACCCCTGCTGATCAGCCCAAAGTCTCTAAAGTAAGCGTCGTCACACGTTAGTTGTTTTCTGTCACAAAGTCAGATTAAATAATCGTGGTGGATTAAAAGAAGTAATACTGTCCTCTTTCCCACCTTCTGACCACTCAGTCCTTCAGGATGATCAAGACATACGAGAGTCAGGAAGACGACAACATCTGCCCCGACCTGTCACGATGCCCTGCTGAGTATTCCTGTCTGAAGGGTTTGACGAAGTTTGGCTGCTGTCCTCTAACTCAGGTAAGCTAACCACCACAAATAAGATGTGCTTCAGATACTTAAGTAGCACTGAGTGGAAAAACAAAGTGAGTGATGACACTAATCTTTTATTTGTGGTTCATTCCTGTGAAGGAATCTTGAATCTAGGAGGGGATTTCCATACATACACACCGATCAACCACATGATTAAAACTCGTTATTCTAATATTGTGCAGCCAAAAGAGCTCTGATCAGAAGGGGTACTCACTCAGGGTCTCTGAAAGTTTTCACTACCAGGAAATTGGTGGCAGAGTTAGTCTGCAAATTTTTGGGTGACTGGTACATATCAGATTAACTTGCATATGATTACTAAGTACATGGCAACAAGATGGTTGTCTATTCACTTCACCTGTCAGTAGCTTTGATGTTTTGGATAACAGGTTCACGTATTTTGTCCCCTTGTCATATTTAGTTATTGTCATATTCATTTCCAGCATCATCTCACTTCCTTTAAAGCTCCCTGGTTGTTACTGTACTTTGGGTACGGCATGTTTAAACATCTTTCACTTCTGTTTTGCATCTTGAATCACACCACTATAACAAAGGTCGGTGCTGAACAACATAGTACAGTTTGGTAAAACTACACCTCCCTTCTCTTTGCTTTTCTAAAGAGTCACTCTAAATAAATCTTAACTTTTTTTTGCAAACTGCATTTAAGCTGTTAACAACTCCACCTGCTGTTACAGAACATCCATTAGGAAAGCTATGGATATTTCCCTTACCCACCCCACAGGCTCTCGTGGGAAAAAGTAAAAAGATGTCTTTATGTCACTGGGTTACAGTAGGAAGTCGAATCTATTTAAACAACATGCACTTTAGAAGACTTTTGTTTATCATCTTGAGTCTTCTGTTTAAAGGGAAAGCTCTAACAGAAATTGGCTCAGATCTACAAATCCTTTTGTTATGTATGACCAATACTTCAGTATCTTTCACCAGCACCAACGCAACAATTATTTATGTCTCGTCTCATTTTTTTTTTCTGCTTGTATTTTATTTTAATTTCAATTTAGGGATTTATCTTTTTTAATTTCCAGATTTATAGCTAACGGTCTTTCAACTGATAAACAGCAAAGTCCCTAACCATTTAATCGATGCCATGAAAAAGACACTTGCACAGTGATAGAGCTTACTTCCTCTCAAAAGAGGATCTTTCTTTGATGCTTTGTTTGCATAGCTGGTTGACCCACTAAGCTTCTACACTTTACCGAGGACATTCAGTGCTTTGGAATAGATTTTTGCTCTTGTTACAAGTTTAATGTAAACTTACCTGCCACTTAATTAGCTACACCTTCTAGCTTGGTCAAGCCCCTCATTTCAAAAAGCCAAACCTCCATGGCGCATAACATGCTTGTTGTATAATTGCAGTCTCCTCATATAACAAGCACCTTTAGTTACTAACTAAATATCTTTTTGCATCTTGAACTTTGCAAAGAGATGTTTCTCAGAGATTCTGGTACATTGACATGATAACATCAGATTCAGATCCATGATGTGAACCTCCTCTTCCACCATATTCAAAAAGTGTTCTGTTGGACCCAGATTTATGACTGTGGAGATCTTTTGAGTGCATTGACCTCATTGTCATGTCAAGAAACTACGTTGAGCTGGTCTGAGCTTTTGTGGTGTGGTGCATTAACCGGCTGGAGGCAGCCATCAGGAGTTAGGTATATTGCAGCCATACGAGGATGGACACGGTCAGCAGCACACAGGCTGTGGCATTTAAAAGATATTCAGTTAGTACTAAATGCACCACGAAAACATCCTCCAAACATCACACCACCACCAGCTTTAATATATTAGTAGAATGGCAGCTGAAAAAGTGTCCCTAATAAACTGGCTGGAGATTGTAAAAGCGGTTTCTGCTTGCACTAAAACAGCAGCTGGTCGTTTGTTACTCTTTATTTCACTGAACCTTTTTTCCTCTTTGAAATCTTTCATTTACTGCATGAATAGATAAACAGTTCCAATGCTTTTGTTTAATTCATAATTCTTGATTTTCTCACTGCTATCAGGGAATCTCCTGCCCCGATGGCAAACACTGCTGCCCTGAGGGCCACGACTGCAGCTCAGACAGCCGAGGCTGCATCAAAAAAGGTTCAACTTCCCCGCCAAAGTATCATAATTCAGTCGTATCACTATTCCTTTTCCTGTTTTGAGTTTTGATGTTCATGTGATATTGTTGCAGAGCTCGTGGTTACAGTTCTATGCAGCGATGGCATTTCAGAGTGCCCAGATGGTACCACCTGCTGTGAAACAAATGACGGGAAATGGGCATGCTGTCCACTATCAAAGGTACAAAATGCTACTCCATACCATGAGTGAGATCATGAATGACAAAAAAGTCAAATTATGGATTTGCATGTCCTGCATTGACGTCCAGTTATCGTGACTTAATGGTGTTTTATTATTTTCCATGTGAACAGGCCGTGTGCTGCGCTGACAAGATACACTGCTGCTCTGAAGGGACCACATGTGATGTCGAGCATTCCAAATGCATTGACTCTTCTACCAAGAAAGAGATGCCAATGTGGGCAAAGCTCCCTGCCAGAGTGAGAGCAGCTTGGGAAAACCAGAAAGGTCAGAAATTTTTAATTGACTGTTTTGCTGTGAACGTTAAGCTTAGTTCCTTGTTCTCACTAAGTATTTGAAAGTGTGTGTGTGTGTGTGTGTGTTTATCTTAATCTTTGTGTTTTTCTGTTCCCAGAAGAAGTGCCAGTTGAAGCAGTGAATAACACAGGAACAGAAAACGCCCCCAAAGTCACCACAGCCAATCTGCTTCCTCCATCTGGTAAGACAGTAAATGTGTCATCAGTTGCTAAGGCAGCTGCAGGTGAGACTATCCCCATGAAACAAATAATGTAGAACAATGAGACTGGAAAAAAAAGCACATGATTTATCACAAGACACATAAAGGTGATTCCATCTCAAGTTTCAACATCTTAAAATGACTGCTGAGAATTTTTTGCTTCGTATGTCAAATGCTTTCCAAGATATTATTTTTTAAAAGGTGGTCCACTGACTCACTTTCGGGCCATTTTTTTTGGCATTGTCGGTTTTTAGGTGTGCCAGTGCGTGCATGATTAATGGTTCAGGTAAATCTTTTTTTCTCTTACCAGTTTCATTATTTCCTGGTAATGACAAGACAAATCTGGCGCTGATAGGCAGGTCTATCCAGCTATAATTAAATGTTGCAACACCCCGTCTTCAATTAATGTTTTTGTTTGGTGGTAGTTTTTCCCTTACCAAGCCTGCTAACTATTACAACATATTTATAATGCTTGTTCAGAAACATCACTGTAACTCATGAAAAACGTCAAAATATTACAGTGCAGGCAGCCCAGTTTGAACTTTTAATATGATATTGAAGGTAAAAGGGGGAGCCGCTGCAACGACCCACTCTGAAATCAGTGGAAGCATTTTGGTGGGACAAGCCGGAATGCTAAGAACAAATAACGCACAGATACAGATACCTGCTAAGTAACATGCAAATAGAATTTTACACTTTTTGGATGTGCTGTTACTACAAATAACCACACAGAAAGCCACATTTTTTTTTTTATGTGTCAATTCTTGTGTGTATTAAAAAAACAAAAACAACTTTGTATGGCAAGTATGGTCAAGAGGTCCAGTTCTGTGAATCAACAGTTTAGCAGTCCTGTCTGCATTCACCAGTCACTCAAATCAGCCACAGCCTAACTTTAAGTTTCAATAAACAATAAATAATCTAAACTCTTACCAGAAGAGCTGAAGCTGTTATAGCTGCAAATGGTGGGCCGACATCATATTAAACCCTTTGGGTTAAGAACAGGATGTCACTGAAGTTCATATGCGTGTGAAGAGAGATGAGTGAATACTTTTGGCAATATACATCATTGGTTCTGCTGTTAGTCCAATATGCATTTTCAATTCAAATATATATTTTTAATGTGATGATTTTTGTTGCAATGTCATGGAACAAAAAAACACTGAGGCTGAGGGGCAGAAACCTGAAGCACCACATGGTTTGTTTGACAGATCAAACTTGACAGTCAACCTTTAAAAGTACTTGGAAAAAGGAGAAGTTTTATTTTTAAAGAATGGCTTTTGTAGCATGACATCTAAATTGTTCCAGTATGTGTGACTGTATTGGTAAATACTTCCTCATATAACACAGACTGCTCCAAACTGACTCTGATTTGGCTACAAGAGAAAGGAATAGTGGTGAATGCAGCTGTCTTAATATAACAGTGCTTTTGCCTGCATTACTTCTGCCCAAAACAGCTCTGTTCCTCCTCAGTTCCTGCCAACTATAAATGAGTTATATCTTTATTTAGACAGGAATTATTTATCTTTCCTCCATGAGCCAATCAAATGGTTCACAATAAATTCGCTGTGTTTTGTGCACAGCAGGACACACATCTCTGATTAGCTTTAACTATGGTGCATCCTCTTCATTCTCATATTTCCACCATTTGGTCTGAATTTAATGTCATCATTACATCTCTATCATGGTACAACACAAATGACCGTATTGGAGTCATTTGGACAGTTGCCCCTTGTGACTTAAAGCAGGCTTCTTTAGACCAAGGAAGTTATTCAATTCAGTTAAAGTTTTAGTACAGTTTTATTTATATAGCACCGATTCAAAACAAGAGTCGCCTCACTATAAGCTTTATTAAAAGAAATGTTTTAACAGTAAACACGGTGTTTGCCCCCTCAATCCAAACTGGGATTGAGGGCTCCCAGTCTACTTCAAAAAACCCTACGAACCACAAGTAAACCTGCAGTCCGAAAGTGAAATGCACTATTGGAATAATATGGTTTTATGAGGTGTGGATAACATATGACAGGCCCTGATCATTCAGGACTTTGTATTTCAGGAGAAACATTTTATATTTAATTTGCAGTTGTGTAATTGTTTTAGTCTTTTATTTAAATACAATTAAAATGTTTGCAGTTTCGAGTTCATGAATTCTTAGTCAGAGAATGGATGTCTTTACTGACAGGTATTTAAGTAAAACAAAAATATTGAAAGACGTGTCACTAGTCTGTGGTAAATTATACTAGTTTTTATGTTATATGCATTTTTTTACTGTCATAACTCAGAAATAATATTTAATTGATTGGGGCGTCTTCATTTTCTTTAATTTTGTTCGTGTTCAAACTCACTGACAACTGACATTGCTCCATAACACTGCGAGTGGTCAAAGAGTGCACCAGGTAATTTTAGTAATTATAACATGGAACTGTTATTGTCGTCAATTCCAAATTTGACAAAATCTCATGATGATCTCGCTGGTTGTTCGTATCACTTATCAAATGGTTCATGAGGATGATTATTACATTCAGTCAGTGGAAGTGAGGGCTCACAACGATGGCAGTCATGAAACATTAGTGGATTAATTTTTTTCTCAATGTCTTTTCTCCAGCAAACGATGTTCCATGTGACGATACATCAGCCTGTCCTGATGGCACAACCTGCTGTAAAACCCAAGAAGGTGGCTGGGCCTGCTGTCCAATGCCAGAGGTACAGTATTACCATCTATCCATCCATTTTTTTAAATGCTTTTCAATTTGGAGGAGAGAGGGGAGTGCAGTGCGAACAAACACTACTGAGTCTCGTCTGCCATTTATTTAGACATTTCTGCTTAAATGTATAATTACTTGCAGTTTAAGGTGTTTTAAATATATTGATGGTGTTCTGTTTGCCCTAATTCCAGGCTGTTTGTTGTGAAGACTTCATACACTGTTGTCCCAAAGGGAAGAAATGTAACTTGGAGGCTCAAACCTGTGAAGACGGCGTGATCTCTGTGCCCTGGGCCAAGAAGGTCCCTGCAATCATAAAGCAGAAGGTAGAGGTGAAGGATGTTCCATGTGACGATACATCAGCCTGTCCTGATGGCACCACCTGCTGTAAAACCCAAGAAGGTGGCTGGGCCTGCTGTCCAATGCCAGAGGTACAGTGTTACCATCTATACATCCATTTTCTTAGCTGGCTTCCTTTGTTGGGAGAGGAAGAGGGGAGAGAAGATGGGTGATGGGATGGCAGGGCACAAGCATCAAAGCCCTGACTGCCATTTATTTAACAGTTTCTCTTTAGCATTTCAGGTGTTTTTAGTATATTGACACCTTTCTGTCTGTGCTGTGATTTCATTTCCAGGCTGTTTGTTGTGAAGACTTCATACACTGTTGTCCCAAAGGGAAGAAATGTAACTTGGAGGCTCAAACCTGTGAAGACGGCGTGATCTCTGTGCCCTGGGCCAAGAAGGTTCCTGCAATCATAAAGCAGAAGGTAGAGGTGAAGGATGTTCCATGTGACGATACATCAGCCTGTCCTGATGGCACCACCTGCTGTAAAACCCAAGAAGGTGGCTGGGCCTGCTGTCCAATGCCAGAGGTACAGTATTACCATCTATCCGTCAATTTTCTTAACTGGCTTTCTTTGTCAGGCTTGGAGGGGCAAGGGGAGGGCAGGGCAGGGCACAAGCAAACATCAAAGCCTTGTCTGATATTTATTTAACAGTTTCTGTTTAACATTCCAGGTGTTTTTAGTATATTGACACCTTTCTGTCTGTGCTGTCATTTTGTTTCCAGGCTGTTTGTTGTGAAGACTTCATACACTGTTGTCCAAAGGGGAAGAAATGTAACTTGGAGGCTCAAACCTGTGAAGACGGCCTGATCTCTGTGCCCTGGGCCAAGAAGGTTCCTGCAATCATAAAGCAGAAGGTAGAGGTGAAGGATGTTCCATGTGACGATACATCAGCCTGTCCTGATGGCACCACCTGCTGTAAAACCCAAGAAGGTGGCTGGGCCTGCTGTCCAATGCCAGAGGTACAGTGTTACCATCTATCCATCCATATTCTTAAACACTTGTCCACTTCATGGATGAGGGAATGGCTTGAACCTATCCTGGCTCTCATGGGATGGGATAAGGGGCAGATTACACCTTGGATAGGTCTCCTGTCTATTGCAGGGCTAACACATACCACACAGCCTCGTCTCACATGTGTTTCAAAGTTCCTATTTATATATGTAACTACTTGTAGTTTAAGGTGTTTTTTTATCCTGTAATTTCATTTCCAGGCTGTTTGTTGTGAAGACTTCATACACTGTTGTCCCAAAGGGAAGAAATGTAACTTGAAGGCTCAAACCTGTGAAGACGGCCTGATCTCTGTGCCCTGGGCCAAGAAGCTCCCTGCAATCATAAAGCAGAAGGTAGAGGTGAAGGATGTTCCATGTGACGATACATCAGCCTGTCCTGATGGCACCACCTGCTGTAAAACCCAAGAAGGTGGCTGGGCCTGCTGTCCAATGCCAGAGGTACAGTGTTACCATCTATCCATCCATATTCTTAAACACTTGTCCACTTCATGGATGAGGGAATGGCTTGAACCTATCCTGGCTCTCATGGGATGGGATAAGGGGCAGATTACACCTTGGATAGGTCTCCTGTCTATTGCAGGGCTAACACATACCACACAGCCTCGTCTCACATGTGTTTCAAAGTTCCTATTTATATATGTAACTACTTGTAGTTTAAGGTGTTTTTTTATCCTGTAATTTCATTTCCAGGCTGTTTGCTGTGAAGACTTCATACACTGTTGTCCCAAAGGGAAGAAATGTAACTTGAAGGCTCAAACCTGTGAAGACGGCCTGATCTCTGTGCCCTGGGCCAAGAAGGTTCCTGCAATCATAAAGCAGAAGGTAGAGGTGAAGGATGTTCCATGTGACGATACATCAGCCTGTCCTGATGGCACAACCTGCTGTAAAACCCAAGAAGGTGGCTGGGCCTGCTGTCCAATGCCAGAGGTACAGTATTACCATCTATACATCCATTTTCTTAAATGCTTGTCAATTTCAGGGTTGGCGGGGAGAGGGGAGGGCAGGATGAACACATATTACACAGCTCTGTCTGCCATTTATTTAGACATTTCTGTTTAAATGTATAATTACTTGCAGTTTAAGGTCATTTTAGTATATTGATGGTATTCTGTTCGCCCTAATTCCAGGCTGTTTGCTGTGAAGACTTCATACACTGTTGTCCCAAAGGGAAGAAATGTAACTTGAAGGCTCAAACCTGTGAAGACGGCCTGATCTCTGTGCCCTGGGCCAAGAAGCTCCCTGCAATCATAAAGCAGAAGGTAGAGGTGAAGGATGTTCCATGTGACGATACATCAGCCTGTCCTGATGGCACCACCTGCTGTAAAACCCAAGAAGGTGGCTGGGCCTGCTGTCCAATGCCAGAGGTACAGTATTACCATCTATCCGTCAATTTTCTTAACTGGTTTTCTTTGTCAGGCTTGGAGGGGCAAGGGGAGGGCAGGGCAGGGCACAAGCAAACATCAAAGCCTCGCCTGATATTTATTTAACAGTTTCTGTTTAACATTTCAGGTGTTTTTAGTATATTGACACCTTTCTGTCTGTGCTGTCATTTTGTTTCCAGGCTGTTTGTTGTGACGACTTCATACACTGTTGTCCCAAAGGGAAGAAATGTAACTTGGAGGCTCAAACCTGTGAAGACGGCCTGATGTCTGTGCCCTGGGCCAAGAAGGTTCCGGCAATCATAAAGCAGAAGGTAGAGGTGAAGGATGTTCCATGTGACGATACATCAGCCTGTCCTGATGGCACCACCTGCTGTAAAACCAAAGAAGGTGGCTGGGCCTGCTGTCCAATGCCAGAGGTACAGTGTTACCATCTATTAATTTGTCTTGATGCATGCCTAATCATGCAGGTACCGTCAAGTGGTCTTAAATGTACACCCTGTTGATGTATCTTCGGTACACTATACAGACTTGGTGTAGATTCCCCGGGCATAGCCTGTGGCATGAAGTCCGGTCAATAGTATTGCCTTGTTGTAACTGCTTCAGACAATCTATCACCCTCGTAATGGGAAGGGGGCTAAGGAAAGCTCCAGCCAATCCAGGAGAGAAGGACAACTGGTTGCCTAAGCGAAAATCCTTAGTGATCCATTATGTGTCAGGAGGATCGTAACAGTTGAAACAAATTTTTTTTAAACGCCGCGTCTCTGTGGCTTTAAAACCCCAAAACACGGTGGACCAAAAATTGGCCCACCCCAAGGATCAGGTCCCCCGACACAAACAGAATAATTTAGTGTACACTGTTAGGTGACAGGAGGATTGTCATGATTTATATCATGGGGGAACCCAAACAACCTGTGGCGAAACCGTTGGCACAACACAGAAGAGCTAACTCGTCAGGCCAGGACTCCGCAGTCTATTTACACCTACAGGTCAATGGACACTCTTTCAGTGATGAGGATGTACACATCCTGGACAGTGAGGAACACTCGTTTAAGCGGGGATTCAAGGAGGCTATTTGGGTGAAAAGGGAAAGACCATCTCTGAATCGAGGGGGAGGTCTAAGGGTACATCTTTCACCATCGTACAATGCTGTGATTACAGCCTTCCCCAACTCTCTGTGACTGGAGTGGTTGTTAATCAATAGTCATGACAATTTGCATAGTAACGATCAAGGAACTGACCTCACAGCCCATTGTTCATTCAGTGGGCTAGTTTCAGACATTGTGCAAATGTACTGTTTATAAGGTTGGGGAAACCTGCAGTCAGCTGAGACCGAAGAAGTCACTTGGATGAGTGATGAAATGTTTCTCCCACTGAAAACGCTACGTCCAGATGAGCAGAATCAAACTTCTGGGGCATCTATTAATTCATTTCCCTAACTGCTTTACTTTGTCAGGCTTGAAGGGTAAAAGGCAGAGGAGGCGAGGACAGGGCATAAGCATACACCACAGCCTCGTCTGATATTTATTTAACAGTTTCTGTTTAACATTTCAGGTGTTTTTAGTATATTGACACCTTTCTGTCTGTGCTGTCATTTCATTTCCAGGCTGTTTGTTGTGACGACTTCATACACTGTTGTCCCAAAGGGAAGAAATGTAACTTGGAGGCTCAAACCTGTGAAGACGGCGTGATCTCTGTGCCCTGGGCCAAGAAGGTTCCTGCAATCATAAAGCAGAAGGTAGAGGTGAAGGATGTTCCATGTGACGATACATCAGCCTGTCCTGATGGCACCACCTGCTGTAAAACCCAAGAAGGTGGCTGGGCCTGCTGTCCATTGCCAGAGGTACAGTATTACCATTTATCCATCCATTTTTTTAAATGCTTTTCAATTTGGAGGAGAGAGGGGAGTGCAGTGCGAACACACACTACTGAGTCTCGTCTGCCATTTATTTAGACATTTCTGCTTAAATGTATAATTACTTGCAGTTTAAGGTGTTTTAAATATATTGATGGTGTTCTGTTTGCCCTAATTCCAGGCTGTTTGTTGTGAAGACTTCATACACTGTTGTCCCAAAGGGAAGAAATGTAACTTGGAGGCTCAAACCTGTGAAGACGGCCTGATGTCTGTGCCCTGGGCCAAGAAGCTTCCTGCAATCATAAAGCAGAAGGCAGAGGAGAAGAAAGTTCCTTGTGATCACACAGCAGCCTGTCCTGATGGCACCACCTGCTGTAAAACCCAAGAAGGTCGCTGGGCCTGCTGTCCATTGCCAGAGGTTAGCATTGGACTGAAATCGGTTTTTAGACCACATTTCTCAAAAGTACTTTATTAACACACACAGAATGTCAAATTTACACCAAACAGAAAACTGTTGGTAACCTAAAGTTCCATCACTCTGGATGGCTGCATGCAGCTATCACCAGGAACCTGTTAGTTAAAGGAGCTTAAACTGCTGTACGTGCTGTATGTCCTGCATCTTTTACAAAAACTGGAGACCACTTGAGTATCATATTGATGAGGTAAAAGTTGACTTACAGTGACAAAGCTACCAATACATGCCTAAGCATGTTGCTGGCTAAGTTACAGCTAGTAAAGCGAATATTCTTTACACCACCACGGTGACACAGTGGTTTCGTGGTTGATGATGGAGTGATGTAGATAAAGTGTACAGAAAATAAAGAGTCTGTGGTTAAAAATGTGACTTGTTAAGAGTGTAAAATTACTCTGAGGTCAGTAAGACTGGACAAGTGCGTTGTAACGGTGAGTGTGTTACATGATTTACTGCTGCACCCACTTTACTTAAAAACAAAAGAAAGTTCTGTGACTGCACTAACCCTTGTCTTTGCTAGCCTCTGCACAGACACAGTTTGTTTGTGTAGTGCGTGACAAAAAATAAAAGCAGGTTGTTATATTTCTAGAAATATCAAATAATATTTTTAATCTACATTGCATTTAACCTGTTTTATTTTTGTCAGCATTGCTCTGCCAAGCATTGTCAGGCTTCTGTTTGTATTTGAACTTGACTATCTGTGACTGACTGCACTTTTGTCTTTTTGCATAAAAGGCGGTCTGCTGTGACGATCACAAACACTGCTGCCCGAGCGGCACCACCTGTGACCCGACCGCCGTGTCTTGCAATGGCCCATCAGGCTCAACTCCCATGCTACAGAAGGTACCTGCGTTCACTACTGAAGCACCTACTACTGTGCAGCCTACAACTGAGAGTCCAACAACAAGCGCTAAATCGGAGGAGGAGGACAAAGAAGAAGAAGGCATGATTAACTGTGATGCCCACACCAGCTGCCCTCAGTCAACCACCTGCTGCTACATGAAGAATTTTAAAAAGTGGGGCTGCTGTCCGCTGCCTGAGGTGAGCTCTGCTTTTTCACAGCATCACTGACCTCGTGTCTCCTCCATCTGTTATTAAACATCAATATGCAGCAGCCCAGCGCATATTTGTCGCAGTTTAATTTTATAATGACAGGAGGACATACAGAAAGTGTCAATAAGGTCTTGTTCTCATCCATCTTTTCTAAAATGGTTGCTTCTATTGGCAGTCATTGGAAGAGTCAACATTAACGTCACTATTACTTTGCATCCTAACAATGCTTACACGTATGTGTCACATCTATGAGTCATACTTCCACTCCTGATATAAACGGCGGTTTTGGAAGAGAATGCAAATTTGTAATTTTTTTCACACAACACAATTGAGGCAGTTGATGTTTACTATGATTACCAGCCAGTCCACAAACACCAATCAAACATATTGCTTGAATAAGTTGTGCAGTACAGCACAGTTTCATTTGCAAAGCTGTTGTCATTTAATCCTCCAATATGTAAAGAAATGCTTCACTAACTCTACACTAACACACTGTCAGTTATTACACACCTTGGGCCGTCAGTAACATTTCCCAGGTTTTGAAAAAAAGCTTATTTTTACACCACAGTGGTTTTGTTGATGTCTTTTGTGTAGCTGAAGATTATTTGTCCTTCTACAATACAAGAAAGAGAAAAATCCAGTACAAGAAAATAAGATAGTTTAGATCATTTTAAAAGCCAACCTCTTTTAGGACCTGGCAAGATTCAAAACATCCTGAAGAAGTTGCAAGAGATCTTAAAAGAGGATTAGATGGTTTATTTTAGACCATGTGGTGTGAGGTATGTGTGTGAGTGTGTGTGTGTGGAGGGCGGGGGAACCACACAGATCACCAAGCAGTTTTTAGGCCGGCTGAGTTTTTTCATTCCTAAAACTTCCTTTGAAGCTTATGAAAGAAAAACCTGCCGCCCACACTGCAGTCACGGAAGATGTTAACTGAATGTCACCTGTTCATCAAGCCCCAAAAAAGCACAACTAGACATCATCTTTAGCCCTAATTTGCATGGTGATATCCTGTTTTTCTGTTTCACATCTTTTCTCATATTCCTGTTGAGAACTGGCGACTTTAGCAGCTTACAGGCCACAGTCACTCAAATGAACTCGAATGAACTTTATTTTGGTTGCCACTCTGAATTTATAATAGTCATTTATAAACTGATGTGTCTTTAAGTTTCTAGAATAGAATTTCAGCATCTTCTTCAGACTCTCTATAACCTTTATATATACACCAATGAAAAAAGAAGTGAAACAGCAGAATTGATGAAGTGAAAGCCACTGCTCATGTTTTCACTTCTCCCCAGGCGGTGTGCTGTGAGGATGGGAGTCACTGCTGTCCTAACCAGTACAAATGTGACAATAGCCGCACGTCGTGCATAAAAGGAGAAGTGGTGATTCCATGGTACACCAAAATTCCAGCCATTACCAGCGACGAGGCCGAGCCCTACTCTGTCCAGTGCGAAGGTGCAAGCCAGTGTCCTGAACAAACCAGCTGCTGCAAGCTGTTCACAGGCGAGTGGGGCTGCTGTCCACTCAAAAATGTGAGTGCATGAAAATATCATATACCCTGGTAGCCGTCTCATCAGGTCAGGCTTTGCCTATGCAAACTGGGAACTATAATTTGCACCAACTATGTGTCTGCAGGCTGTTTGCTGTCCGGATAAGGAGCACTGTTGCCCGCAGGGTTACACCTGTGACATCTTATCCAGATCCTGCCAGAAGCTCATCATGATGCAGCTGGAGAGAGTCCCACTGACACCGGTGTATCTACTTGAGCCTCAACCCCAGCTCAGCCCAACAAAGCACAAAGACATCAAGTGCGATGAACAGACCAATTGCGGGCATGATGAAACTTGCTGCAGGACTTCTGCCACTTCCTGGGGCTGCTGTCCATCTTCTAACGTATGATTTACAGAAACTAGTCCTGCTTCCTTCCTCCTGCTTTATGTTAACTGTCAGGGAGAGCTGAGAACTGTCAGTAAGCCAAGGGCTCCAAAATTTTTCATATGCTTACCTCAGAAAAGGGAGGCTGCACCTCTTGACTGCCTTCAGGCTCACTGCTATTTTGAGATCACTCCTGGAAAGTCCAGTTTTAGGTCAGCAGATGAAAGTAATTTTATTTTACAGCCAAAGTAGTATTTCCTCATTTTGTACTATATACAGTAATTCCCTAGATTTCAGTTCCATCCTTCAGTGAAATTATAACCCTTTACACAGTTAGGTTACCTTTTACCAGACTGCAAACTCAACCATTTTACCCTCTAATTAGTTTGTAAACATATATTCACTGCTCGAGATTCAACATGAGCTCCATTGTAAACAAATTAGTAGGTTAAACCACTGTTGACATGAATAGGTTTTAAACTAATATGTTGTATAAATATGTAGGCCTCTAAACAGAGCCATAAGGAGAACTTTGCTACTTAAAAAAATTAGTGGTATTACTGTTGTGTTTTCATGTAATACTAAAAGGCAAATCTGTACTTACATTGCAGCATCTTTTTAAAAAAATGCCTTATAAAGCATCACAACGTCTGAATTGTGAGGTTTTGTGCCAATAAAAAGGGAGCGTGTATGAGTTAAGTAAACCATTCAGTTTTTTTTACAGACTTTCCTCCCTCTGTCCTCCCTCTAGGCAGTGTGCTGCAGCAACATGAAGCACTGCTGCCCGACCGGGTACACCTGTACGGAAGAAAACTCCTGCATCCAGAACTCCAAGCTTTACTGGCCCAACTGGCACGTGTTCCTCGCCAACAAAAAAAGAGCCCTAATTGTGTGAAAACACCACCTCTAAACTGTTACTAGTTTTAGTTTTTGCATATAACGCACTAATGGAGAAAGAATTCTACATTAATTTCAAAATGCTTTGTTTTTAAATGACACTTTGAAAACGATTTGCACCTCAGTTGCTAAGATGTTTGCAATCTTGAAGTTGAACATTTTGGTCTGAATGCACCTAATTATATAGATGACCGTGTGACTAATGTATTTAAGGAGTTATCTTTGTTATTCCAAGCACACTCAGTTTGTCACTTGAAATGCTACTCCATCCACAATAGAAGACAATCGAAACACTCCACTTGTCAGTCATCTGTTTCTTTAAGACTTGCTGCAGCTGCCTTCTGTTGAAAAGGTTATTTCTTTATCAATAATAGTCAATCAGTCAAAACCTGATTCAATATCTTTCATCATTCTGAACATTCAGTCTGATCATTTAATGATTTTGTGGTGTAATTACTCATTAAATCTTGGGTTCATAATTTTGTGCATTGGATTAGTAATCTGTGTTAATGAGGCAAAGGTGAAGAAATTCATGCTTGGATGATCTTACCCTGTCAAAGTGTCACATTATCCATTAAATCAATAAAAAAGAAGTGACATTATTAAAAGTTGTCCAGTCACTTATTGTGGTTTATTAGAAAGGGCTGTGAAAAAAGAAAATGCAGTTTATGAATGCTGTTATATTTAGTTTTATATTTATTTTACAGTGCCAATGTCTGCTATAAATAACATTATAATATATATTTTGTTCTTTGGTATAAGTAGAAATAATTGTTCTCCTTTGTCACATTTCAAAAAGGCCATGCAAATGATAAAAAGAAAACAGGTGTTACAATAAGGAAGTCCACTACAATTTCACGTAAAAGATTACCTGGCCTGTTTTCCTTTATCCTTACTTCCGGCACAGAATTTCACTTTTTAGGCTGACGTCGTACTGCTGGAGATTTGACTTTTATTTTTTTTTATTTTTGAAACCGTGATTTCAGCTTTTATGTGGGCTCGTGCTGCCTCCTGTCTACCAGCAGTAAAAATTACAGCTTAAGTGGAAATCCAAACATCCGATTCTACGTTTCAAAATAATAGTCTAACCCGGAGAAGTAAGTTTCTTGATTAAATATCAAAACTGTTTTTTTAAAGAGCTAAAACAACAAATAAAAATAAAATATTTAAAAACAAATGATAAAAATACGACACTTAAATGAACTGTGAAATTATTTATTACATTAATCGAAAGCTTAAAGTTACATGTTCGCAGTAATGGTGTGTTTTATACATTGTATAAATATATAGAGGGACGTTAAAATGGGATTTGGCAGGTGGGGTAATTAATGAAAAGTAAGTCACAGAATTATTTCGTTTGTGAGGTCCAGTAGATTTTCCTTTGAGTGCAGAATGGGATCAGCTGATCTGCTCCTCCGGTACTCAGTGCAATTACATTCAAGATATAATTAAATGTTTCATTTCCAACGGGGTCCCTTTAGCTCATTTAGCTCATCCTTTTATGCACGTATGCATTTCCGATATTAAGGTAAACGTTTATTTAAACTTTTATTTTGAAGACATGCGAGCCCAGTTTCCGGCAATTGACTCCGTTTACTTGACGTGCCTGCGTTTTGACGTGTGAATCATCCTTCCTCCTAAGATGGCGTTGCACCTGTTCTGTCTGTGTTGATTCTACTTGTTTTCGGCTCGGCATTAGAAAATAAACGATCTTCCAAGCGTCGACATTAAAGCGGACACGGTTCCGTAGCGAGGTCGGCTGTTCAAAGATGTCCACAGACGAGCTGTCAGCCTCGGATAGCGAGGCTGTGCTAGCCGGAGCAGGGGAGCGGTGGGCTCCGGTGGGCGCTGTGGCTAGCCCCGAGGATGAGAGCGGGAGCTGCGGCAGGGGCGCTCATTCGAGGCAGAGATGCTCGACGTCGGCCAGCGAGGAGGAAATGACCTCCCGGCTGAGGAGGCTCGAGGAGGAGCAGGACTTACTAAACTCCTCTCTCCTCGCACTCACCTCTCACTTCGCTCAGGTCCAGTTCAGACTGAAGCAGATCGTTCACGCACAGAGCGAGGAGAAGGAGAGGATGCTGGCAGACCTGGAGGAGTTCGCCTTCAGGGGATGCCCGCATGTGGTGGGCTGCAGGGCTCAGGACACCAAGCAGCTGGAGAACTCGGTGAGGACTCTGATTTTATACTTCCTCCAGACAGTGCGCAGACGAGAAGTGTCATAATTTTAAAATAAATATTTCCTTGTGTTGCTCTGTAATTGATTCCTATTATTACTCACATTCACTCCATATATTAGGATTGCTGTATATTATTGGTATTTTGTACCAAAAGGTTGAAAAGCTGTTTCTGTGTCAGCATTAAAATTGGATAAACATTGCATACCTGTACTAATTGGTTTCGTTTTCCAGCCTCCTCCTTTTCTGTCTTTTCTGATGGGTAAATGCTCATAGCGCTATTAAACTGCCCAACATGCACACATTTACTCTCTAGCAGCCAGTTATTCTGATTAAAGTGTCTTTATTGCATCACAGGATTGCCTGCTGCGCCCACCTGTGTGTTCCTGCAGAACTCTTATCTCTCATGGAAAAAAAATGTCTCCTATTGTCTTTTGTCACAGGCGTGTGAGTCACAGCGGCGCAGGCTCAATAAAAATGCCTCGAGCAGATCTCAGTCTGTTTAATAAAGGCTTGTGTTTGCACAGGGAAATTGAAGCCACCTGCTTTGTTCCTTTTCTTCTTCTTCTTTTTAACCCCTCTTCGGCCACAGCCTTGTCCTCGTTAGCTGCTGTGTGTGTGACTATAGATTTTCCTCATGTGTTTGACCTAAAAGCCCTTTTTCTTTGTCTCCCCTGTTGCATGCTTTGCTTGCAGGGCGATCTGGTGAGTATGAAGCGATACCTGATGTCTCGTTGAGAGTTTGGTTTGTGTAAAAGTCCTGTTCAGTGTTTGTCAGACCTTGAAGTGGCCCAAATATTCTGTTTTTTTGTGTGTTTTCATCTTAACTGGAAAATGCTGGGAACAAAATTTCCGTTTGTTGATGCTGGCAAAGCGTCCACACTGGTGTCTGTTTGTTACATGCTGTTTCAGTGTTGTGATGCTCACACTGTCAGCTCCTCCTGTCTGTAAAATCTAGAGTGACTGTTTGTGTTTTTCTCCTGTCAGAGTGAGAGGGAGAAGAGGGAACGTCTGGAAGCACAGAGGGAAAAACAGAAGGATCTCATTTTCCAGCTGAAGACGCAGCTGGATGATCTTGAGCGCTTTGCCTACCAGGAGGGAAGCTACGACTCACTGCCGCAGTCCGTCGTCATGGAGAGACAGAAGGTGGGTTTGTGTCAATGCAAACATCACAGCACTTAAATGCTGTTTACAGGTTTTCCTGACAGCCTTCAATCCCTGTTTCTCTTTTAATCTTTACAACCACCAAAGTGCAAATAAAAACTTCAGGCTCTTCCACCGTCTGAAGTGTCTTCGAGTACTTTCATAAACATTACATTATGCTGAGCAATATAATGTGATGTTTGCGTGTTTCAGTTCAGGTCAAATATCTGACCTCAGCATGCCCCAGGTTTTGTAAGGATAAGCTGTTTCTCTCATACCTATTAATACTTATTAAAAAGTACAGAGGTTATCCTGTAATCACAAAGCTGTACAAGTAGTTATATTTATATTTGAGTTATTTTTGTGCCATTTCTTTGTTAGCATATATGAAGGTTATATAACAAGAAATCAAAGTTGGTTTGATCTGGAAGGGTGAGGAACTTGAGACTAAAGCGAAAGATTTCGCTGTCAGGAAGATGGCTCTTTTATCTAGGGGAGATCACTGTTAGATAACCTGCTCGAGATCACATTATGTTCAGAAGGGGTTTTTTTTAAATAAGGGTTTTTTTAAAGTACAACATTTCCACAGATTAATTCGCGACTATAAGCTCTAAGAGCAAAAGAGTTTCTCAGCTGAGCCAATCCATTATTCATTAGACTTTTGAACTGTGTGTTAGTGATGCCACTGAATGAAGCCATGCAAACATGAGAAAGTCGAAGTGATCTCCATGATGTCATCGGCCAAATTTGGAGCGATTGTGGCTCAAGAGTTGGGAGTTCGCTGGAAGGTTGCCAGTTCGAGCCCTGGCTTAGACAGTCTCAGTCGTTGTGTCCTTGGGCAAGACACTTCACCTGTTGCCTACTGGTGGTGGTCAGAGGGCCCGGTGGCGCCAGTGTCCGGGAGCCTCGCCTCTGTCAGTGCGCCCCAGGGTGGCTGTGGCTACAATGTAGCTGCCATCACCAGTGTGTGAATGGGTGGATGACTGGATATGTAAAGCGCTTTGGGGTCCTTAGGGACTAGTAATGCGCTATACAAATACAGGCCATTTATCTGTTGAGTGTGCAAATAAGCAACTTTCAACAGCAACATATTTAAACAGCCATCAAGTTTAAATTTAAGAATGCCCTTAACATTCAAAAGCTTCTACTCCCTCTTGGAGGCAGTGACAATACGCAAAAGGCGTTTAAGCTTCAGCCTGTCTTGTGTTTTCCAGGTCATCATTGACGAGTTGATCAAAAAGTTGGATGTAAACCTGAACGAGGACATCGGGAACTTGTCACCTGAGGAGCTGAGGCAGAGAGTGGACGCTGCCATCGCTCAGATAGTGAACCCAGCCAGAGTCAAAGAGCAGCTGGTGGAGCAGCTCAAAACGCAAATCAGGGATCTGGAGATGTTCATCAACTTCATCCAGGGTACACAGCCTTCTGAGCCGTGGTTTTACTAGCAATGAGATTCATTTTTAATTTCATTCACATGATAACTTTGACATTTTCTTCCACAAGATGAGGTGGGGAACCCTCTTTTGTCAGATGGACGCAGCCAGCAGCCACGCGCAGCAGGGACCAATACCAGATCTCCAGGAGCAAAGAAGAAAGGTCAGACACTCTGTGTGTTTGTTGTATACAGAGATTTCTTAACTGTAGCTTTGATAACACAGGGTACAGTTTTTTTTGCTTTGTAGCGTTTGTAAAATAAAGTCTTTAAAATGTGTGCGTTCCTAATATGCGTTTTTCTTGTGGTTCTTCCTGCTGCAGTGGACCCAGAGCAGGCCCAGAAGATGCGAGAGACCGGCCTGCAGCTGATCCAGAAGGCCCTGGCCGTGCTGCAAATCTTTGCTGCCAGCCAATTTGGCTGCGCAACCGGACACGTCCCCCAGAGCATGTGGCCTCAGGATCTGTGCGGGCAGGACTACGGACCCCTGCTGCAGCGTCTGGAGGCAGCTGTGGAGAAGGTGCGAGTTCTGGGATCGCATAGGCACCCATCTGTCGAACACGTGGTCAATTACACCAGCAGCTCCACACTGGGGGCCCGAGACGAGCTGACGACGTCTGTGAGGAAGGAGCTGGCCATTGCTCTGAAAGACTTGTTGGCTCACGGCCTCTTTTCACCCTCTCAGACCATGAGCGTAGTGCTGGCACCCATCTCCTGCCTTCTGCCTTACAGACCGGTCTCACAAACCATGCACCCATGGGAACTCTTTGTGAAGTACTACCACTCCAAAAACGGGAAGGCCTTCGTAGAGTCACCGGCCCGCCAGCTCTCTCAGTCCTTCGGCCTGCACGTTGGTAGCGGCCCGGTAACCGTCACGCCTAAGCAGTCTCTGCTGTGGGCCGTTCACACTGTGCTGAAGGAGCATGGACGTTACAAGCGAGGACCGGACTCGGAGTTCAAAGCTCTGGTGTGCATGGCTCTGAATGAGCAGCGGCTCGTATCGTGGCTCAACCTGCTGTGCAAGTCGGGCACTCTGATACACCC
This sequence comes from Rhamphochromis longiceps, assembly GCF_057381845.1. NCBI lineage: Eukaryota > Metazoa > Chordata > Actinopteri > Cichliformes > Cichlidae > Rhamphochromis > Rhamphochromis longiceps. Next base: position 33,993,587 of record NC_140560.1, on the reverse strand, counting down.
GCACTATCACTCCTGGAGTTACATGGCGCAGACCGGCTTCGAAGGAGCCCTGCGCATCCTGGGTCGCATCAGCCACCTCAGGTTCAACCTCCCTGTGGATCTGGCTGTTCGGCAGCTGAAGAACATTAAAGATGCTTTCTGAGGATGAGAGTGTTTGTTTTATCAGCTGAACTAAACTGCTCTTACCAAACATTCAGGACCAAAAGCATGACTTTGCTTTAAGTATGTAGCCTTTTAAAGGTTATCTAAGCAGCAACCCTTCTAAAGTTAAGTGCAAGTATGTGATGTCTACACTACATGCATGGGTGATAATGTCGTGTTAGTCTGCATTCCTGCTATATTAAAATATCAAAGACTCAGCTGCTTGTACTGTAAAAATGCCTTATTGTGGAGATGGAGATTACCTCATCTTTAGCCTTCCTGACCTTAGCGACCTGTGCTGCTCATCATACTGTATCATTCCCCTGTCGTACCTGTTAGTGGCCTGAGCTATGCAGCAAACATTGTGTGAGAGTTTTACAGTAATCACTACTGTAATTTCCAGTCTGACAATCCAGGAAGCAAATGAACGAGCGGGAAGTTTGCTCTACCGTGGCCTCTCCATGGTAAACAAGAGCTGTCACGGGTGCTTGTTCTCAGTGAAAAGTGCAGTGGCTTCTGTTTGCGAATGAATAATTCAGCTGGTAAATCATGTGTAGCAAACTGGCTAAACGGCAGCACTTAGGTCAGCCCGTAAAGGAAAACGTGCGATATGGTTTCCTCTGCTGAGGAAAACCCAGATGTGGGTGGTGTTATGTAAGAAATATGCAGCTGTAGCAGATGAAGCTGGTGTCACTTCTGGTGTTTCAGGTTTGAAAAAGCATTTTGACCCTGTATAAACTGCTGCTTTCCTCCTCCTTTCAGGTGTAGTTCAATCCAGCTCATATGGATGAGAATATCCCAAAACTGACATAATTGTAGGATGTAAACTTTTGTTTTGTTTTTTTTTCCATCATCCTGAGACCAGCTCAGTTGCGCGTCCTATATAACTGAATGTATAAACCGTAGATGCTATTAAGTCAGAGTTCACCCCAAAATTGAGTTTCTATATGCTATCGTTTGGCTGTTAGTGCTGCTTGTTATGATTTGAAGCCAAAACATCGTGAGATTCATTGGGAATTCCCCCACCCTGTGACCCTGTGACATGCTAGCTTCAAGAGGAGGGCCAGACTGCACAGTTCCTGAACCCACCTCCTGCCTGGTAGTTGGCACCGACGGTACAAAAGATGGACGTAGCCACGGTGACCCGTTGGTTTGTGCAGTGTTGTCATAAAGCCTCGAGCACCATCTTCATCTCTGTCTTTTGGAACTGGGAATTGACTGTCAATCACAGGTTAAATGCATTACCGCCACCTTCTGCCGTTTTGCTGATTAAAGATATTTTACCAAGAATTTTTGGTAAGAACTAGTTTAGTGGAAGGAAAAAGGTTCCTACACAAAGGATAAATAGTAGGGATGGTCATGATCTTCAAACATTTGAATAGCAATTCATATATATTGTAAAAATCCATTTATGGGACCAACTGTGTCATTTAGTTTCTATTCAACATAAGCAGATATTTCTACAGCTGAGCAGGGATCTCTCTTAAACCGCTGCAAACCAAAACCATTTAGAAGGACAAATCGCACTAAACACCAGAGGACTGTTGTGTAAATTTGATTTTGGGGTGAACTGCACCTGCAAACTGAGTGTAGTTTAAGTCTTGTTTTCGGGACTAAAGCTTCAGTGTTCCTGTGACCACAAGTATGTATCAAACCTCTGAGTTTGTTTCCTGCACGAGACCATGTGTGCACCATGTGTTACGTGAATAGCAAAGTGTGTTTGGGATAGGTTTGTTATGGTTTTCTCATTCTTTCCCCTGTTTTTGCTTTTTGTTCAGCTGTTGTGTTATTTATGTATTGACACATATTTATTTATTCAATAGCTTAGCTCAACAGTTAAAGGCTTAAAGTAGCAGCTGTACTGTAACTGTAGCAGTTCAGTCTGGTAACAGTAGAAACATTGGGTCATCTGTTTATGTTTTATTATATATTGGGATATGAACGATGTTTATCTTTTAGTTTTTAATCTTATTTAATGGAACCTGGTCTGTAAATGAATTAAATGTAATAAATGAACTGCTGAGCTTCTCACAAGGCTTTATCTCTTCTGTTACTAAAAGCCTAATGGTAATGCCTGTTGGGAGATGGCTTAATCTGGGTTATTTATTTATAGCTACAGTCTATAGATTAGACTCTGATGCCAATGTTTTGAAGAGAGACTGGCTATGAGAATGCATCCAATCTTTATGTCCTGCTGTGCACAACAGATTGAGCAGACTGGGTTGCAGCTGTCTGAAAACAGCTCATCCAAATGAGAGTGACTGAAGAAGGGGAAAAAGTAAGCCGAATAAAAACAGTTTCAGTTTCAAGCCACCAGAGTGCGTAAATTTAAGACTTGGTAAAATGTGATCGTGAATGCATTAATATGAATGACAGGTATTCAAAGACCAGAGGGAGCAGTCAGTCTAGTGGACACTGTGATAGCAGGATAACTTTAAGCCAAATGACTGCACTCACACAGGTACCCATCAGCAATGCAGAGCAGTGGATTGGTTGAACAGTTGAGTTAGGTTTCTGATTCACTGAATTAACAGATTTTACTGAAATTTCTTTAGGAATTTCGAGATAAATTAAATCAGATCTACAGCTTCATGTGTCTGTGCAGTTAATGGTACAGTTTCCCTTCAAACTCCTACAATAAACCACCATGGATGCATTCAGTTCTGCCTACTGATTGATGATTTCTTCACCAGTAAGTGAAACTGCATCCAAACTGAATGCAGTCTCACCCAAACAGGCTGAATATGGTTTGGGTCTTGATCACACCTCATGTGTCTAATACAAAGGGACTAACAGCCCCTTTCTTTGATATTTATTAGTAAAAAATTAATATTTAATGCTGAACCTATTAGCTAAAATCTGCTGTTATTTCTGGATGTTTAATGATGGCGAAGGTCAGAAGTTGCTGTCTTATAACAGGAGCAGGGTTGGTTGGGTTTATTTGGTTTGTTTGCTTGTTTTTAACCCTTGTGTGGTGTTCAGGTTTGTTGGACCTGTTTTCAATGTTTGCCCAAAGAGAGATCATGCAGCTCAATATTTCCACCTCAGACTGTTTTGCATCATTTTCTGTGAAGAAAATATCAAATAACACATTTTCAATGACTTCACATTGTAGCCCTTCCCCCCTACATGTTTATATCACACACAGTGTTTGGATCCACTCGACTTGGGGATCATATACAGTGAGTGTGGAGGTATTGTGCCCCTTCCCCCTGTCCTCCTCATATGTGGCTTCCTGTTTCAGTGTGCGTGCTTTGCCTCTCTGCTCCTGTTTTTTTCCCCACACAATGTTCAAACAATGTGACATTTCAAGCACCTGTCACGGGAAAAAGAAAACACAAATATTTTAGAAAACTATCAAAAACTTTAAAACTGATGTTCTTGTTTATGAGGAAAATAGACTAATTTTATGTTTTTATACACAAATTTGAACCAAGTATGAATGGAAGAGGATTAGGGCCAGTGGGAAAAAAGGGGGCACGTCTTTTTTTTTCTTTTCCAGAATTCTGAGAAAAAAGTCAAAATTCTTGCTATTTCCTTCTTTTTTGTAAAGCAGTAAATTTCAAAATTCATGGATAACAACAATAATTGTAATGCACATTTTACCCCTCTGTCTTATGGGAAGGATCTATAGTTTCTCATACTCAGTCCCAGCAGCAAATCAAGGGTGATGCATAACCTAAGATTGTCTGCCCCGAGAGTTCAGTGACTTTACAAGGCAGTATGATGAAGTTTTTAGAACATGGTTGCTTTCATCTTTATTAGATAAGAAAGAAAACAAAATAGTTCTCTTCATAAAAGGAGAGAAGTAAACACCAAATAATAACCATGCATGTGATCTGTGTTGCTTGCAATTGGAATAAGTACAAATCTGTATTTGTACATAAATTGCTATGGGTGGATAGATTTAATAGCTCAGCAATGTCTTGGGTCCACCAGACCCGCCAACAATATCTGAGTAACAAACATTTGAACACCACACAAGGTTTAATGGAGTAAAGCATGTGGATGACTGTCGGGGGACTGAATACTGCTGCAGATGGTGCAAATAATAAAATAATAATAAATCTACCTGATTTTTCTTGTTACCCTAATTACACTAATTTTTTTTATTTAGATTTCATAACTGAGTCTCTATGCCACCGACTGAAACATTTCTGTGTCCCACGTCTTTTTTTTACTCTGAAATAAGGTAATAATCCACCTCTGGTGTCTTTTTTCTTTAGGTTCCTATTTTTAAAAAGAAGTGCTAAAATAATAACTTTTATTTAATGATCGAGTTCTGGTGAATTTTTTGTTTAATAAAAATTAATAAACAAAAAAAACATTCGCTTGCTGATACTTACGGATGTGACGTGGGCAGACCGATGGGTCAAAGTTCAGCTAAACCTTGTGGACTTCCTTTCCTGTTAGCGGTGGCCGTAGAACAGCATCAGTGAGTGCGATTTCCCTTCAAACAATCTTCATCCATCGCTCCAAATGCGCCTAATTTTATCATTTTTTTCATGATACATAGACGGCACCGACTCTGTTAGTTCAGATGTGGCCGTTAGTTTGTAGATTTTGTTTGCTAAAGAAAGAAAATGAGCAGATTTATCGCAGCGCTTCGTCCCCAGCTGTGCTCTTTTCAACATGGCAGCTTCCTTGATGTGTAGACGCTCAGAGTCCCATTGAACCGACTGTTTATGTGTGTAGGCATCTTATTGAGCTGTATTCGTTTTGCTATAAGTAAAGGGGCTTATGCGGTGCACTTAATAATGTGTCCGAGCAAAATAATTAAAATGAAAACTGCTTGAAAGCTGTTAGCCTAGCTGAAAGCTAATGCTAATGTAGCATAAACGAGAGGCCGACTTGGAGACATGTTGGCGGATTGACGGGTTTGATATGATATTGACACTGAGTTCAAATGTGCCCTCTCTTTCTGGCAGAAATGGGCAAGTTCATGAAGCCTGGGAAGGTGGTGATGGTCCTAGCTGGACGCTACGCTGGGCGCAAAGCTGTCATCGTCAAGGTAAGACCGAAGAGCTTCTGGGAGTTTGCTGATTGTATGGCACATGTGCCTGAATATGTACACACCAAGCTCTTACCAGAGTTGTCCATCTGAAAGCCAAATTGCCATTTGTCTGCATGTTGAATTTCCAAGAATACAGTATTCAGGCCATGCGATGAGGGATGGAAAATAAGTCCTATTACAGTCCGTGTATTATGTGTTTCCCATGTGTTTCAGTAAGACAGCCTACAAACGTTTTGTTATAACTACAGTTGGGCTTTGTGCTCAGAGCTCGTCACTTCATGTATATATATATTGGATGTAAAACTAGAAAGTGGTGAGTAAATATCTCTGTGGGTGCTGGGGAGCATGTTGCCTGTGGAGCACAGCTCAAGCTCCTTGCTTAAACTGACTTTGCTTTAGTAGTGTTTGGATTTGTACACACATGTGTGTGCTGTGTGGAAGGAGGCATCTCTTTTTCAGAAGATATTCTAAGATGGTCAAGTTGGCGTAAGTCCATAGTTAAGGTAGCTGAATGATAATTGGAATGCTACGACATACCTGACCAGCTGGAAGGGAAAACATGAGATGGGAAGAAACTGAGTTTACATAATTTCCTTTGGGATTAAAAAAAGTATACTAACTCTGATAACAATACCAGATGGTGTCATTCCCTCAGGTGGAAAGAAAAATAAAATAAAAGGCTGGGTAACTCACCAGAACTGCTCTAACTGGCTTTACTTGGGTGGGCAGCACATTAAAGGAAAACTGATACGTGGGGAAACACTGATACATTTCTTTGCCTTCAAATACATACTGCAGTGGTAATTCAGCTTTTCGTCTTGTAAGTGTTTCGTGTCTCTGATGTCACATCCTCCTGCTAATGTCTGCCTGCAGAACATTGATGATGGCACCGCTGACCGCCCCTACAGCCACGCTCTGGTCGCCGGCATCGACCGCTATCCCCGTAAGGTGACCACATCCATGGGCAAGAAGAAGATCGCCAAAAGGTCCAAGATCAAGGCCTTCGTTAAGGTGTTCAACTACAACCACCTCATGCCCACCAGGTCAGTGTCTCATCTACATTGACATAATTAGGTTTTCCTGTAAAGAAAATAAAGTGGTGGTGACAGATGAAGTCTTTTGGAATGTCTTATAAAAAGTGTCCAACAGCTGTAACATGATTGGATACCATATTATTAATGCTAAATCAAGAAAGGCTGTCATTTTTAAAAACATCTGGTTGATTAAATGTTTTGAGTTTAATTGAGGAGGCTGGTTATTCTTTTTTCAAAAATCCAATCAAATCTATGGGCTGAAATCTGACATGGTGTTCTTCCCATTATTATTTATGTGTCTGTGAAGACATTTACAGATAATCAATGATAATCAATATTGTGAAACTTGTGTAATGACAGTTTCTGTGAGTCTCATATTCATAAATCCACCCATCAAACTCGGTGAGGTGCAAATAAATACAGTGCGTGTCTGAATCTGAACTGTGCATTCATTAGAAGTTTAAATATTATATTGCTTGCAGTTATTTAAGCAGAGAGTTGGAATGTGTGGCGTCTTCAGATCAAAGTTTTATTACTGGAGATGTTTTTGTTGCTTTTTGTCCTTTCCAGCTGTTAACAGCTGTTCTTTGCTTCTTCTGCTTTTGGATCCACTTGTTTTAAACGACCAACATGCTTGACTTGCCTTATGCGTTTGATCTGAATAATTGTTACTACTTCAGGGTGAACGAGCCACTTAAGCAAAAAGTACTCTGTTTTTTTAGGACGGCTGTTTTGCTCCGTAAAATGACTGATCCCTTTAAGTACATAAATAGGTCTGTTAAACGCTGCTGTCACTTTATCTGAACAGATGCTCTTCAGACATCTTTGGTGCTCAAAACCTATAAAAACTATAAAACTTTATCTTGATGACGAAAAGAGATTTTGCTTAATTTTTTATTTATTTCTTAACTGGCGCCTGGTTTTCAGAACGTGGGCCAGTTATAGTTTTGTTCCAGTGATTTTCATTTTTAGACTGAGGTATAAAAAGGTCTGACAGTCATCCTGCTGATGCTCTGATGCAGGAATATGTGATGTTCAGCTGTTGATCGAAGATGTGATCAAATTGTAATTTGTAGAAGAATGTTGAACAAGAGGAGTCATTTTTATCAAACAGCAGTTAGTTGCTGGTTGACATCAGTGGCTTTTCACCCACACAGGCTGCCTTAAGTGCTTGATGTGTCTGATTCAGTGTAACGTTGAACAAAGTTGATGCAACGCTGAGGGAGAACGTCGACTTGAACATTGAGCAGGTTTATGATCCATTTGTAATTTATGAATCTGGAAGCTAGTAAAGCGATACTGATTGTTCATATCATACAGGTATGAAGGTGCTCAGCAGAGCGAGCTGCAGTCAGCCATTGGTGTCAATTTAAAAAAAAGTCTTTAACATGTTTTTACTCCTTCAGATACTCTGTGGATATTCCTCTGGACAAAACTGTTGTGAACAAGGATGTCTTCAGGGATCCAGCTCTCAAACGCAAAGCCAGGCGGGAGGCCAAGGTCAAGTTTGAGGAGAGGTGAGTCTCCCTGATTTCCTTTTGATTTAACATCAGAGGATTTATGTCTCAATTTTAATAAAGTACATCAGGGTTACATCTTTCATGATTTCAAAATGAGTATGTTTTGTAAAGTAGAGTTAAGTGGACAAAAAGTCCGGCGGCAGCACAATCATGGGAAAAAAGATCCCATTATGATCAAAATAAACCCGTTCTTTGATACATTTTGTAATTTCCTCTTAGCAAGCAGTTGGTGTGTGCACGTCCAGATTGTAATCAGTGATGTTTGTTCTGTTTGATCAGAGAAAATGACTTCACCTCCTGTTTGTTGTTTCAGGTACAAGACGGGCAAGAACAAGTGGTTCTTCCAGAAGCTCAGATTCTAAATTCACTCGGTTTCACAAATAAATGTTTAAAAACTGATTTTCACTCTTGACTCATCGTGTTTGTGTGGGGTGGGGTGTGTTTTCTCATACTGAAAATTCATGAAATATTCTTAAGGATTCCATCTGGAAAACTGTGGAAATAGACTTGTAATATTCACCAGCTGCTGAAAAAGTAATCGGAGTTACTCTTGGTTACGAGGACTTAGTCGCACCAAATTACCCTGTAACGTAGTGCAGATGTCTGACCTTGGCACAAAGTCATCACTCACCTTTTTTCAATCTTTGAAACAGGTTGTATGATATCTTACTGCCTGCTTTCAACAGTGGTTGGAACTAAACGGCACCAATAATGTGAACTTTACAAGACTGATACTGGAATCAGACACGAGTTCACATTTTCTGCTGAAAGAAATCATTCACTGCTGCTTCTGTGTGAATTTGATCAGCTGGAACAGCTAAATACAAACTTAAAGGTTGAACAAAATGTAAGCCTGACTAATTATTCAATGAACATTTTAGCATGAAAGATTCTCTGGAACTTTCAGAGGAGTATGGCTCGAATACTTGAACATTCAATGAGGGTGTTATGAATGTGGCAGTGAGATGTGGTTGCATTTTTATTTTTTTTTAAGCATCTGAATTAAAGGCAGACTGCAATGATAGAAAATCTTCATTTAGCTGTTGGTACGTTGTATTGTGATCAGAGCTCATCAGACAATTTGTATAGTGTTTAGCAGTTTCAGGCAAATCTAATTTTGATTTTAAGAAACTTGACTGCACATGAGAAATCTTAAATATTGAATATTTGTTCAACATTTTAATATTGAAGTAATTGATCACTGGTTACAGGTGTATTGATGCGGGGATGAACTTTAAACGGGTGAAAAACAATATTTTAAGTTTTTGAAAAACATGAAAATGGCTGAAACAATATTCTTACAAAGATACAATAAAAATATACAGGAAATATCTGGATTTGTCAGCAATCATCAGATCAGACTGATGTGTGCTTTGATCCTGACATAACGTGCCTGCACTGCAATACCTGTTCTCAAGTTCCTAGATTTGCCCCTAACGAATACCATCCACATTATTATATTTAAAAATATATTTGTCTCTTTGGTTTGTAAAATAAAATAAAAAAGTAATTTAATAATTAATTTTAAAAAACACGCTGGCATACATGTGCGGACTGATCATCACCGCTAAAACATAAAAGAAAAGGAAATATGACGTAATTTATATGTGTGTGTGTGTGTGTGTGTATTTATATTTATTTATATCAGAAGTTAAATGAATCGGAAACTTGAAGATGTTCCAAAAACAGAATCTGAATTATTTTTTCCTCTCATGAAGTGCTTCGCAGCTGATGTAAGGTTCCGTATTTCCCACAGGAATTAAATGCAGCGTTTTGTTTATTTTGGATGCAGCTCCCCCTGCTGGTGGGAAGCGGCATTAATTATACGTAAAGACGCAGGGGATCCTCCTGCGGGGAAAGAGAAACTGAAAGAACGAGTGTGAGTTCAGAGCAGTGATCGTCGGGAGGAGGTAGGTTCACTGCGGCTGCTTTTTTTTAAAATAAGAAATAAACCTTGATAAAAACACGCAAATTCATATCTAATGTGGGTGAAATGTGGGAGTTTTCATCAGAGGCTTGATTTAGGTGATTTATTTCCAGGTTCAGAGTAATTCAACTTACTGAGATGTCATCTGTGTGTGGTTTAAAGCAGGCCTGCGGTACATTTTGTTGTTGTGAAGTTTACTTGAGCTGTGTTTTAGCTGTTTGACTCTCAGTCTGTGTCGATCCTCTGTTAAAAACCTCATTTGGCTGTTCAAGTGAGTGACAGTGTGTCACATCTGTAATGTTTTGTAAACTTTTTTTCCAGGTTACTTTCACTATGTCGTCAGACGAGGTGAGAGCTCGTTTTGCTTCTTCCTGTTGTTGTTGTCGTCGTTATTATCAAAGCGTTTTAAACCACACGCGTAATGCTGCTCTCCCTGCCAACATTTATTAAGTGTGTTAAAGATATCTATTTAACCCACTGTGTTACACAGCCTGAGTGTAGGCGTTTACTTACCTTCCGGCATTCCGTGTCTCCATGTTGTGTTTCAGGACTTCTCTCTGGTTCCGGATTCACAATCCGAGGACACCTTGGAGGGGATTAAGGCTTCAATCAAAAACTACAAGGTGCATTGAGAATTTATGAGTGCGGCTTCATTACACTTGGGCAGTTTACCTCCAGTTACACGCAGGGCTCCTAAACTATTCATATGTCTCTGAATACAACCCAGTCCTAAAATGAGATCCAAGTATGCTGCGGGTGCTTCGGTTACTGTGGTCCTTTTTTGTGGAACAAGCCACCTGCTGACCTGAGATCAGTTACATATGTGTGTATATTCAAAAAACAGACTCAAAACCTTTTTTATTTTGAGACAGGCATTCTAAACGTACACAAGTTTCATGTTTTTATCTTCTGCTGTAAGCATGTTGACTTCCTAAAACTGCTATTTCTAGTAGGGAGAAAGCTCTCTGTCAGGTCCAGTTCTCGATCTCGTGATTTCTACCTCCACTAAAGAGGCTGTGTGATTAGTTCTGTTTAGTATGGAGCACTATTACCCAAGAGGTTGCATGAACATTTTACCACAGGGGTGGTGTCGCCAAACATAGAAGTGGTTAAAGTTCTGGAGTCAATCCCGATCTGCATCCTGGACATTTTGGGAATATTATTTACTGTTACGAGAAAGATCAGGAGTGCACATTTTGCATCATATGATCACAAACGTATATCAAACTTCTCAAAAAACTGCAAGTTAGCATTCTGAATCCAAGTTCTCGTTCATCCACGCTGTGGAGGGAACACGCTTTTATCACGAAATCATACAATTTAATTAAACCTTCATGGCTTAATGGGTCAAAAATGGAAGAGTATAATAATGTAGACATAATGTAAAGGAGACTTTAACGTATGTTGCACTACAGTGTAGTAATGTCCTTGATGAGATGAGCAGCAATTCTGTTTCTGGTGTTTTAACACAAAACAGGAGAAATGTTTACAATAACCAGCAGGCGCTCGGGTGAAAAGAAAACTGAATGTGCAGGTGTGTGAGGTCCACTGCATGTCTCTGTCCAGGTCCTGCCTTTGACCATAGGTTCAGCTTTAAAATCAGAAACACTTCCACTAAAGGTGTGTGTGTGTTGTTCTGTAAACACTGCAGATTGAGCTGCTGTCTATCTTAGCTGAATGCTCACACACAGATTCAGTTTTGGTTAAATAAAGGCTGAAATACATATACACAGCATAAGCATGCTGTATTTATTAGGAGCAGAAGAACAAAACTCAGAAGAGATTGTGTGTTATTAAAATAACTGTTTTAACATTTATTAAACTCCGAGAAGAGTTGTTCTGTTGTTCTGCACAAAATACAACCACAAAAGTTCGTGTTTAAAGAGATGTTACATGTCATGCTGATTAGACATCAATAATAACAACAGCCTGGACTCAGCTCTCCCTCTGTGTCCACAGAAAAAGTATGACCAGCTGATGGAGGAGACAAAGGAGCTGACTAAAACTATACAAGACCGGCGAGATCTGAAGCAGCAGTTCAAACACCGCACTGACAAACTGACCCAGGATCTGGAAGCTGACAAACGCTCCTACGGAGACCAGCTAGCCAATGAAAAGGTAAAGCATGTGTGACATAAACATGCTTATTTCTCAGTGTTACTCTGAGTTTTTCCACCACCATTTAAAGCACTGCGAATAAGTATAGAGTAAAACCCAAGGAATTTCCTCACTGCACTTCCCCTCAAGGGAAAAATGTTGGTCAGATGGCAGAGGTTCAATAACAGGAAGGAAACAAGGAGTCAAGAGGACAGATAATAGTTATTCCATGAATTTTAAGGTTGCGCCTTTGAAAACAAGGTGGGAGTTAAATATGAAATGGAAAATTTTAAGTGACAATAACTCATAAAAATATATATTAACAATAGGACAAGCAACGCAATGGCATTAAACAACAATTAACAAAATAGTACATGTTATTGTTAATATTGAGTGAATGTAAATACTTGTAATTGCTTTCCTAACAGTGTAAATTAAAAAACTGAATCACTAGAAAACAGCACATTAGAATCCCACAAAACCTTAAATGCTTTTTGATTTCTGTGTCTTCTAGTCGAAGCTGGATCTGCTAAAGCAGGAGGAGCTCAAACTGGTGGCGGAGATCAAGGAAACTAATGCTGCTATTAAGGAGGAAGAGGCCAATAAGAAGCACCTGATGCAACAGGCCGACGTACGTTAACCTGATGAGACACACCCCCTTCTGCAGCCCGACACGCCGTGACCTCACCCCGTTAACCTGTACCTGCTGATTTCAGGTGTTCACCTCTGTACCAGAGAGGGACATGGTCTTCAAGGGAGCGACTGGAAATGCAAACAACAAGCAAGAGTTTGAGATGAAGCCACATATCGTTTACCCGATGGATGGCGGGACGGCGCTGATTACCTTCGAGGAGGAAGTCGGTGAGTTTTTGCCGGCACTGGCGTGGTTCAGATTTATCTGCGTTTGTTAAAAGGAAGCAGGTGATTATATCTTATTTTTAACAGAAACATTAAAAAGTGTGCATAAAGTATTAAAATGCTAATTTCCATATTTTTATTCATGCACTGTACCGGAGGAGCTTTGCGTGATTTGCTGTTCAAAATAATTTTTATTTTTCTTACTTTGGGGTTTGGTGCAGGACTTCTAAATTAAACAAGCTGCTTTAGCTCCTCCCCCTTTAACCTTCTGTAGGTGGCTTAAACAGCAGGTAGATGGATCGCACTCACGTTTTTGTGCCACATTCAACAGAAAAATTCAAAAAGTATGTTGATAAATGTATCTACCTTCAGCTGCAGGGCAAAACTGAGCCACTAGGGGGCCTAATGTCACTTTTCAAAACCAGCTACTAAGCTGCAAGCAGGAAGATGCTTTTTGCATCTTATTTGGCTTTAAACTGGAGCCAAATAAAATTATTAGTTCTTTATTATTAGATTATTAGGGCTCCAAAATGAAATAAATAATCTGCAAGATGAATCTTCAGGCTCTCATCATCACTTTCGGCTATTTTCAAAAATATAAATTAAATTTAAAATTCCGGATCTTTCTGTTTCATTTTCCAGTGGCAAGGAAGATTCTGGAACTGAAGAAGCATCAGGTGGATCTGGGAGGAGAGTGCAGCATCACAGTGGAGGCCAGGCCGGTTCATCTGATGCTGCCCAAGCTGGTGGAGGTAAAACAAACGACCACAGCGAATCAAAGACGGCGTCGGCCCAGGTTTAGCTGATCTGCTCACGTGTCCCGTCTGTTCCCGCAGATCGACTCTGAGGTTTCTTCTCAGCGTATTTTAATCTCCAACCTGCCCAGAATGGAGACCGAGATTCTGGTGGACAAGCTGGAGATCCATTTCTCCAAAACTAAAAATGGAGGCGGTGAGGTGGCGGACTGTGAATACCTGTCTGACTCTGAGACGGTGGTCCTCACGTTTGCGGAGAACAACAGTGAGCATCGAATATTTTACCCTCATGTCACAGGGCAGTTTGTTTAAATGAAACTTCAGAGACAAGAATAACTCTGTGTTTGGTGGATTATGATGTTCTGAGCTGTGCATATAAAGAGTAATCAGGATTGTTGTTGTTGACCACCAGCTGATGGACTGTTTCTTTTGTATTAGTTGCCAAACGTGTGGTACAAAATGAGTTCCATGACTTGAGTGTCCAAAAGAAGAAGCACACAGTGAGAGTGACGCCTTTCCTCAACGGGAAAATTTCAAACCTGAAGGTAAGCACATTTATCAGATTATCTGTATCTGCTCTTACTGAAATTCTAATAAAATATATTTTAATAAATTTGAGGGTTTTGTGTGTGTGTGTGTGTGTGTGTGTGTGTGTGTGTGTGTGTGTGTGTGTGTGTGTGTGTGTGTGTGTGTGTGTGTGGTGGATCGTCCATCAGACCAAGATGACGCAGTGTCCTCGGGCGGTAATGCTGACAGGAATACCCGACATCATGGAGCGGGAAACTCTGCAGGACCTGCTAGAAATCCACTTCCAGAAAAACACCAACGGCGGGGGAGAAATCGAAGCTTTCCTCTACAACCCGCTGGGAGAGCACACCTCTGCTGTGTTTGGAGGCGTCACACCAGACTCTGAGGATGAGGAACAGTAGATCCACCACTGCTGCTTGGACAAAGGTTCAGGGTTAATATCATCTACCAGAAATGAGGACCGGAACTTGTTTTTGTCCCTTGCTTGAGGGAAGTCAGCATAAATTTATAAAAGTTATTATTCAAAGGGGATTTTTGGCGTCAGAAAAAGTGGGTGGTAATTTTTCTATGATTGCAGAGATTCAAGTGAAAGTGTATCTATAAAGTATTTAACCTGGGTAAATACTGTGGTATTATAGTCATGCAATACATCTTGATTATATTGCATTTACATAAACTGCTGATGAAACAATTTCCAGTCTTAGTGCAGACAAATGTAAAATATTAAACTGTATGAAATGAAGTTTTTTTTCCTGCTAAAATAGAAAAAAAAAAAGTTTAGTAGTTGTGCCATATCTCATTTTTTTTCTTTCTGTGAAAAAGATGGCGGCGTCCATCTTTAGTTACTGGAGAAGCGTCTGGATTTCTGTATGCAAAGCAACTGAATTACTTATTTTTAAGAAGATTGCCTTGTTGGATGTCGTGGGCTCCATTTTATTGTATTCATAAAAGAATAAAAGTTAATTGTGAGAAAATCCTCTTTGGACATTTGGTGCTTTTTGACACGCTTGTATTTGATAGTGGACAGATAACCCCGACCAATTAAATTAATCAAAGATAAAAAGGCAACTTATAAAGCCAATTTCACACCGTGTCTTTAGGCACTTTGTTACTAGCAGCCTGTCACATAAACAGTAATTTGTTCCCATTTTTTCAGATCAACCACAAAAGATTCCAAAGATAACTGACAAGCACGAAATTGTAATTTTGCACCAACAAGGATTTCCCAGAGTTTTTAGCTGAAAACATGGTGTGCATGCAGTCTGTCCTTAAAATTACAAACTAAAAAAAGTGGAGGGGAAAAACAAAATAAAAAAAAAAAACCCTGACAGCAGATGCCATGTTTTAAGGGAAAAAGACAATCCAGCAAAGACTTGGCAGAAGACCTGAGAGATCTGGACCTTCAGCTGGTCCATCTACTGCTCACTGAAGCCTCGACACAAACGTCTTGTAGATGAGCAGCTGTGAAGAGGCTATTCTTAAGGAAAGTGGGGGAAAAGTCAGAGATATTCCAAATTACACAAGAACTGGACTGAAAATCTGTGGCAAAAGATCTGATGGAGTGAAGAATCCAAATTTTAAATATTTGGTTTAATCTTTGTCAGTATTTACAGACGAGGCACAACAGACGTACGACAGGAAGCGTCTACAGCCATCTGTAAACACAATGGAGCCTCTGTCGTGGTTTCAGCCTGTGGTCTTGGAGATTTTGTCAAAATTGATGGAATTACAAACACAGAAAAGTACCACGTTTTGATCCATCTGGAAAGCATCAGGGTTTGACCTCCTCACAGTCTGGACGTATGAGATCATCTTGACAGGATGGAACAACTTGCAGAGGTCTGAATGTCCTTCCACAAGCCCGAAGAATTCATTCTGAAGACTACTTAAAGAAATCACAAGAAAGCGCACCTACGACAGTTCAGGATGTGTTGAGGAATAAAGGCGGTCACAGCAAACATTGACTTTCAAGCTTGTTAGAATTGGTTTTGCACAATAACATGAAAGACATTCACCAGCCACTTTATCAGGTGCACACATTCAACTGCTTGTTAAGGCTGCTGATGCTGCTGTAAGTGTGAGGGATTGCATCTGTTTGATCGCCACAGCCTGAGTATTGCTGCTCACCGCATTGTACCCATCTTCTAATGGTTCCTTCAGTCACACCACAAAGCTTAAATCATAAATTCATCACCAAAACACTGATTAAATGATTATTATTAATATCATCTAGAATAACTTTTAATCAAATGCTAAATTTAAATACAGATGATTTTTTAAAAAAACCCCAAAAACAAACAAAGGACCCACTGAACTCAACCTTGCTTTATTGTAAAAACAAAAACAGCCAAATAAAGCTAACAGCACATTTAAAAAACTAAACAGATATTGCTTTACATATCCAGCTACATCCCCTAAAGACAAAATCAGCAGCTTTAAATGGACAGATGAAGAAGAAGCTGACAGACAGATCAGGCACTTGGACAGAGGAGACTTACAGCGTGTACAAATATAGCAGAGAAAGTCACAGCTAAACACATGGTGACACAGTCAAGTACTCTGGAAGACAGTCGGCTGAACTTCACATCACAACGAGGAGGAAAAATTATAATTTAAAACTCTCTAAAATAACAGGTCTATTTGCTACCGTACAGTATTTTTCAGGAGTGCAGCATCTAACAGTCTCTCTCGTCTGCAGCGTGTCGGCGTTCAGCAGTCCTTCTGTTTGTGCGTGCTGCTGCTTGCTCAAATCTTTTTTTGTGCTGTCAAAGTCTTTACAAATAAAACCAACAAACATTAAAACCCACTCATGATTATTTTCTAAAAAGCTGAGTCACACACAGATGTTACAACTAAGCTTAGTGCAAACTCTGGTGTCCAAGCGACGTGGCCCCATGAAAAATTACAGATCAGTTCGCCAAGTACACGACAATAAGAAATAACACATCCTTACAAGGTTGGCTATTCCAGTTTTGGCTACTCACATGTAACAGTTAAAGGTTTTAGGTTAAATACCACGAGCTAATATCAACTGCTGTTGTGACATTCACCTTAATTCATTTGTTGATGAGTAACAGCAACTACCAGTCTTAAACACCAAATACAAACCTGTAGCTTGTGACTACGACACCTGAAACATGTCAAATTATGTGCCTGTTTGTTAATGCTGGGCTGATTAAAATGAAAGTACGAGCATCTGAGTGAAGTTTAGTCTGTATTAATGCTGTGAATCATGTTAATATTTAAAATCTCTTTTTTCCCCTCCAACAATTAAAATTTTCTTCGGACTTGATATCGGCAAACGTCGCCGTTAGTATTGCTGCATTCAAACCACCAACTGGTTTTCTGAGACAGTAACATCCGTGAAAGGCGTCCAAAAAGACAGGAAGAGAGAGGCGTCTGTGTCCCCGAGTGACAAAGCAGGAGTGCATTCATTGGATGAAAGGAGTGCGGTGGGTGCGGGGGGAGGGGATGGGTCGCTGTTGGTTGTCCCAAACTGAAATCAGCGGATTAAATGTTGATACAACCGGCATGTGCAAAGTAGCTGTTTAAACAACCAGTGGAGCCCATTCACTTGGTGTGCGTCCGTACTGCAGGAAACACAAGGAAGCAAAAGAGGAGAGGGAAACAAATAAATACAGAGGAAGGAAATGTGGGCGTGAAATAAAAAATAAATTCACATATAGAAAGTCACAGGATAAGCTAGGCCTGCAACAAGTGCTGTTATTCCAATAGCAGACTGTCATAAAACAAGTCATAAATAAATACTCTTTCAATATCATGTTTTACTGATTATTGATCTGAGAAAGAAGAATATCTGTCGGACTGATCGGCATCAAGGTCGGATGTGTTAAAGAAAAACAAAACATGCATGGGTGTGTTTTGCGTCTTTTCCCTCACATAAACTAAACGGGCACAGCTCTGAGGCCTAAAGAGTGTAGCCAGTGCAGAAGAGCTTTAAGCCAGAGTTCTTTTTAATGGCCAGCAGGGGGCGACTTCTCTGGCTGCAAAGAGTTGATGTTTATGGGAATTTGATCGTCCTTGCTCAGTGATCTCAGTGACTTCATAGGCTCGGGTTCTAGTTAAATATTTAATAGAACCTGAAATCTTTCGTAAACATTGGTCCTTCTACAACTAAAAGGAGAGTTATCTATAATATGCTCACATGCCACAGTGGCTACGTCCATCTTCTATTCTGTGGGTGAGAGAGTATGCATAGACAATAGCTTCTTGTGACTCAGCATGCACACGTTTGGAGTTTTGGTTCTGTTTACATACACTAAATTTAATCTGAAGCCTAATAATTCTGCACATCTGTGCGCATGCCTTGCTGAAAGAGAACAGTGTGCAGAAGAGGTCTAATGAAAATAGTACACATTTCTGCCTTCGTGTGGATACACTTTAGGAATCTGGACCCTGTATTTTTCAGTTCCCTCTTGCTGCCACTTGGAAGCAGCAGCATTCAAGTTCCCTTGATCACTTTAAAGATGCTCCAAGTGCCTAATACTTAGATTTGGGATATAAATGTGGTGACGCTCTTACCTGAATATCAGTAAGCTCTTTGTAGAACCTTTTGGCCAGATCTGGACCGTTCTGCATGGTGGGGATCTGGTACATCTGAGAGAAAACAGAAGGAAATATTGACGTTATTGGTGATTTCCATGGATTCCTCACACCGTCAAACATGAATATTTAAAAACGAACACTTTCCACATAATTATTTGTCCACAAATGTTGCCTGATGACTCAGCAAAGCAGAAAAATTAAATATTCATGTTTGATAATGGGCCACAGGAAACCCCGCAACGTCACTATTACTCATGAAAAATAAGCAGCATCAGAACCAGGAGATGAACTCCCACCTTTCCTTTGTAGAGGAGGCTGCCGACGGGGCAGACGACGCAGGCCGTCCCTGCACCAAACACCTCCAGGACTCGCCCGGCATCCAGAGCTCCAAGCAGCTCCTTCATGCCCATAGTCCGCTCCGTGACTTTAAACTCTCCCTGACAGAAACACACAAAGAAAGAATTTTTTTTATTTTATTTTTTTTTATTGCTGCACTACATTCAAATGTAGAAGTTGGAAATCCCAATCGTAATCTTTCAGCTGGAATGCCTCATTAAATTCCCACCTGGCAACCCGGAGAAGCCCGACCAACCAAAATAATTTGTTCAAGACAATTTCTGAAACTAGGAAACGCTCGTCTGCAAAAAATGACACCACTGAACATCATGCTGGGAAATGCTAACAAGCACTGGGATGCTACAAACTAACTAAGACTCAGACTAAAAATGAGACTCCTTTTGTTCTATTTCTGCTTATCCTGCATCTGTGCTGGACTTTCAGTGTGGGCGGGGCTCCGGCAGCTGTCTTGTTGACCTAACAGCGGTCTCTTACCCAGGATCTTCCCAGGTCCAGCAGCGACTGTCTGGTCACTCCTGGGAGAATAATGCCATCCAGCGGCGGGGTCACCAGCTCTTTCTCTGCATCCACAGAGGAAAAATTCACAAGAGCAGGTTTAAACTGTGTGAACAATAAAAAGATGACTGGGTGAAAAAACAACCAAATATGAACAAAAAGAATCTGACCTCCTTTCTCATTGGTCCAGTAGATAAAGAGGTTCATGGTGCCGACCTCGGTGATCTCCTCATCTTGTCCATACAGCCAGAGGACCTGCTGACAGCCTCGCTTCACTGCCTCGTTCTGCACCGCTATTGTGGGGCCGTAGTTACTGGAAAGAAGTTAAATAAGACAGACAGCCTGATTTATTACATATGAACAGAGCGGCTTGGACTGAAAAACATAATATAAAGACATTGGTGTAATGCATGTTTTGCACACCAGGTGGCAGTCAGTGGTAGTGGGGCCATACATCTATGAATGGGGCTATTCTGAGGGTGACTCGTGCAGGTGTGTTGCATGGCAGGAGGCACGCAGGTAAGAAGCAAGATACAACATGCAAATAATAAATGAAAACTGCTGATGTCGACAAGACGGGTCAGACATCAGTGCCAACATGCAGCACCGGTGATTTACAAATAAAACTCTACAACATCCTCCACAGAGACTGAAATGAACACAAGAGTATTAGCACATTTTCTCTCCTTGTTTTTCATTTAAATAACATATTTAGTCATCAATTACAAGCCTTACACCGCCAAGATCACAACCTGTAACCAAAGTAAAGTCACACAATCCAACAATAATTAATTTCAAGAAGTGAGGAAGACACGGTGACATGTCAGGTTTTCAGTCCAAAGAATGATGACAGAGCAACCGTTGTTGTGCACAGGGTGCCTGTGCACAACAACGGTTGCTCACCCAAAGAAAAGGTGTTTGTGCTGACGAGGAAGCATCCTGTTAATGTCACGACTGTTAGAAGGAACATTGTGAGAACCACAGAACCGCAATCATTTCTGGATTGACAACAATAAACAATGAACAATGGTGTTAAGAACCCAGCCTTGAGTTGTGCTCGGCTGCCAGCTCTTTCTGAGCGTCACTAAGTTCAAGCTGCGTTAGCTTCGAGTGAAGGATACAGACACCCTGACGTACAGCCCTCTGTGATATTCTCCTTTAATGTCAGAAATGCAAACCGGCTCGACTGACGTAGCAGAGCTGTAGCTCTGTGCTTTGAAATATGTCTCCATGAGTTCAACACAGTGTATGGTGTGCAGTGCAGCGAGGAGTCCCTCAGACATCTACACTGGAGAAACTAAACAGCCACTCCATGAACGCATGGCACAACATAGAAGAGCCACCTCGATGGGACAAGACTAAGATGTACATATGCATCTAAAGGTCAAAGGTCACTCTTTCGAGGATGCAAACGTTCACATTTTGGACCAAGAACACAGATGGTTTGAAAGGAGAGTGAAAGAAGCCATCTATGCCCACTGCGAACGACCTTCTTCGAACACACATGATAAGGTGAGGCAAGGTCTCACAACGGTTTCACCTGTAACCTCAGCTGATAATGACCCACAGCTTTTTTCACACCTCATGTGGTGATGCAAAAAACCCTTTTAAGTGAAAACTCCCTCAAGGGCTTAAATACCTGAATTCTTCACCTTTCGTCTTAGAACTGAGGAAACGTCTCGAACGAGAGGTGAAACGCCTTCAAGCAGCAGTGCAGACACGTTGTGATGAAAGCACGAATGAGACATTCACAAATCTTCAAAGATAAAATGGATTTGATTCTGGATAAAAGCCTCAAATGATAAAAACAAATAGCTTTAATAAAGGATTTTATCTGCTTGTCTAGTATAAAAATCACAGTCCAGTTCCAACTACACTGCTCGACTGATGTGCTCTGGCTTTAGTGATCATATCTAAAACGTCAGCATCAATCAGGCTCTACTTTCTGTACCAGTAAATGCACAATAACATTTAAACAATTAGCTAAACAAGACTGCAAAGCTCTTAATCTACACAGACTAGAAACCTCCAGCTAGGCTGAAAATTCCCTTCAGACCATGCATGAAGTGAGTCCTGGGATCTAAAAGGAAACCTGGATCTGGATTAGTTTTTGATATTTTCTTCAGAGCACTGAGATGAAATTTCACAGTGTTTCTTATTTCAGTTTGATATGAATATGTGAAGATATAAGTTAAATTTTGCCATATCTTGTACTAAAAAGTAACCAATAAAATAAACTCCTTAGCAGAGGTAACAAACAACGTAAGCCCACCGAATTACTCTCAGCTCCACTGGAGTCATGTGACTACTGCTGCTAAATCAGGCCCGACAGCTGAAGTGTTTACTCCACTTTGATGGAGGAGAGCAGATTTGTTGGCTTAGCGAATCGAGTGGGTGTTCAGCGGTGTTACGTAATCACGCCGGAGCCGAGCAGGTGCTGATGTAGGACAGCAGAGTCATGTGGAAGCAGGGCCGTGATTACAGGCTGCATGGAATCAGGGGAGATTATAGGAACGCCGATTTGTCTCCTCAGTCTCGTGATTATTTTTGACCTAACTGCAGATGTTTTCAAAAGCACAGGTGATGGTCCAGACCATTAATGTTCCAGCTGAAGCCATTGTACGGTTAATGCTGAATATTTTAAGGCTGATTTTAATGCAAATACACCACCTAAAATATCACACAAGCTCTTTCCTTTTTGACACTCAGGCCGGCTTTCTCATCTCCACCAGGAAAGTGAATAATCTGCACAGCTGGGCTCCATCCAGATCCACTGCTGAATGAAAACACAGCTGTGGTGTGGAGCACTGCAGAAAGTCCACCTGAACATTACAGAGCCGTGAAGCTGGTAAACTGCCTCAGATTTTTTAAAATACTTTTTAAAAATGTATTTTATACTGTTTTTTTTATACTTCTTTCTGCTTGTTTGGGTTCCATATCGTCAGTAAATTAGTTTCAACTTTGTTTACCGGTTTCTCTCAGAAGTCCTTCAAACTCAATTGTGTTGAATTGTTCTTTTTATGCACAAAATCGACTCATAACCACAGCAAGACAGACACCAAATGCACACTTAAGGGTAAAAACTTACCCTCCCATCTTGTAGGCCCCAACACCTCCTTTCCAAGCTCTCACAAACGCAGGGTCTGCCAGCAGGGACACTGGGTTGAAGGACCCCGTTGAAAAGTACGGCCCGACTGGGCCGATGATGACGAAGATCATAGCTTTTCCTGGACGAGACACGCCAAGAGACGGCTGGATGTGAGGTAAGAAAAGACAAGAGGAGACTGTTAATGAGGAGAAGGACATTTCAAGCACATCCTGGCTGACGTGGAACCTGCACAGGCCTTTTAGTGAAACTAAAGCTCACCTCGGTTCCAATGTAAGTGGGTCTGATATAGAGGCTGGCATCCTGGGAGTAGGGGACCCACTCCTGGTCGATCTCCACCAGCTTCTTGATGGACTCCAGCAGTTCTCCTTTATCAAACAGCTGCACAAGGAAAAGACATTCAACAGTAAGCTTTCACCATTAATCTGGCTAATATAATATCATCCAAATGACTCTGGCTGTGGTGGAGAGGAGGTTGCTTACAAACTCTTATCCGTCTACTCCCGCGCTCTCTGCACTACTTACTTTCTCCGGCAGACGGTTTCATCTTGGCAGCCACGAGGACAGATACTAATCGCTGTCATTACCTCACGCCCTCACTTTATAAGCCATCTTATCTGTATAGTAGAGAATTACCTGTTCTCTCATATCATCATTCAGTGTATTTTCACCCTGCACTCTATCACACTGAGCTTCTTTAATGCTGACATTTGCTGGTGCTGGAATGACCAAATTTAAATGTAGATTAGATTAAATGTAATGATCCTTTATTATTTATCCTTTATGTAGTCAACATTTTACAAAGCATGTGACTGCATTTTATTTAGATTTTTATTTACTGAGAGTCTTTCTTCTTTTTGCAAATTTTCTTATATTTTATTGCTGTATTCTACTTTATTATAAGCTGTACTTAATTTTTTGGCTGCAGTAACACAAGAATATCCTATCTTTGGAGAAATATACATGAGGTAAAATCTTTTCAACACAAAAACACAAAAATTAAACAAGTGTCACAAATTAACATTATAATTCTCTCGGTTAATTTATTCATGACGTGTCAGTGATGGATTCTAGAGGGCATAAACATAAAGCATAAATAGGAAAACAGCTGAGCCCACATGTTCAGTATCTACGATCCTCCCTGTTTGTCTTTACTTCTAACAGCAGCCAGGCTCTCCATTGGAGGCAGAACAGAAAGACAAACAGAAGTCTTGTTCTCCAGAAGGCTATGTCTAGCGTGACATAGGGCTGGGCGATATGGCCTAAAATTCATATCGTGATATAATTTGAAGCATGTGCGGTAACGATATATATCGCGATATATTCTTTTCTTCTGTATAACATATTTCCCACACTATAAGGCACACTTAAAATCCTTTAATTTTCTCAAAAATTGAGAGTGTGCCTTATGTATGAATTCTGGTTGTGCTTACTGACCTCGAACCGATTTTGGCGTGCAGAAATCTGTTAAAAAATGTTTTGATGGATTGTCAGAGCATTACGGCTGCGTAGTGGGGAGCTTCGCGGAGTAATCTGGGTCCAAAACTCCGTCCCAAACGAACACTAAGAGTTAAAAACGGTCTAAATTCTTTCATCTTTAATTAAATCATCAGCGTTGCTGCTTTATCGGGTGTAACGATTAAGTTTTACATCCATGCATCCATGAAAACAGAATTTATTAAATTTAACGGAGTTAGAAGTTAACAGGAAGTTAGCTCGCTAGTTTACACCTAAACATTTCATACTATGTTCTGACTGAGAGATTTTTGAAACCAATTCAAACGTACAGCTCTGTTATCACTTCCAACATAAATGAAGACAGAAAACTAAACAGCAGTGGCGTTTGCAGGGTTACTGAAGTTGGACTACCTGGTATATAATGTTGTGTTACGTGATTGCTAGCGACACAGTTATGTTAGCATAACATTAGCACAGTGAAGCTGGAGGATGAACGCCAACGTTTTTCCACTCGATAAAAGTTAAGGTGAGGGATTCTGGTGGTCAGGGACAAATGTAATCGTATCGGAGGATGCTATACACGGGCCAAACTTCGTCAGGAGAACAACTAAGATTATTCATCCACAATACGAGGTTAGTTATTAATATACTGCAACAACATGGGAATAGAGCAGCTGCGAGAGAATTCAACATTAATGAATCAATGTTACGGAAGTGGAAGAAGCGCAGTTTTTGGCTTTCCCCATATTTCAAAAGTGCTTCATCTCTTTGCAGCCGCTGCGACGCTTTCGACCAAAACAGGCGCAGCTTGATGACATCATCAGCATGCGATAGAGCGATATAGTCAAACTCTCTATCGTTGGCCAAATTTATATAGTTTCTATCGTATATCGTTTATATCGCCCACCTCTAGTGTGACACTTTCAAGACTCTTCCAAATACATATATATTGCATACTCACAGTATCTTAGTTATACTCAAAGTTTGTTTCCCTGTGAAACAGTTTCACAATAATGAAGTGTGAACTCTGGTACCAGGACATCAGGAGGGTGTGTAAAAAACTCGTTTGTGAAACTGTAAAGATAACCTATTCCTGTGTGGTGGTGGAAAGCTTTAGTTCGTTTCCAGCATAGACGCAAATCCCCTTTGGCGTTGCGTCAGGCGGGTTAAAACCCTGCCAAATCAAACATGCACATCTCCCGAGTGTAGTGAGTCTAAGGCAAGGGAGCAGCCAAATGTAGTTTTCTCTACCAAGTACACTCAAGTTTGAGCTTTTTAGATCCTTGCTAAAGAATTAGCATCGACAGCACATTTAGACCAACAGCAGCACTGAGATAAAGCAACACAGGGTGAGGTTAAAGCTCATAAAAGGCGATGAGACCCAAGTTTGAGACCCAGTTTGAATCATGGAGTTTTTCCACTCCAAAGAATGAATGACCAGCATTCTTCCTGCAAGAGGAATTTTTGGCACCTCCCTAATGAGGTTTAATCCAACCCCTCCCACAAATCTGGTTGCAGTGTTGTAATATCTATTTTACCTGTTTCACTTCCTCAAGTGTAACTGACATTTTGGGAATGAAGAGAAAATGCTCATCAACCTGATCTTTTATCTCCTATCTATTTTATCTTTTATCTTGGGAAGAAATGTGGCTTTGCTTTGAGAAAACGTGACACTTGACTTGCTGCCAGATGAAGGATTAAAAAAGCCTGGATCAACTTTTCTACCAGACCACGCTGTGTGTTTTTGCCAGAGCCGTCCGTGTGCTCAGCAGCCTCACTGCGCTGACTGGCTTCAAAGAATGAGCAGCGCTTTGTCATGCTGTGCCACAGTCTCTCTGAATAAGGCCTCAGTGTCTCACGATGGTCTAAAATCGCTTTTCTGAGGCGTTTCCACTCTGATTAAAATGATATACTGTGTGAAGGACAAACAAAATACTGATATCAATATATATTGCAAAGAGCAGCCTCCAGGGATAAAAAAATAGAACCACCAAGAAAACAACCAGACACCTTAAATACCCACATTTACAGCAAAGGTTAGCATGTTCATAACCTATTGATCTGGAAAGAGTATCCTGAAAATCAATGGATGGTATCCATCTTTTATATACAGTCTATGATATATTATCGCTAGCGGTAAGCGTAAAGGAGGTGGGCTTGCTGTTTTAGTTAACAACCGGTGGTGTAACCCTGCCAACATAACAATCAAAGAAAGGATTTGTTGCCCGGACACTGAACTGTGTGCTGTTGGACTCAGGCCGTATTATTTACCCAGGGAATTCTCTCACGTCATCTTGGTGGCTGTTTATGTACCCCCCTCTGCTAACCCCACAGCTGCATGTGACACTATCCACTCTGCCATAGCT
Source organism: Rhamphochromis longiceps (assembly GCF_057381845.1). Lineage (NCBI taxonomy): Eukaryota > Metazoa > Chordata > Actinopteri > Cichliformes > Cichlidae > Rhamphochromis > Rhamphochromis longiceps. Next base: position 33,967,365 of record NC_140560.1, on the reverse strand, counting down.
CGGCTACAGACTCAGCACCCGAGTGCCTTTATTGTGATCTCGGGTGACTTCAACCATGTATCACTGGACAATACACTACCAACATTCAAACAATATGTGGACTGTCCCACCAGGGGAGAGAAAACTTTAGACTTACTGTATGCTAACGTCAAGGATGCATACAGCTCCTCCTCCCTCCCCCCACTTGGTAGGTCAGATCATAACCTGATTCACCTCACCCCCCGCTATGTGCCAATTGTGAGGAGGGAACCTGTGACCACCAGGACTGTTAGGAGGTGGTCAGAGGAGGCAATAGCGGAACTACAGGGCTGTTTCGAGGTGACCGACTGGGAAACACTCTGTGAGCCTCACGCCGAGGACATCAATGGGCTTACTGAGTGTATCACAGACTACATAACTTTCTGCACCGACTCCATTGTTCCAGCTCAGACTGTTCATTGTTACCCAAATAACAAGCCGTGGGTGACTAAGGACATCAAAGCCCTCCTCAACAACAAGAAGAGGGCTTTCAGAGGGGGCAACAAAGAGGAGGTGAGGAAGGTCCAGGTGTTACTAAAGGACAAGATCAGAGAGGCTAAGGACAATTACAGGAGGAAGCTGGAGTGGAAACTCCAGCAGAACAGCATGAGAGAGGTGTGGAGGGGCATGAAGACCATCACTGGATTCAGGCCAACCAACAGCAGGGGAGCTGAGGGAGGTGAGAATAGAGCCGACGAGTTGAATCTGTTTTTCAATAGATTCGACACCACAGTGTCTGCTCCCACCCCCACAACCTCACCTGCAGTCAGCCTGGAATCCAGAGCCACACCACTGTGCCAGCCTCTCTCTTCACATGTTGCCTCCTGTGAGATTCCTGACACCCCTCCCCCACCCATCACCTTCACTCAATACCAGGTTGAGATGCAAATGAGGAGACTTCACTCAGGCAAGTCTGCTGGACCAGACGGAGTGAGTCCCCTTGTCCTCAAGGCCTGTGCCCCCCAGCTGTGTGGAGTCTTTCATAAACTGTTTATGCTGAGTCTGAGTCTGCAGAGGGTCCCGGTGATGTGGAAGACATCATGCCTCGTCCCTGTACCAAAGACGCCTCGTCCCAGTGGCCCCCAGGATTACAGGCCCGTGGCACTGACCTCCCACATCATGAAGACCCTGGAAAGGCTCATCCTGGACCAGCTGCGACCCATAGTAAGACCACATCTGGATCCCCTTCAGTTCGCTTATCAGCCTCGTCTCGGAACAGAGGACGCCATCATCTACCTGCTCAATCGTGTCTACACCCATCTGGACCAGCCGGCGAGCACTGTGAGGGTCATGTTTTTTGACTTTTCCAGTGCTTTCAACACCATCAGGCCGACCCTCCTGGGTGATAAGTTAGCAGCGATGCAGGTGGATGCTTCTCTGGTGTCCTGGATTGTTGATTACCTGACAGGAAGACCACAATATGTACGTCTCCCACAGTGTGTGTCTGACAAGGTGATTAGCAACACAGGGGCACCACAGGGGACTGTCCTCTCCCCCTTCCTCTTCACCCTCTACACCACAGACTTCAGCCACTGCACAGAGACCTGCCATCTTCAGAAGTTTTCTGATGACTCTGCGGTGGTTGGATGCATCAGCAGGGATGATGAGACAGAGTACCGGGCTGTGGTCGACTCCTTTGTCACGTGGTGTGAGCAGAATCATCTGCAGCTCAACGTGGCAAAGACCAAGGAACTGATCGTGGACTTCAGGAAGACCAGGAAACACTTGACCCCTGTTTCAATCCAGGGGGTCAGTGTTGACATTGTGGAGGACTATAAATACCTTGGAGTACACATTGACAATAAACTGGACTGGGCTAAAAACACCACAGCACTTTACAGGAAGGGCCAGAGTTGTCTCTATTTTTTGAGGCGACTGAGGTCCTTCAACATCTGCCAGAAAATGCTGAGGATTTTCTATGAGTCTGTGGTGGCCAGTGCGATCCTCTATGCTGTTGCATGCTGGGGGAGCAGGCTGAGGGTCGCAGATGCCAACAGACTTAATAAACTGATCCGTAAGGCCAGCAATGTTGTGGGGATGGAGCTGGACTCCCTCAAGGTGGTGTCGGAGAGGCGGATGCTGTCCAAGATAAAGACAATGTTGGATAACACCTCCCACCCACTCCATGACATGTTGGTCAGTCACAGGAGCTCGTTCAGTGAGAGACTGAGATTACCGAAAAGCACCACTGAACGACACAGGAAATCATTCCTGCCTGTGGCCATCTCCCTGTACAACGCATCCACTTAACACACTGTTTGCTGCTACAGCTACACATGTTTCTTTTCCAAATATTTATTTATAAGTGACTTATGTATGTATGTATGTATGTATATATATGTATATATTGTACTATTCTTAGTTAGCGTATTGTCTGTCTTGTCTTAATGTTGGTTTAAAATGGAGCACTGTAACAAAAAATAATTTCCCCCAGGGATCAATAAAGTATTCTGATTCTGATTCTGATATTAGGGTCAAGGTTTCTGATGGTGTGCAAACTCACAGGAAGGCTGCTCCTGTCTGCACTGCGATGCATCCTCTCCATGTTCAGCATGGGTCTGAACAGGCGGATGTGGTTGTCGACGCCACGGTACGCCTTCATGCCTTCAAACAGCTGGAGAAGGTAGAAACAAATAACTTTTGTTAGTTACTATGTAGGTATAGATGAATGTGGCAGTGTTTCCCTTTTACTGAATGGTTATGGTGACTTTAAGCCCATTCTGGCACTGATATTCATCAAATTATCAGGTGAGAAGACAATACCTAACCATTTCATTGGCCAATATGTGTCAGCCATTGGCTGTTATTACAAGTTCCTGGTCTACAGGCTCACTTATATGTTACACTACAGCAGAGGGTGCTGCACCCAGTGAAAATATCATGCATGTTTATGTACTGCACGTTGGCAGAGTGCTCTTTACCTCTATGGAGTAGTGCAGGGCAGAGCTAGCTGGATGCAGCGACAGATTCTGGAAAGGTTTGATCTGAGGAGATTCCCAGCCGCCCTTCTCCGACCAGTTGATAGTCAACATGTGGTCAGAAAATTGTTTGCCGAAGAGCAGCGTGGAGGGCTCGGGCTTCGGCTTGCATTCTGTGTTGCGTTCAATGGTGAGACTTGCTGCCTGAGATGGAGACGGAAAGGCGAGCCGGACACGGGTGGAGAAAAAAAAGAAGGAAGGAGACGGACAAGAGCAGAGCAAGCGACCAAAACAGTGATTGTTTTTTTGAAATTGCTGTTATTGACACAGCATGCGCAAAAGGACAATTGGTGGTGGTTAAACATAGTCAGGTAAGGGTTAACAGATCACTTGGACACAATTAAACAGGTTAAATTAAACTGAATTAAATAATTACAACAGGCACAGAGTGAGGGGGACACAGAAATGGAAAGAAACTGTAAATAAAAAGCAACTCGACCAAGCTAAAGAGACAAATCCCTCTAATGAACGTTACTTTCTTCTTTCTGTTACCATCATGTTCTCCATACCAAACCAGCCATTCACAGGCTCGCCAGACTGTAATTCAAGGTCTCACCTGGTGAAAAAAGAAAATGTTAACGTTTTCCTCATTACCTTAAAGGAGCTGGCGAACCGCAGCGAGCCGAAGGAAAAGGGGAAAGTCTGAAGTCGTCGTCCATGGAGTGCCTGCAAGGAATGCATGATGAAACTCTTTGCGAGATGATGTGGCAGCTTTCTTTAAATACCCATCAAAAAGTTTCAAAATGTTAACAGATAACAGTTTAAGCTCTGATTTCCAGGTGACAATCATTGATCCACGTTTGGGAACACACAGGAAGACTATGTGCAATATTGTTTTTTTTTCTGAGGGGTGTGTGTGTGTGACTCAGCACCAATCATATTGTCTGCACATTCCAGAAGGAGACAGTCGTAAGAGCTGTAAACAGAATCAGATCACATGTGCAGGGTGCTCTCTGCAGAATGATATTATGTGGGCAACAAAGGGCTTCACAATAAGAAGAAAGCAACAGCCAACCATAAAAGCTTATTTCATAAAAACATATCATTAGTTTAGGTACATAAATTATCAGTGCCACTCCTTAACTGGCTTTGTAGATCTTGGCATTCATACTTGGAGTTCAGGCAAGGTAACATGAGAAATCTAAAGGTAATTCAGCCCTGGGGTAAGACAGGATGGGATATTATACTTTTACTTATTTAACCCATATTAAGATCAACTGTCCTGGCAGTTTAATACTTATGGAAGCAATCTTCTAATTAATCTCGAAATTTCACATTTTAGTTTACCTTTCTTAATATGGTGCTGGGTTTCCCATATTTTAACTGATTTTAATTTTGCCAACTGAACAGCACGGAGTCTTTCATATATAGTCATCACACAAATGCCCCTCTGTGGTATGAAGCAGCAATTTGGAGCCCTGAGTAATTGAACCACTGGGAGCACATCTACAGCTTCCATAGACTAAATGGAAATAATTAGCCTGACAAGTTCAGGGAAGAAAGAAAACAGAAATTACAATTTGACTGCTAAATCATGACTAGGAAAAAGTTGACCAGTTAGTAAATGATTGCGTTTAAAGTTAACAAGTGTGTTGAAATAAATGATTAAATATCAGTTAAATATTGGGTAAATAATTAATATACACAACTAGATTCTTTCTAACAATAAAAACAATGTTAAACAGTAGAAACATTTGGAAAAATAGTTAAATATTTAAAAAAGCAGAATGGATACAGGGCTAAAACATCCAGGTTGTGCTTCTAAATGGTTTTAACTTTACCAAACTAATAAGTACTGGGCTGTTAATTGTATGCATACAATTGAAACAACATTTAAAGAAGTTTAAAATCTAATTCCAATATTTGGTAGATGACAGCTGGCATTGATAAAGGGCCACAGGGCAGCTCACTTGACAGGCCAGTTCTGGCATGTTTGAAGGTCAAAGAGCTAAACCACTGACATTACAGACAGACAATATAATTATCACCTCGTGTCCATAATTTCTGCACAATGGAGCTTAGGGAAGCATTTTGGCGTAAAGGTGATGCAAGATTTTGTCTTTATTGCACAATGAGAGCTTAGCTATATTTTTTCCCCGAGTTGATTTTTGCCACACACAAACCTGATGAATGAAATATATCCCTATTTCCCAAAGCAACATTTAGTTTCTTGCATTCAATTGTGGCATTTAATACAGCAGGAAAGTAACTTATTCTATTCATTCTACATGTAAAACACAAGAGTAATAACGTGGTAGCAATGTACACAGACACTTTGCATTTTCTGTAAATGTGCATCAACTAAAAGCCCTTTAATATTTAAGTCGACGCACAAGACAGACTGACCAAAAACAAGACGTCACGCATGAAAACCTCAAAGTTCCTAAGCAGAAACAAATGATCCCAAAAAACATAAAATGTTTTCGTCTCTAAGTGAGCCGAATTTGTTAACCGCCTTTAAGGTTAACAATTGCATCTTCTTAGTGTTTTTGGAGTGTTTTTATTTTGACCATAAGCAGAAGACATAAAATCTCCACATTTCTGCATTAAGTTTGGTCTTTTCCATGCTGTACAATTTTGCCACGCTCCGCGCTCGCGCCGAATTCTCCAGTAGCAGTGGGCCAGGATGTTTTACTGGCCTCTTATCTTCTTTAATGATTACCGGCCACCTTACCGCCCATTCAGGTTAATCATTTACCCACAACATCACAGCAACCTGGTAATAAACAGCACACAGACACTCAATCGACTCACCGTCCGGAGGGCTGCCATCTCCGCTACGCCAGTGATGATAAACAACTTTGTTAGTCCGTGTGGAAACAAACGCTCCAAGTCAGCTTGCGTTCCGCTTTGAAATACGAGACCTTCTTGCTCTCCCTGAACCCAGAAGCGTCAGGATACGAGCAGCGTGTGCCGACTTTGAAATATTCAGGATCTTCTATTCAACTTTTCTACCAGTTTAATAATTCAGAAAGAATTACACGTCTCAGAATAACGACACAACGATGTTAGTGTATTAAAAAAACCCAAATCAATGTAATAATTAGCTCTGCAGTTGTAGTGACCGGTTTTATTGGCCAGCAGTCTCATTCAGGAAGTCCTTGGAAGCATGAGGGAAGAGAAAAAAAACAAACAAACCTCTGATTGGGGTAGGCGAAAGCAGGTTATTATAGGCAGAGAGGCTAGTGCTGATTGGCTAATCATAGGGGAGTGGTTCAGGTCCAGTTTCAAGGTTAGGATGCCAAAATTCTAAGCTTTAAATTTTCAACTTCAAGCACCAAACTACTTGAAATCAATTAATATAATTGCTTTCCTTATATCCAAAATTATTTAGTATTCATTTTAGTCATGTAACCAGCACATTTGCACATATCTCCACCACAAGGACACTCAGGATTGTTAGGACTGGATCTGACTCTTGAAGCCGTAGTTCAGTTCAGCTCCTCCACTGAGCAGCAGGTCAATCCCGGTGCAGAAAGTGGCCTCGGCAGCGAGATATAAAGCAGCCAGTCCACACTCAGCCTCAGTCCCCATTCGACCCATGAGCTGTTGGAGAAGAAAGTGTGTCACTTCTCAGTCCTAGACTGCATATTTCTGGGTGCACTGGGTAAATTCCTTTTGTTTTTGTGCTTCTACAGGCCTGCAGCTGTTCCAACTGTTGCTTCCTAGCTCACAAGTATTTGCCAAGAAGGAGAAGCTTTTCAAAAAACTCCTGTACGACTTCCCATGCAAACCCCCCCCCCCCCCCCCCCCCCAAAAAAAAAAAAAAAAAAAAACTGGAGATTTCATAATTTCAGCTTTCTCAACTCATGAACAGGGAAAACTACAAACCTCCTAATGCGACAGAGGCTTAACAGAGGGTCTCCTATCCTCCTCCATTATTTAGATAACAGGCATAATAAAAGTGTGAAAATGACAGATCCTAATTTAACAAAACATGTAGACAACAACAACACTTAAAGAACTGAAACAAACTTGTCTTTCACTCTTTTTCTATAAATGCGAAACTAAAAGGAGGTGGCTGTCTAGTTACTCCTCTTGTATTGCGTCAGCTTCAAACAGGCTTTCTTGCCTGAATCAAAGGAAACCTCTAATGGAAAAAATGCAGCCTGTTACACAAACTCGTTCAGCTGCGATCCAAGACTGAAGGCGTCGATGCTGACTGCCTGACAGAGAGATTCCAGTGTGTGGCAGTTTAGTTTTGCTTTTTCCAGTATATCCAGTGTTCCTCTTATGGGCATGTCCAAACCATCTCAGCCTTGCCTCTCAGACTTTGACTTGTCCCTCTGATGTATTCATTTCTAATAATGTCCATCCTGGTAATTCCCGGTGAAAAATCTTAGCAACTTCCACTCTCTGTCCTGTTGCACTTTTGGCTTTCAAGCTCAATCTTTCTGCCTAGCGAACCGATAAAAGTTTCCTTCCTTAGTGTCCTGCCTCACATACAACTCACTAAAAGCCTTTTCCTCCTTTGCCACCTGTGTTTGCTGTACACCTAGCCTCCAAGTACTCCTATCAGCTGTCTGCATCTTCTTGACTATCCCGCTTTTTCCTTGCCAAACTCTTTGAACACTTTCCAATACTTTCTCATTCCTCTCCCAAGTGTCCTTGTTTTCATTCCCTCATCACTTCAGCTTTCCCCATCATCTGGTAACTCCTCCCTACCAGCCAGAGCTGTCGACATTCCTCTCTGAATTCTTTACATTTTTCCTTTTTCAACTTCCACCATTTGATCCTCGTCTCTATCTCATGCTGCCTAGCTACAATCTGCCATGACACCACCTTGCAGACTCTCATCTCTGTCAGACACTTGCTCTGAAAAATATCCGCCTTCCTTCTCTCCTTCATATCAGCTAGCTCCTCACATTAAGCCCCTATCTCTGACCTCCACACTCCTGCCTTTTCCTCGCTCACGCTGCCTCCTAACACACCTTCCTCCTCTCCTCTTCCATTGTTTTCAGGCAACAGTAGCACAGTTTCCACCAGCAGCCTGCTGACCAACAGCACCAGAGGCGTTCGCTGCCCTGATCCAATGTGGAGATTCTTTGTGATTTGATGATGGCACGGATCATTTTTATTACATTTTAATAACTTTTCATTAATGACTGCATAACTCAACTCTTCACTACTAACCAGCCCCCATAATCTGCACGGCTTCTGAACACCTTCCTGAACGTACCTGAGCATTTTCCCCCATTTTAATGGCGGCAGCTGCGTCTGGTGTCTGTGCTGCTAGTTGCTCCCACAGAGGTGTCATCACGTTACCCGGTGAAATGCTGCAACAAAAGCCAGACACTCCGATTAGAAAAAGAAAGGCATTATTAGATTAAAGGGAATGAAATACTTGTAGAATCTCTACAGTTTTTATATCACACCAGAATTCTTCTTTTTATTTATCAGAATCACATTTTTTATTTCACTGCGTAATTATAGTTGTTTGGTATCTTAGTCTTGTGGATTTATGAGAACAAAATGTGTAATTTTGAACTGTCTACTGTAGAAAAGCCCAAATAGTGAATCAGAGCTTATCAATGGCTACGAAATTAAGTTTTAAAAAAAGGGGAGGGGGGGGGGGGGGGGGGGGGGGGGGCTGATATAAGAAAGTTGGGCTTTATGGTTTGTGGCAGTTATCACAGACAGCAGTGACTGAAGAGAAGTCCAAATAAGAAATACAGATTATGTTTTTCTGACTTCTGCTCCTATCAACCATCTCACAACCCCTCAGACTGATACTGGGACCATGTAAAGAGGCCAACCCTTAGCTTGGGAACCATTGGATGAGACTAGTTAACTCTATATAAAGCACACAAAGGTAACTGCATTTTAATATACTAGTCACAAGCTGTCCCCTGCGATTCATTAATAGCATAACACATTTTTATATCTTATCCTTGTGATTAAATTGAAATCCAATTAATTTAATCTGGAGATTGAAAATATATCTTCTCCCTAGAAACCTTTTTTTTTGGGGGGGGGGGGGGGGGGGGGGGGGTGTGATAATTTTTTGCAGATGCCAGTTTGCCTCACCAGTTCACTCTCACATTGTAGCGACTCTCATCCACTGCCATTGCCTTTGTCATGGAAACGATCGCCCCCTTGTGGAGAAAACATCACATTACAATGCTATTCTTTTGGGCAGAGGGCTGAAATTTAGGAAACGAGGAAAGAAGCTCACCTTTGTGGCAACATACGGTGCAGCATCTTTCTGACCAATAGTTCCCACAAGACTGGAAATATTGATGATGTTTCCTTGGCGCTCTCGTAGGTAAGGTAACACATACTGCAGAGAGAGAGAGACTTTCAGGTGGTGCAAAGATCCTCTATACATAATGTTTCAATTACTCCAAGAGCTCAAACAGAAATGAAAAGTGTGAAGGGTTTATGTGTTATTAGTTAGTCAGACTGGCTTTGGCTAAAATCAATCAGTCAATGCAAAAATCCTGGAAACTCAAAAGTGATATTACAGGTGGTCTGTAGACACAAGGAAAGGGTAGATTCCATGTTAGGGGTATTCTTGTGTACTTTTAAGACCACTGAAAACATTTTTTCCTATATTGTTTTCCCGCCTGTCGTTTTAAAATAAAGTTATTTTTTATTTATTTCATTCATCAGTGTTTAAATGTATCACTTTAATCCTTAAGGACTGTCTTTGTTACCACCGAAGACAGAAATTATTTGCACCCAAAGCTGTGAAAACGTACTTTAGACGCCAAAAAGTAGCTGACGAGGTTCAGATTCAACAAGTCTCTGAACTCCTCTGCTGTGGTGTCGTCAGTGGGTTTATGAGGAGGGTCTGAAGAGGAAGATTTCAAACACAAAAACAGACAGTAAGCAACACAGCCTTGTTGTCATGTCTCCTTGTTAGTAAAAAACAACAACACACACACAAAAGACTCACGCCAGCCTGCGTTGTTGACCAGGCAGTCGATGTGACCAAACTGCTCCACTGTGACTGCAATCAGCCTCTGCAGAGACAAGAGGAACCAACAAATGACAAATACACATCCGCAGTGAATGCGGGAGTCACTGAGTTCAGTGAGATCATCATGTGATCATCATGTGATCATGTGACTCTTTCCATTTCAGACCATACACCCACAAAGCTGCACTTCACCTTTATGTCTTCTTCCTTGGAGATGTCACTTTTGACAAACTTGCAAGAGCCTGGTCCGGTCTTGTTAAGCTCCGCCTCTAAAGCTTCACCTGCTGCACCTACGAGACACGTCTGATCATTCCGCAAAACACTGCACCCCATTATTTTTCTTTTCATATATGCTGCCAAAAGTGAAATCGTGTAACTGTTTTACAAAGTAGCAGAATAAAAACAGCCTTACTAACTTTCTCTTCCACAAAACGCCACTTTGGCTCCGTTTTCCACTATAAAAGAACAACAAAAAAAGACGCAAAAATGTTCAGTGCGCCACTCCTCGCTGCATGCGCAAACTGCCAGCATAAATAAAGACATTTTCATACCAAACACTCTGACAATCCCTCTGCCAATCCCTTTGGATCCTCCTGTGACAACAGCCACTTTGTTGTAGTAGCGTTGGGACATTTTGTCTGCGGTTACGATGATAAATGTGACGCAAAGCGGCGCTGCTGTCAAACAGCGGACTAATAACGGTTACTTCTTACTTTGTCTGCTCGGAGTCATCACAGCAGGACTCCTCTGCCGCCAGCAGAAACGATCAGCCGCTGTCAGCATGTTTGTTTGTAAAGTTCAAAGTGCCACAAAATCATGCGGTTTGCTTTGCTGCGTTCAGGAGGACAGGGATAGTAGGAAATCTATACATTCACAAGAAAACTAGCTCTAGAGAGGGTTCTTGAACTTTTATAATAATTTCCTTTTTACTTCAACTGTGTCTGGACATCTGTGCTTGGGTGCCACTAACTTAGCCGCCCTAAGCTGATGTCAGCTTCCTTAGAAACCATCAGTCTGGACATGATTACTTTCGTTCAGTGAAAGGAAGCTCTTCCTACTCCCCGTTATCAAGTACTTGCAGGAATGGGATCGTCTGATTGTTTGAGATCTCTCTCCAATACTGTAGTGTCTTTACCTAACAGTATAATGAACCTGCTTTCCACTAAACTTGCTGATGCTATTATTCTAACGGTTATAAAGCAGATCTCCCATCTTTATAACGTTTTGAATCATTGCAGGAAGCTGATTTACTCTGCAATGCTCAGATGCCATTAAATATCTCAATGCTGCTTCAACTTAAAGATCAAGGAGACCTGGCCTTTTGTTAAAAGTATTCCTTTTTGTATACTTAATATTAAACGTAATTATTTCATTTCTTCATTTTCACGCCTCACTGGTCAACGTATTCATGTGAAAGGGTGCTGGGTCGATTGGAGGTAAAAAAAAAAAAAAAAAAAAAAAATCAGAGACACTAAACCTTTGAAGTTGGCTCAGGAAGGGCATGTGACTTAAAACATGTGGATAAGGTAGAAGCTGAAATGAACTTTAATCTAATTTCCTCATTTTACATGGCAAAACATTTTGTGTTTAAAAAAAAAAACCCATTCGGAAATCATTAAACTTCCTGATTTTTTCAGGGATTCTTCTTCTTCTTCTTCTTCTTATTAATAATAATAATAATAATAATAATAATAATAATAATAATAATAATAATAATTTTAAGGAAGAAAGTGCTTTAGTAACTTAAAATGAAGTGAGGCCATAAACTCATCAACTCACAAATTATTTTTAAATTGGGCTTCTTTCTGCAACCTGTGGCGTCAGCCCCCTGCTGGCCATTACAAAGAATACAGTTTAAGGCACACTGCTTCACATTTGCTTCACTTTTCAGACCTGGAAGCTACATCTATGTTTTTTTTATACAGAGCATAGCTTGCATGCTACCATACCACTCACTATGCCAGTAAAGGATTCAGCACATCTCACACAGTTTAATAAAGTGAGCCAAAAATACCAGGATCTCCAAGCGCCTTCAGCTGCAGCTTGCAGTAAACAAGCCAGCAGGTTTTCCCACACATTCAGACCTACAATCCTCTACACCAGCTACTCAACTTCAAAGTATCAAAATTTGATTTGGAGATTTTTAATGCAAAGAGCAAACTTTATAAACCCTCTGTGAAAATAAACACTTAAAAGCTGTAAATTACTTGAAGTATTTGAAGGCAACAGTACATTTCAGAAAAGTCTTCCTGCACACAGACCCAGAGACTCGGAGATGTTTTGGTGTATAATTTAAGATGTCTAAAATAACCACAGAAATATATTATATGTTATATTTAACATAAAGTGAGTAATGGTGTGGGCACATTTCATGACAGATTTATCACTGCTCTGATCCAATTTGTGGATAATTCTGCACAAACCACAGTAACCTGCAAGTTTTAATTTATAGCTAAGCTGTAACAGCAAAAGAGGGAAAAAAATAAATACCAACCAAATGTTTGTGGTATGATTCTAGAGTGTAAATCATGTTCATCAGTGCAAACACTGCTCCCTTATTTAATTTTTTATTCTCCTTTTTAAACTTCTTAGTTCAGGTACAGATCAGGCTACAAGTGTATGTAAGAATGCACAGCATGTTTAAGACAGACTGAGGGTTGTAAGAGGTTGACATTTTTGAGCGAGGAGGCTTGTTGGGGTCAGAAAAAGTGGGCGAATAGGCAGCGTGCTCTTGGAAAAGGAGCAAGTCCAAGATTGAATTTCCGCCTAACAGCATTTCCCATGCTGAGAGCGAGAGACAGCGTAAGGGTGCAAGCGCAGACAGTGAGTGACCTACAAACAAGCTTAACAATTTTAACTTTACCCAGGGTGGCAGATTAACACCACAGCAGCCCCTGAAGAAGCTCCCTCTATCTCCTCCCCTCACCTCCTAAATGTGACTCAAGGGAGAATCAGGAGGGGTTGCCTGGATGGTGTGATGATGGGTCGGCCCAGAAGGCACATGGAGGTGAAGGAACAGCAGGAGAGTCATGGTCACTCGCCTGGGGTTTGAAGCATTAGCCTGAAGCGTTAGCTGCCAGTAGGGCAGGTGAAAGGAGGAGCTCAACTAAGGTGGGTTTACGCTAACAGCATGTCTTGGAATTTGTGCATGCAGTATGAAATCAATCTAAACAAACACACTGTATAGCATGTTTTAAGAAAAGTGGAGCTGACAGCAGTTTCTCTGACGTCTATGGATTATAGACAGATGAAATCATCTTAAAATCCATTTTGATTTAACCTAGAAGTCAGTTCAGGGAAGCTTGTACAGGTGTAACATTTTCTGGTGTTACATTAAAGTCTAACAGTAGAAAAATATGTAAAAAAATGAAGACATTTGGTAAAATAATCAACTCATAAATTTTTACTCATGTATACTTACAATGTACAATTGATTTTTTATACACCTTTTATACACAGTTATTAAGATGTTGTAACTATCTGTAAAGGTTGTTGAAGTGAACTTGTCAGGGTAACTTACATTTTTCTTCTTGCAGAACAAAGAAGCAGCAAAAAGTACTTTTTTTTCTTTTCTTTTTAAAAAGGAACTATTCCAGGCTGAGACATGGACAATCATAAGGGGGGAGGTACAGATAGAGGTGGAGGTGAGACGAAAGATAAACAAAAATCCGAGGAGGTCAGTGATGAAGATAAGCAGGCCAAAAACAAGCAGAACAAGTTGGAGAAAGAGAGCAGCAAGGAGCCGAGAGCGCATCCCAGAAGGGAGAACCGCCGGCGGTGTCAGTGGGCTCTGACGGAGCGTCTGGCCATCAACGTGTCAGGGATGCGTTATGAGACCCAGCTGCGCACCCTTGCTCAGTTCCCAGACTCCCTGTTGGGTGACCCCCAGCGTCGAATTCGCTACTTCGACCCTCTGCGGAATGAAGTCTTCTTGGACAGAAACCGCATCTGCTTTGACGCCATCCTCTACTTCTATCAGTCAGGTGGGAGGCTGCGGAGGCCCGCCAACATCCCCCTGGACATGTTCTTGGAGGAGCTGCGGTTCTACGAGCTCGGAGAGGAGATCATCGACCACTTCAAAGAGGATGAAGGCTTCGCCAAAGAGGAGGAAAGACCTCTACCTGAAAAAAAGTGGCAGCAGCAAATCTGGATGCTGTTTGAGTATCCGGAATCTTCCAGCGGAGCCCGGATCATCGCCATCATCAGTGTCATGGTCATTGTGGTCTCCATTCTCATCTTCTGCCTGGAGACCCTGCCTGAGTTCAGAAATGAAAAGGAGCGTAGGGAGGTGAGGATGCTCATATCTACAAAACCGGTATTCACAGGGCTGCACAAGGAAAGTTATGTCAGTTGCAATAACCGCATGAGTGAGGGAGTAGGCTGACGACAGGGTGCTTAGAGAACACAGCGTAACACTGCAGGAAAGTGATGAGGTGAACAAATAAGCACAAGAAGTGCAGACAGATGTCACTTTGCAGCACAAGATGAAAATGTTTTTATCTCCTGAAGCAACACTGAGTGAAAAATGGAGAGGAAAGCAAAGGCTGAGGAAAGAAAGAAAGTAAAGGAGACTATCTGCTGAAATTATTTTGGAGTTGCCACTTAATCTGATCCAGTTAGACTGAGAGGAAAGAAGTACGAGATGAGGAGAGCAGTTAAACCACCAGTGGAAAAATATGAGGGATAAAAGAGAGCAGGTAAAGCGGCTTGAGAGTTTTACTTATTAGTTGATTAATTCAAATGAAGTGGATGCTTTAAAAGTAGGAAGAAGCACTAGAGAGTGGAAGGACTTAGACGAAGAGAAGCCAGCATGAAAAGCAGGAAAGGAGATGAGCTTGTCTCAGGTTACTCCTCAGAGATCTAAAGGTGCTATATATAGAGGAAGGACACCCCAAAGAGCCCATCAACACATAAACCAAAGCCCGTATTAATAAACACAGTGACTCATAGGCTACACACTGAAAACGGCATGGAAAAGATGGAGACGGATCGGTTTTTCTGATGACTACGGCAAAATTAAATTTGTCTTGCATGTGCTCCGGCAGCCTGGAGACGAGATGGATTGTGGAGGTTCAGGTAGCAGACGTGCATGCTTCCAAAGCACCACCACCACTCCCTCGTTACTCCAGTAAACAGAGATAGATATGTTGATGTATGGAGGACAAAAACTGCCAAAACAATTAACAAATAGAAAAATAAATGAATATTCCATGAAAGTTCTGAAGAATTTGGGCCCCCTTTCTTTACAGAGTTGCTTCACTTCATTGCGGGTCGTAAGAATTCATTTATGCACAGCTCTTTGAAGGGCTCGCCACAAGATTTTTAATTAGGTTGACATCTGGACTTTGACTGGTCCATTGTAACATTTTGTTTCAGCCATTCTGTTTGCAGACCCAGATTATGTCCAGACTCCAGTGGTGGATCTGTTATGTCTGGTATTCTATGGCAAATGCTAATCAGGCTCCACTGGTGGAGAAGTAGCACAGGGCCCTTTTTTTTTTTTTTTTTTTTTTTTTTTGCCTGTCCCGTTTGGCTCTTTTGCCATCAGAATTGTTGTCTAAAGGCAAAGAAAGATGCCCAACGGATTTACTTTACCAAACTGACCATCCCAGCCTTGCCGTAATGGTCCATTTGATTCACCTTTTATTGTTTATTTTATTTTCACTTACTGAATACGGGACAGACTTGACTGGGGGAAAGAAGGGGAGAAAGAAAGAGGGAAAGAGAAACAGCTGAGAAGAGGGACGGGGGAGAAGGGCAAAAGACAAAAACCAACAGAACGGGCAGAGAAAAAAAAATGCATATATCAATCACCTGGATCACCTGCTGAGAAAGAAAAAAGAAAGCAAGCAGAAGAGAACAAGAGTAATAGAATAAACAACATCACAATGATATATGGGAATATGACAGTAAATACTAAATGTTAAACATTATTGTGCAGCACATAAGATCAACAGAACACAGTGTGCTTTGAGGTAGGAGCCAAAAAGGGTGTAGTTTGTGGGTGTGATCACCCGTGTGTACACCTGTGAGCATGGACGCGCTTGTTTTTTGTTTTTTAAAAGGTTCCTTCATGTAATAATCTGCTAGAGGGTGTGGGGGGGCCACAGCCCCGTCCTCCAGGGCGTGAAACAGGTGTGGAGGAGATCAAAACTCCAGACATCCAGAGGCCCCCAGAACACAAGAGACCAAGGAAGACCAACAGAGGGGCAGCTGCGCCACTGTCCCAGAAAGAGCTGAGGAGAGTCCCAGATGAGGGCTCACTCAGCAGCCGCGGAGCAGAAGCCAGGGGGGGTTGCAGTGACGCGCCCGTGAGCTCCGCCGGCAGCCAGCTGCGCCTGAGTGACCGAGCCCCAGGCCGAGAGGCCGGGGGCACCCCACCTCCGAAGTGGCCCGAGCGAGCCCCAGGCTCCAGGCCCCGATAAGCGGCCACCAAGGAGTGAGCCGGTGTGTACCTGGACGCCCATCCCCGGACACAAAGAACCACCAACGCACCGATGTCTGAGGGAGTCCGCCACTGGCAAAAAAAAAAAAAAAAAAAAAAAAAAAGCACAGGGCCCATTTGAAGATGTCAGGCCCTCAGGCCATCCTCACAAAGTCTGTTACTGATTGTTTGGTCAGAGACATTTATACCAGTGGCCTGTTGGAGATTACTTTGTAGGGGTCTGGCAGCATTCCTCCTGTTCCTCCTTGCACAAAGGAGCAGACACTGGTCCCACTGATGGGTTATGGTTTTGGCCTGTCCAGCTCTCCAAAAGTAACTGCATGAGGGCCTGACATCTTCAAATGGGCCCTGTGCTAGAATCTCATCCATGATCTTGAGACTGTTCTGGGAGACAGCCAAATGCAAAACTAATGAAAAGAAACAGAAAAGATTAGAGGTGGAAAAGTTGTCAGTAGCCTCCATCACAACTCCCAAACCATTCTTGTTTTGGGGGTTCTCTCATTGTTGCCCCTCTAGTGCACCTGTTGTTCATCCCATTACCACCAAAGCAGCCGAAACTGATGAACAACCTGCTCTGCCACTTAACTGACCAGCAGATTTGTCTTCCATACTAAAGTGATCAGAGCCTGCAATACTCTCGGATACAATGCAAGCCAACATAAACATACATGCACAGCCATCTCCACGTTATCAGTCACTCACGAGATGGAAAATCTTACAAACAAAAATATCTCGAACCATGCATGTTGTTGGTTTTATGTGACAGCCTGGATCTAAGTGATGGACACTAACATCATTCAACCTGCCATTAGTATATTTCACCTTAATCTGAGCAGTGTCTGTTTAGAATTTGCTTTGCAAATGTCACAGGCAGTTCAAAGTATATATAAAGCAGCACACACGAGGACACAAGAAACATATGCTGTTTCCAGTTTATTAGGTCAACCTAGCTAAAGATAATGTAATTTAAGACGAACAGACTGCAGTAAACTCTCCCGTCGCCAAGGTTACAGTGTTTGGTTTGGGTTGATGTGGAATTAGGGAGATGCTGGTTGAGCTGAATGGTTATTTTAGTGGATAACCAAACATCTATCAGAATACAGTTCAAACCCACCACAAAGAGCTGAATCAAAACCAAGCCTGAACATTGTGACCTTGACGGAAGCAGGATTTACTGCAGGCTTGTTATACCAGACATTTTCAGCCAGGTGTATCTAATTAACAGGAAATAGGAAATAGAGTTGAGCACAGTATGTACTGCAAGGCCATCAAATGCTTAGAGTAACTTTAAATAAGTTGTTAAAAGACAGTTATTCCAAACTTGCACCTTGTTCCCAGAAAAAAAAAAGCAGCTGGGTTAAATAAAGTGTCAGGTGGCTGTAATACAATCCTGAGTCACATGAGGTGAATGTTTTATGTTTAAATATAGAGAAACTGGTTTATAAAAGTCTGTGAGAGAAAAAAAAAGCATGAAAACTAAGAGAGCGAAAATGGAGAGGAGAGAGACTTTAGCACCGTATCAGAGATCTCACAAGATCCTGACAGATGTCATACTTCAAATGTGCTGAGGACAAACTTTGATAATAATCACTACTTCTCACTTTCCTCCTTATGTTTACTCTGTCCTTCTTGATTTCTCTCTGTTTACATTCATGCAAACATCATCTCCATGGAGCTGTTTACTACTGCCCTACCTTTCCTCTCTCTCTATTTTCCTATTTCTTCTTCCAAACCAACGAGTGTGTGAAAATAAGTTGAATCTTTTGGGCAGTGCAGGTTATATGCTTTGATTTTTCTTTTAATCTAATGTTTGAGTTTAATCTCTTCTACTTCCTTATTTATCTTGCAGCAATACTCCATCGCTCCTCACCCCAACATATCAAACAACACCATCTTGGTCTCACCTGGATTCACTGCCTTCCAGGACCCATTCTTCATAGTAGAGACAATCTGCATCTGCTGGTTCTCATTTGAACTCATCATGCGCTTCATTAGCGCTCCCAACAAGATGCACTTTTTTAAAGACATCATGAACATCATAGACTTCTTCGCCATCATGCCTTATTTTGTCACAGTGGGCACGGAGCTAGCAAAGGACAAAGGTACGCAGCCCTCCGTGTCTCTGGCTCTCATCAGAATCATCAGGTTAGTGAGAGTCTTCAGGATCTTCAAGCTCTCTCGTCACTCCAAGGGCCTCCAGATCCTGGGCCAGACGCTGAAGGCCAGCCTGAGAGAGCTTGCGCTGCTCATCTTCTTCCTCTTCATCGGCGTCATAATCTTTTCTAGCGCCGTCTACTTCGCTGAGGTGGACAGTTCTGGAACAAACTTCAAAAGCATCCCAGAGGCTTTCTGGTGGGCAGTCGTGACCATGACTACAGTCGGGTACGGCGATATGTGCCCAGGGACAGTTGGGGGAAAGCTGGTGGGCTCCATGTGTGCCATTGCTGGCGTGCTCACCATCTCTTTGCCTGTGCCTGTCATTGTGTCCAACTTCAGCTACTTTTACCACAGAGAGATGGAGTGCGAGGACACCAGGGTGTACCAGCATGTCTCCACATCGCTCTGGGAAAAGGAAGGAGATGATGATGAAGATGAGGAGGACGAGGATGGAATGGATGAGTGGCCTGAATATATGAGGGATTACGCACCACTGTATGGGCAGAACAGGGCTATTTGCCCTCCGATCAATGGGCCTCTTTTGACAGGCCTTTGTGCAGGACAGGTAGATGGGGATCAGAGAGGCATGGGGTTCCTCTTTAAGGAATCTCGTGTCACTCAGGTCTGACAGACTGCAGAGTGCTAAACTCATGGCAACACATCAAGAAAACAGAGCCAAGATATAAAAAGATACTGCTGAAAGGACACGCAGAGGGAGACATGAAAACCAAGAAGTGCAGTGACATGTGAACATAGTTTTATATGTGAAGCTTTTGCATGATTATACTCGACTCACAGCTACTCACGAAGCATCCGTTTTCCTCAGTAAATAAACAGAAAAAAGTAAAATGTTTCCAGATGCCTCAAAGCATTTTCTGTGCATCTCACATGACAAATATTCCACCAGCTGCAAAATGATTTAAATTACAACCACCCCCTCTGGTTCTTTAAACAAACACAGATGACAGTTACTTACATGTTTTGGTCACAGGAAGAATGAATGTAGAATGACTGTAATGAATGGACCTAGAATTTCCTTTAACCAGATAATTTCCGGAAAAAAAACTTTAGCACTAAATTCTGCTTCTCCTCATTTTCTGCCAAATCACTTTTATTTGTACAGCTTTCCAGTCAATATGTACGCTGTCATGTGTATAATATTACAATATCTTGTCTTAAATTATATGGAAACAGTATTCGACTACAGCTGTCTGAATTCAATCCCATTGACACAGGTGTATAAAATCAAGCAACTAGCCATGGTACTGGCATTAACATCAGCACAAAACCTGTGTGCTGGGAGTTTCGTGGAATGGGTTTTCATGGGCAAACAGGGGTGGCCCAGTACTTTTGTCTATATAGTCTATATACACGTTACATATTAAGCAACCAGCCAATCAGAATAAAGCATTCTGTACAGAGGATGAACTGAAAGGATGCACCATATAAAAAAAACGATGACTATTTTAGTCTATGTTTTACCTGATGGGGTACAATGTTGCTGTTGAGGGGTTGCTGCTGCTCCTGCTGCTGATAGTGCTAGAAGACAGGGCTCTATTGCTTTGAGACTGTAGATGTTAAAAAGTCCATAGGAGAGATGGTAGCTTATTAAACAAGTGCTATGAGATAATATTAAAATGCAAAGATTGGTGACAGTGCTTGAAATCATAAGGCAAGAATAAAAAGAACTGTGGGAAATAAACTAGGCTCTGCCTGTGACTCACTCTTCGCCTCTCTTCCTCCTTCCATCTCCTCATCTCATCTATCACTCTCTACTTGCTGTCCATCTGAGAACTAGGCATAATTTGCTATTGCATTAATCTATTATTTAATTGTCTACACTTAACAAGTCTTGCACCTAGTCCATGACAAAGTAATGATAGAAAAATGTTATAGAACCAAAAGATTGCAATTGTGTTTATTATAGTTTTTGTACTTGAATACCTCTGCAATGTAACAACTGGTACATGTGTCATTGTTACCTGTGCCCTTTTTAATCCATCTGGTGAGGGACAGACACATGCAGTGACATTTTATACCTTCTCCAGAATACTGTGTTTACAGTACTATGGCCACAAGTTTTCATCATGGTGCTGATTCAGAATCCTTCTCTTATTATTTATTCCTAGTCTATAATAATAAAGTAATGAGAATAAAAAATACATATATAAATATAAAATATAAATCCATAATTATGTGGATATGCATGTTAGATCAGTTTTAGTGAAATGTAAGCCCTCCAGAAATGCAGGGAAAGCCCTGTAACTTACTTTAAAGGTAAATATGTTCACTAAAACGGTGGACAGAGCTACAGACCCATGACACCCTTACCCAGTTAGCTGGCAGCTAATGACCAGACTAGGACAGGTAATGATTGTTGCACACACAGCACGCTCATTTGTTTCAATTCGTCAGTTGCCACAACACAACTTACCAACGTGTAGTCAAAGGAGCTTGCAAAGAAAAGCGTCTAGCTTCTCTGCTAGCCATCGGGGCGGGGGGGGGGGGAGGAGATGTTGGCTGTCCGATTGGCCTCCCTGCTGCTGCGGAGCCTGGGACGGTCTGCTTGCCTCCACCTCGGGGGGAAGGGTAACATCTCTTGGGTCTGGGTTCTGTTTCCCCCTCTGGGGGCGAGGGTACCTGGACCCGGGGTATAGAGTATGTTTGGGGAGTGTGATTGTGTGTACATGTCCATTTATGTCAATCCTTACGTTGGGTGAGTGCTGAGTGTTTGTATATGTGTGCATGAGGGTGGGAACGCATGTTTGTGTCTGTGTGTACCTGTTTGTCTGTGTCTATATGTCAGGTCGGGTCTTAGACTCCACCTCTCTGGGAACTCCCAGGCCCTCCAAGGCCTATCTCCCCTCACCACACTCCCTGCCGGTGACTGATGCCCTCAGGGGTCGGTGCATTGGTGGTTCTTGGTGTCCAGGGCTGGGCACTCAGGTATGTATCGGCTCACTCCCGGTGGCTACCGGCGGGGCCTGGCGCCTGTTGCTCGGTCAGGCCTCCTCCGGGGTGCGGGGGGCCCTCGGGCCTCCGGCCTCTGGGCCTGCAGCTCGGTTCACTCTGGCACAGCTGGTTGCCGGCAGAGCCGGCGGGCACGCCGGTGCAGCCCCCTCTAGCTTCTGCTCGGTGGCTACTGGGTGACGCCTCGTCTGGGGATCCTCAGCCCTTCCCATGAGGGTGGCACGGATGCCCCTCCGTTGGTCCTCCTTGGGCTCTCGCACTCTGAGGTCTCTGGATGTCTGGGGCCTGGATCTCCTCCATGCCTGCTTCATGCCCTGGGGGACGGGGCTATGGCTCCCTACATCCTCTTGCAGACCATTACATGTGGAAACCATTTGAATACAAGCGCGCTGATCCACACAGGTGTGCACACGGGTGTTCACTGCTCGTAGACTTAAATTACACCTTTCTTGGCTGCTACTTCAAAGCACATTGTGCGCTGTCTGTCCTGCCTGCTGCACAACAACACTGAATTTTTAGTATTTACTGCTGTTTACACTTAGCTAGATTAATGCGATGGTGTTGTGTTTAGTATGTTGCTTTGGTTTGTTTGGGTTTTTTTTTTGCTTGTTTTCTATTCTTCTTCTCTCAACAGGTGATCCAGGAGATTTTATTTTCTCCCCCCCTTTCTCACTGTCCCTCTCCCCTTCTGTTTTTCTTTTCCTTCCTCTTTCTCTCTCCCTTTCCTATCCCTCACTCATGTCTGTCCCGTCTGTAACATCTGAAAATAAAATATAATAAATAATAAAAACAAAGGTCGATCAAATGGATCAATACGGCAATGCCACGATGATCCATTTGGCAAAGTAAATCCATTGGGTATCCTTGTTGGTCTTCAGACAACAATTCTGACGGCTAAAGAACCAAATGGGACAGGCAAAAAAAAAAAAAAAGCGTCTGGACTTCTTTAAGTTGCTTGAATACGTTTCACCTCTCATCTCACCTCTCATTTAGTTTAAATCTGGGACTCCCCACCATTTGACCTTAGAACTGAAGAAGCTTCTCGGATGAGAGGTGAAACGTCTTTAAGAAACTTAAAGAAGTCCAGACGCTTTTCTTTGCAAGCTCCTTTGACTACAATGACCTGGATGACTGAGAACCTTCACAGACATCTTACCAACGTGTACATAATAACCTACTACTCCTATGTCGTACAGTCGCTACCGCCCAGGTGGCAAAAAATGCACGTGCTCTTTCTGAGTTTGGTCCAGCTCGTAACCAGCGGACTCTCCTGTCGAGGGTGAGCATTGGTAAATGGTGGTCATGTGACTGATGCAAGCCAGGTCCTTTTATTTAGCAAAATTATGATTAACAGTTAAATGATACTGTTGAGGGGCAAAGGCAGGACTCCACATGCACACACAAATTACAAAAAAATAAATAAATTAAAAATGCCTCAAGAAAAGGGCACTCATCAGGAAAGGGGCGGGTCTGAGGTCTAGTATAGACCTTCCCCTTTACTATATATATTAGTATAATATTATAGTAATAGTAGTAATGATAATGTATGTTAGTATTATTTTCTGACATTGACATTCTTCTAATGTTATATTTTGCCAACTTGGAGTCAGGAGAGAATGAAAACTGTGCAGTCTTGCTGATGTCATGATGTTACAGTGCGCTCACTCAGAGGTGTTGTAGCCTAAATCATTAGAGATTATTAGCTAATTCTAGCTTTCTGAGCCACTAGTCTGCTGGTATTACCAGCAAATGAGCTGATGTACTTTGTTATTTTAGTTTGTTAAAACATTTCTATTTCTGTTCTGTTGCTTGTTTACAGTACCGATCCTGATCCTGGTCAGTTCATGTTCAGTAGCACCCTGCTTTCAGTCTGAATATTGTTATAAATTGAAATGGAGCAGTTTATGCCTTTTATTCATTTGTAAGTTGTGTTTCCCTGTTACATTTAACTTTTGGGTTACAGCACAAAGACTGAGAGAGGATGACAGTGTGGGCGAGAAATTCATGACGATGATTTCACATAACCAAGCTGTGTGCTATACTCATATCAAATATGGATTCCCAGCCTGCTCTTACAATAATTATCACATTATATTGTTATGTTTAGCTGAATGTAAAGTGTTTGTGTATGATTGTCAGTGCAAAGGAGGCAAGGACAGAGTGATTGCACAAGAGCAGGAAGAACCAGCTGAGTAAATGTGCAGATAATGAAGTTAGCTATAACAATATTTATTTTTCACCAAGTCATTTTAAAATCTTTTCACATATTTTGCTTGCGCAGCCTTTATACGTGGAGTTGCATGTTCTCCCTGTATCAGGATGGGATCTCTCCAGGTACTCTGACATCCTCCCACAATCTAAACTCCTAAACTCCCACTAACATGCAGTTAGTGGGATTACTGTGGGTCAGTTGGCGATTCTAAATTGCTTATAGGTTAGACTACTTTGTCTTTTTAATGCATGTCCATTTGCTGCACATTTGACTGAGTAAATTGGATATCCCATGAAGATAAAACTATTATAGAGCAGCTAAAAGTGGCGGGAGTGTTTAAGGTGTTGATGCCCTGCATTTGTCAGAGTTATGGCAGAAATGTGGCGCTGCAATCTTATGCTTATGAGGATAACAAAGAGCTTGCTCATCGGCTGGCAGTGGTGCAGACAGAGTTCATGTAGTTGGACCGGAGCCAGTTTATGTGTTATGTGTAACCGATACAGGGCAGAGGGGGTGGGTGGCAGAAATGGTATTTGCTGGGGGCAGAACAGCTTTCTGTCACGGGGTGTTCTGGATGAAGTAGTTACCACAACATAATCCTTGTGTCACTGATTTTCTTTGATACACTGCGCTGCGCAACGTCAGTTTGTCTTTATAGTAAATCTAAAATCTGTTCTTTGTCTCAAACACTCTTCGGGACTGAAGGGTGGCTGTAATAAAGCTAAAAGCATGATGTGGGTACAGAATAAATTTAGTCACAGCAGAAAGCAACAAAGAGGCAGCTGTTTAATAATCAGTGGATCAGTCATAGACTGTTTACAGAGAATCTAATTCAATGATTGTGATGTTAACTGCAACCAAAAGAAGATCAAAATAACATAAAAATATAATGGAAACATGAATCAGGTCATAAAATGTTACAAAGTTTATATTTCTGCCTCACCTTGCCTCTCAAGCATTTTTCCTTTCTTATTAATTCACCGAATTATCTTTATTTATCAAAATGTTATTGATTAATTATTTATTTATGTTTTGCATTGTTCCATCTTTTTATTTTCCCCAAACTTTTACTACTTTTCCTATGAATACAGAAGCAAGTCATCTGGATAATGTTTTATTTATGATTTTGGCTGGTTATGTCTTCCATAGATGCTCGGCTGCAGCTCATTATTAAGGACAAACTAATTGTATAGCACTTGTGACACATGGGCTCGGGTCACAAGAGATCCCTCTCAGTCAGATCATTTATATGGTATTTTTAGGTTTTAGATTATTTTCCTGGTCTGTATTTTTCAGTCTATTCTTTTAACATGACTTTAGGATCGCAATAATAGAAAGTAACTAAAAATAAAAATAATACAATGAGGTATGGGTGAAGAGAGAGCTGAGTGTAAAAGCGAAGCTCTCAATTTACCGGTCGATCCTACCACCGCCAATCCGCCAGTCCTACCCTCACCTATGGTCACAAGCTGTGGGTAGTGACTGAAAGAGCAAGATCGCGGATACAAGCAGCAGAAATGAGCTTCCTCCGAAGGGTGCCTGGCCATTCTCTTAAGCTGGACAAACACTAGGATTTTTTCAGCTGCGTTATTCAGCCCCTGCTCAAACTGTACGACTGAATCTCGGGGGTTAGAAGTTCATGAGTCACGATGCAGGGCCTGATGCTCTGATGCGACCTGAGTGCTCACACTGTGCGTCCATAACATGAAGCTTAACACAAAATCTGCATCTTGCTCACCCTCTCTCTCTTTCACTAACACAGACACACACACCACCAATCAACTTTGCTAAATTGCTAATGAAAAACATTGACCAGGCAGCTGCAGTTGAGCAGCAGTGTCCATCCAACTCTTTTCACGGTTGTTGCGGTCGAAATGATTTTGTTAGACCACATCGAAAAGGCTCGGATGAGCTTGCCAAAGTTCTAACACTGCGCTGCCATGCTACTCCATCTTTTTTACTTCCATTTCTGTGTTTGCGCATGCGCAGTGTGAGAGGATGTGAGAGGTTGCATTGATATCCTGACGAGGGGCGACAGGATTTCAAACAGGTTTGATTTTCTTGCGACCATACGATTGCTGATCGGGAGCTGGTCGTGAGGTGTTAATCGCTTCTCGTTACCCCATGTATACTACACCATGCACGACACATGATTAAGGCGAAACTCGGGCCGATCCCCAAAACAGTCGCACAACTGAAAAATCGCCCAAAAATCGCACAGGTTATGCCCAGCTTTAGAGATAGGGTGAGAAGTTCGGCATCTGGGAGGGGCTCAGAGTAGAGCCACTGCTCCTCCACATTGAAAGGAGCCAGTTGAGGGGGTTCGGGCATGTCCCTCCGGGAGGAGGCCGCAGGGCAGACCCAGGACACGCTGGAGGGATTATATCTCTCGGCTGGCCTGCAGGACAAGCTGGAGGAGGTGTCTGGGGAGAGGGAGGTCTGGGCTTTTCTGCCGCTGCCCCCGCACCCAGCCCCAAATAAGTAGAAGAAGATGGATAATACAATGCGAAAGTCATGAAAATGTCTGTTTTTTTAAATTATAGACTTTATATTTATAGACTTTTATTGTAATTTTACAAATCAAATCGGTGCATTGCAATGATGTGCAGTGAACCATGGTCGACACACCTAAACCAGGAATCACCTAAATCTTGAAGTATATGTGGTTTCACAACTGAGTAACCACACCAGACAGGCTGGTTGTCCACATCTGTACAATGTTTGTAGCCCACTTACTCAAATATTGTCCTCTTAGTACTGAGTGGATGAAGAGTTGGCAACTTTCAGAGGCAGGTGCCGTTGCAGGAAATGCTTCCTCCCTAAACCAAGTATGGTATAAAGATCTGATTAGAACATTTTAGATGTAGCAAATTTAAAAAGGTACTCCCGTATGAGTTTAAAGAGGACATAAAAGGTAGTTTCAGCTGCTAAAACAGCATGGTTTCCATTCATCTTTATGTTTTTTTTTTTTTTTTTATCAGTATGCATTATGAAATGAATCTTGTGTGAACGGGTCATTTGACGCACAATGAAATCAGCTAATGTCTTACACAGAAACTCATCTGAGAAGAATAGAAAACAGCTGACGCGAGCGTACACACTGTGTCGAATAAGAAAACCTTTGTGATAACAGGCAGTATTTACACAGAAAAAGGCATTGAAGCCGTGCATTCCTTTCTATACGTCAGTCTCAGAAGACATTACGTAAGTGGCAGATCTCACACAACAGACAGGGCATGTGAACTATGCAAGGTCTTTCCTCTAAAATTAGTAAAGAGGAGCTCTGGAGGAGTCTCCAGACGCCAAGTCATTACATTCTTACAGTAAGGCACCAGTGAGCGACCTCTGAGGGTGCCCTCTTCAGAATGACTCCCTGCGATCCTGCGTAAGAAAAAGAAAATTCCTTCAGAAGTATTTCTGGTGTAATCTATTGTGGCATGCGCTCGTGTGATGATATACAGTCGTACAGATTTCAGACTGTCTTCTGGCCAAACGATGTGGAAAACATATATTCAGAAATATTTTTTCAATCTTCAATCAATCTTAAGTATCAAGATGCCAAGATTACAGTGAGAGAAGAGAGATACGGGTCCTTGATTTTGTAACGAGTATTAGCTGAATAGAACAAGTAAGGAACATGAATCATTTCAGACTTTAAAAGCTGGTTTTGTAAGTTATCTTGAGCATGTGGGCATAGTGTTACCTGTTTGTATTCTGAGTGCAGATGATCATGTATACATCTTTCCTTACTCAACAAAGGTCGCATTTTATCACTCACGCATTTTCGAATTCCTTCTGCGTGACTCCGTGTGCAGCGACTGTGGGAAAATGTAATGACGAGTGCTCAAGTCTAAACATGTTTACAGAAGCATCACGAGGCACGTGTACAGGAGGCGATGGTACTGGACAAAGTGTGAGTCAGGTTCTTTGATAAAATTGTGAAATCTCAGAAATGTTCTGAGTCAGAGCTGCAGGCTGATGTGCCGAGCGATCCAGCCTCTAGATGTCAGACTGAGTTTTAAAACCAAACCAGGCTGCCAGGCTCACTCCTGCTTCTTGTGGGTCTGATTTAGAATATGCCAGAAAGACTTCAGATTAATGTGTTCCACCTTGAAATCATCACGTTTGTAAACCATCTCGAACTCAGAGCATAAATTATCTTTTATTTTTATACTACGCTACCAAAAAAAACACAATTTAGAATGTGAAGAGGGAAAGATGGAATTAGTTTAGAGTTCAAGACAAAATCTGTCTCTGTTATGTATTTATTTAAAAGAGATGTTGTAATTTTTTCACACGCAGCTTTTTAGAAATTGGCTATGATGCTGTGGGCTTCAATTTGAGCTTTGGAAAACTTTCAGGCCACATGATGATATATCAGATCATTATTTCTCAGAGCACTCAGCCATGAAAATAGTTACAAGATTCATACTTTGATTAATGTAATCATATAATTCTTTGTATTTCTGTTTATACTATAAGGAATACCTCTTAGCACCTGTAATTTTAAATACTGACTGCTTTAAATATATTTCTTTGCAAAAAGAGTTTTTCTCGTCTAGTTTGTGAAAATGGCTTCTGTGTCTTAAATTTTTGTCCTGATGTTATGTTGAAACAGAGCTGGAGTGAAGATAATAGAAAGGAGCAGATGATGCTCCTTGTGACCCGTGACCCCCCAAACCCCCAACACTCACACACAAACTGCTCTGAACAGTGATAGCTGCAGTGATTAAATACCTGACCCTCGTTTCCCTTCAGATGGTGCGACATGATATTCCCACGTCATGCGCTGAAGGGGCAGCTCTCTCATGCCACAGGGCAGATTAGCGCTTTCTTCTTTGGACTCCATCAGCCGCAAATGTCGATCGAGACAAACTCGAATTTTAACGAACCTAAACGAGAGTTTTCGATTTTCAGTTTTTGCAGAAGCTCTTTGGGGGGGGGTTCACCTTTCTGCTCAGCTTTCCTCTCTGACGTGTCCCTGAGCTAACGTCAGCCTTGCTTGCAATCACCCACAAAGCCCTTATGCTGTCTGGAAAGAATGAAAAGGATTGACGTCTTTCTGGCCATCTGCCGCCTACCGATTCCTCTCCCATCCATCACTCTCCCCTGCCTCGCCCATCTCTAACTCTTCACTGAGAGGATTAAGTGTGTTGGTATCTCTGTCTTTGTCTCATTACAGCCTCGTGTGTAATGTGTGCATTCTGCTTATGTGTGTGTTGCAATCTTTCCACTCAGTAATATCTTTGTCTGCAGGATTTTTCCACTGTCTTTAGTCACCAAACACTGACGCGTGTCCCCCTTTGACTGCAAATCCTCCCACAGATTGCACAAGTTCCTTTAGCAGCAGAGGAAACACAAGAGAAGTGCAGTTACTTTAAATAAATCTCTAAGATTTTATTACATACAGTATACACACAATCTGGACCTGTGACTCTGCATTGAGACTCAAGGATGTAGGGAGGCAGTTCATGAAGCTCAATTTGAAATGAAAGGCAGTTCAGTGGGACAGAAGATGATATTTTACAGCAATTAACAAATTTAAATAATAAGTAAGAGTAAAATAACAAGTAAATTTAAACAAACAACAAAATTGAAACAGCTTCTGGCCTAAAATTCATCATTTCACACACCAGACCACAACAAAGAAAATACAAACCCTAGATAATATAGACAATATTAACATCAACAGTGACTGATGTCAGAGGGAATAAGGTAAAAGAGCACTGAGGATAAACATGTAAAGAGAACTGTATAAAAATACTGCCTGCCAGATGTAAAGTATCAGTTGGCATTTTTAAAGGACTAGTTCAACATTTTGAAAGATATTTGCTGTCTTAAATAGGAAGATCTATTTGTCTCGCGGCTTTCACGCACAAACTCATCGCACATGATGAGTTTTCACGTGTAGCACAAAACAGGAAAAAAATCTGCTTTAGTCTGGTTCTCACTTTGGTTTGAATTCGAGTGGCGCCTGGGCATGCAGGAGGAAACCACATACCTTCTGTATTCTCATGCTGGCAAGTTATAGACTAATAAATGAAATGACTGAGATGCATTTTTATATTTCCACATTTACATTTGGTAACAGCTAGAAAAGCTTCATAGCTGCAGTCAGTTCACGTGTGAAAAACTCTACTTTCATTTCCGACAAGGTGACCCTGGAGCATCCGTTAGTTAAGTTGCAATAGGCTCAGACTGCAATAAGCATCTCGTTTTACTCCTTTGTTTCCTTTTCCCCAACCTCCCAGCCAGTCACGGCAGATGGCTTTCCTCCCTGAGTCTGGCACTGCTGGAGATTTCTTCCTGTCAGAAGAGAGTTTTTCCTTCCCACTGTCACCTGCTGCTTGTTCAAAGGGGATCATTGGATTCTGGAGTTTTTTGCTCCAAAATACGATAGGGTCTCAAACGTAGTCAACTCAAAGCACCTTGAGTTGACTACTGTTCTGATTTGGAACTATATCGATAAAGCAGAATTAAAACGAGTACTTTCTATCAGTATACTAATTATAAAGCTATAAAGCTCAGCCAAAACACTAGTAGGAATCAGCTATCCTGGCTATCTCCAAAGTGAAGTAAATCCACCAGTACTGGTGACCACCTGCAATGCAAGACTTTGAAAGGATCAAACTGTCACTCTAGTGAAAAATTTAACATCCAGCAAAAGTGCACATTTTAAATTCAGCTTTTAAACTTGTTAGAAAAAGACATCACCTGTTAATTAATGAGATTTAAAGGTGCTAGTAAATGTTTTATGACCTTAAAGAGAACCAGGCCAGCCGTTTTCCACTGAAAGCTACCTGAAGTTCTACATATATTTACAGTTAATGATATTAGTCTTTAACTGTGAATACATTTTTCCTCACTGCAAATGTCCTCAAAATGTCAAACTTTTCTTTTAAAAGTAAATTTTTTAAAACTTCCTTAAAGGGAAGCAAAGGGAATCTGAGCAAAATGAATTCCTGTTTGTGCGTTACAAGGCTGGTGAGAGCACCAGCAGACTTTTTTCATCAAGAGCAGACTCACATTCTCTGGCATCAGTTGAATTCGTGGACGTGTATGCGTTTGGGAACATTTTAGGTTTGGGTGGATTTCAGAAGAAAAATTATAAATCAAGACTGGAGTAGATAAGATAAGGAGGAAAAGAAACTCTTTCAGCATCCAACCACAGGGCAAAAGTCTCAGGCCTGGTTTTTAAGGGCCTTCTTGGGAATATTACACTGCATTGCCATCATGACATTTTAAGATCCGTGCATTGAAAAATTAGCAATGCAACCCACTCTGTACCTCCACTGAAGAGTGAAGCTGAAAGTGGTTAAAACCTGTCGTAAAAGTGGAAACAAATCGACTGTGAAACACGCTGGTGGTGAAATCTGATCACGGCAGGTCACACGGCGGGATGGTGTGCCTTCGATCGTAAGCAGTGTCATCGCTCTCCTCACCGTCGCTTACTTCGCCCAGAACCCTCTCCCTCTCCTCTTCCTCCTCAGTTTCACTCTCTCGCCTCAGTCGCTCCCGCTCCCTGTCTCTTTCTCTCTCTCGGTCTCTCTCTCTCTCTCTGTAGGAGCGCGGCAGTGTGGGAATCTGAGAGTGTGAAGAGACCGAAATGAGATCATGCAGCCTGCACTGACTGACCAACATACTTAAATTAAACATGCTAAATGTTAAAGGTCTTTCCCAGGATGATGTCATCATAGTCATATTATTAGGTTCAAGGCTTTGTGTTTATCTGCATCCAGAAATCTTTGATGCATTTTCAATATACATGATAAAGTGGGCATATTATATTAATTTCTCTGTAGTTTTATTTTTGGTTTTTTATACTCTATTAGAGTAGCTTTACATGATTTGCAGTTCAAAATACTCCTTAGTTATCTTAATGCATCCGAGGGTCTTAACAGCAGGTGAGTGGGGTTTCTGTGATGTCATACAGAGCTAAGAATTGAAAAAAAAAAAAGCCTTTAGAGTAGTGTCAAGGCTAAGCTTTTGGTATATTTATACTGAACTGGTAAAATGACCCTATTAAAACATTAAAACATCAAACATTTGGTCAATTACAAGTTACAAAACTATAGACACATATTCGTAATATTCAACAAACTCTATGCTAAATAACAAGGATAACAAGAAGATTTAGATTTCTAATGTATGTACTAACTGCCATCTGTCTTTAAAGTATAAGGTAGAAAGTACGTACCTGATTGTCATGGCTGGGCAGGACACAATATCCTGGCTCTGTCCTGCGCAGGAGGCGTGGGGAATGAGTACGGAAAGGCCTGGGAGAGTGGGAACAGACGGAACGCGGAGAGGGAGAACTGATGGAGCGTGGTGACGGAGACCGGACAGAACGGGATGGCGAGTAAGTGATGGAGTGGGATTGGGAGAGTATGTGACTGTGGTGGTTTTGTTTGGGTGGGCGAGGGGAACGAGGAGGCAGCTCGGGCGGTTTGAGAGGGTCGACCATGTCCATCTCCGTGAGGATTGGCGGCGGAGGGACGAAATCGAGCTCCCCCTCTTGCGGGAGCGTTTGCATTTCGGCTGCATCAAGTTCGGTGAGCTCCGTCTTTGACAAGTGATCCACAATCCCGGCACCAAATGAGTCGCCAACGACATTGATGGAGGTACGCATTCGGTCACTGAGTGGACAAATGGCATCAGTGTCAGTGAGTGAAACGACGTCTTAGTGATACCAACATTTTCACAACCTCTTGCATACGTTAATTATAGCACCCTAACATGGATTGCAGAGCAGTGATTTGTTATTGCCTGCTCATCAGACACCTGACTCACAGCAGCCAGTCGACAGCGATCAGCAGACTGATGTCCTGGGTAGGCAGGCCGACAGCTGTCAGGATCAG
The DNA here is from genome assembly GCF_057381845.1 of Rhamphochromis longiceps. NCBI lineage: Eukaryota > Metazoa > Chordata > Actinopteri > Cichliformes > Cichlidae > Rhamphochromis > Rhamphochromis longiceps. The sequence continues at coordinate 33,934,805 of NC_140560.1, read as the reverse complement.
TAGCATGGTTACCAGTCCAGCGCTAGGAATACTGGCGGCTCCAACACTGGCCAGTGTGGCGGTCATACTGGAGAGAAGAGATGGGAAAAAGGTATATTTAAATCATGCTTGCAGTAATGTGCTGTAGGCAGGCAGAGATAATCAAATCGTGATTTTAGTGACGATTCTGGCTTTTTCCCATTTTCACAGTTATGCACATATGGCCTTTTCCAATCAGTCAATCAATCAAGTGCAACCCTTTCATCACTCCCTAATAGTTCAGCTTGAGTCAAGTGTCAGACATCCCTGTAACTACTGTGCTGCCCTAGGCCTCTTTTTGCCTTTTTTTCCTATCTGCATAAATCAAAGGACACACTGGGTGTCTTTAAATTCTGTGTCTAGTACTACCTAGTAATGCAGGTCTAAGCTAAAGCAAATTAAATAGCATGGCCTCCATCAGTTTTTCCAATAGATATCCTTTCTTTGATTACATAGCAGTTGTATCCGCTGAGTGATGTGGGCTGGCAACAGACATTACTTTTTTCATAGTTTTCTGAACACTCGCCAAAAATGGTAGACTGAAAAATGCAAAAGTGAACTAATTCCACATGCAAAAGGAGATGTGTGATGGAAAAAATATATGAAAAAATAATTAAACCCAACTGTAAAACCAGACCATTGTGCTCAAAAACCACTGAAACACCAGAAAAGGCTTAACCGAAACCACATTTAATATTGGAACTCACCAATTCATGCTTTCACTGCTGATTCAGCATGTTTAGTCAGTCATATGGCAGCCAAAAGCACAATTAGCTTAAAGTTAAAGACTTTAAATTGTAGCGAGAGGTGAGTTTTAGTTTTACGTGTTTATAATATCACCATATAAAAAAATCAAAAACCCTAATCTATCTCCACCCACAAAGATTTACACATGGAGTGGTCCAGTATTCTGTTTCTCAACATCACACACCAACAAGTCTCGGATTTATGTGAGCTCATTTACGTGTATTTCATCAATGCAATGCTTGTATAAAGTACATGAGGATAGAAAGGACTCAGTTCCTCTGTCCACAACAAAAGATGTTTCCTAAAGTAAAACTTTAAAGACTCTGAAAAATGCTGCTTGTCATTGCATGTCTGCAATTAGAGAATTATCAGTAACCACAGGGGCCTGCAGGCCAGCCAGTCTGGATACAGCTCTAAACTGTGATATTTACTGCATGAAGCTATTCATCTGTTATTAGTTACTCTCTCAATTGTGTCTGACAAACTGCAGTGCCAATTATCACCACGCTGTGACTGGGAGATTAAGTGGGGCAGATTTATGTAGTACATATGGATTTTATTTCAGTTTCATCACACAAAAACCATACAGCATTTTCTTAAAATTCGATTTCGTGGTAAACAGCCGTTGATGAAAGACACACAATAAACAACTTCAAAGTGCTGAGCGTTATTTGTAACCCGCGGCCACAACAAGCAGAATCTGATCCAAGCAGACTGGATCCAATCTCCTGCTCAAACCTCAGAAATGGGAGATGAATATTTCTTTACTTCCTTCCATATTTATTTCTATACCTCGTAACATACTTGATGCAAGTTGTTTGAAAATGAACTAAAGCATGCAGACTGTACACTTCTGTAAATGCAGAAAAGAAAATGAATGAATGAGTTCCAATGTGTTTGTGTTGCTGGTTTCTCGATAAAGATGCACCGAGACATTTGATGAGTGAAATTATTTGTAATTTATCTGAATGTTGCCTAACACTAATCAGCTGGTATTTGTGCAGGCATAAAAGCTACAGATGCAGATTGCTAAACAAGCTTTAGGTGTTAGCTGGAAACTTAGCGCTCCTCTTGTCCAGCTGCAGTCACTTCTGGTTCCAAAACATGTCCATCTTTTATATACAGTCAAGTCAAACGTCACTTTCCATTCATCTATGTTTGACGCAGGACGAGAGACTTCAGGATGAGTCAGAACATAATTGATATTTTTCCCTTTTTACTAATATTTGAATCAGAATGAACTTTGACACAAAAACCTTACAGCAGGACGGGCTGACACGGTATTCAGGGAATATTGTTTGTTAATATCCTTCTTAGGAAAAATAACAGAGAGCAGGACAAAAAAGGAACCTGTTCTGGTGCAATCAGGTGACAGAGACCGTGATGGAGGCTACTTACACTAATGTGCACATCGGTTTATGTTTACATTCACACCCCCACAATTTCCTGTCCCATCCTGCTTTTGGCCACAGCATGTGAGTAAATTGTGCCAGGTGCTTTTTCCTCTGGCTAAACACATGACCTTCTATCACCTAGTTTACTCAGCTGATGGCGTAAACAACAACAAAAAGACAACAAACAGCTTGTCACAAGGGCCTCAAAGGTGCTCCAACATCCATGCTTAAGCATTATGAAGCGTTTCACGTCAATATCAGCACAAATTTAAATGTATATGTAGAATCAGAATATATGCATAAAGTTTTATTATTTATTGCCATCTCATGTTGCGTCACTTCTGATTTTGTTGGTAACTAAAACATTCTGTGTGTTGAAATAATCAATGCAAATGTTTGTATACTGGACACTTTCTACAAAAGTCAGTCCATCCTCTTTATAAACTGCACGCCTAGCTAGCGTTGCAGGGTAGCTCAAGCTTCTCCCAGATGACACTGAGCGAGGGATGTTGGTTCCTGCAAAGGTCATCGGTTCATCACAGCGCTGCAAACCAGATAGACAAGACAACCATTCTTGCTCATATCCACACCCTGAGCCCATTCTGAGAGACCAATCAACCTAAAATGCAAGCCTTTGCACAGTGGAAGGAAGTTGGAGCACTCGGAGAAAACCCACGCAGGCACAGGGAAAACATGCAAACTCCACACGGGAAGGCCCCAGCTGACCTCGAGGTGCAGATCCAGAACTTTCTTGTGTGCAACTACATTGCTAACCACTGTACCGCTGTGTGGACTGGTTAAGGTCCAGTGTATAGATATTAAAACCACTTTGGTTTGTTCTGTTTCTTTTATGAAAAATGTAAATAGAAGAAAAAGCAGTGCTTGGAATCTGAGTAGGTTAAGTAGAAGATAAATGTTTTTTTGCTCTTGGTTTTGGAAACGAATAGCTGGCTGGCAAAGATGCTGTAAGGCATCTTCAGAAGCAGCCAAGTGAGGAAACTATTAAAGGCTTATAGTTGATGTGGGAGAAAGAGCAGCGGCGCCTCAACGGTGCTGCTTTCTGATAATGAAACCTGAGTCATGAGAGTCAAGTCACCATGTGGTTTACCTGACAGTAACGATCTGCCCAGAGTCCAGGGTGATGTCATTCATTTGGGCAATAAAGATGGCGGCCACGGCTTCGTACAAGGCAGTGCCGTCCATGTTAATGGTGGCACCTATGGGAAGTACGAAGCGAGTCACACGCTTATCAATCTTCAGATTTTCCTCAAGGCAGCGAAAGGTGACCGGCAATGTCCCCGCGCTGAAAGAAGAAGGCCACACAAGAAGGCGAGTTAGAGGGAAAAAAGGTGCAGATGTACTCGGAGCAGGCGCAAAGTGTCTGCTGAGGGATATAAAATAGGCAGACAGGTGGTGAAAGGCATAAGTGCAGAGGTGAGGGCGAAGGGAAGAGACAACAATTAAAAAAGGCAGGAGAAATTTGAGTCGGCCGACAGCCTCATCCTAACAGCTGGGGTAGGCCACTGTTTCAATCCTCCAACATGTGAATTAAAGGAATTTGATTCCCGGCCCCGCTGAGGTCGGGTCATAATATAATTAGAGAAAACGTTGATAGGATTACCCATATTCACTAAAGCCTCAGTAATGTGCCAAAATAACAGTTGGTTTCAGCAGCAATGCTGAATCCCAGGCAGGCTGGGCCAAGCCAAGCCGGGCAGGATACAGCGGGGCCAGTTTGGCTGGTGGCAACTAATCCGAAGGCTTAGATACTTACAACACAGAATCTGTCCGACATGGACTCGTCTATGATAGCCTGCGCTTTGGCTCTGCTGTCCTGATTTGTCAGTGTAGCTGCATAAATACAGATTTTTGCCTTCAGGCCTTTCAGATTTAACCCAAATAGCTGAAAGCGAGTAGCAGGCTACGCCGATCAATCACGGTAACTACAACAGCTGTCCAAGCAATACGTGTTGTAAAAGAAATATGTGACACACATGTGTGAACACATGCCCAAACAGACGACTTCCAAACATACATATGCACTTCCTGCAAGCTGTCATACCTGCTAGCAGTGCCCAAGGCTGTGATCCATGCCTGGAAGATCCCAGAGTAGAAAGCAAAGGGGCTTTTTCTGGTGATTGCAAAGAATATAGCGGGTAGGATCAAGCCCCCATGGATCATCAGACCCACAATGACAGTCACCATGTACATGCCCAGCTGCCTGGCTACCATCTCCAGGTCCCCGATAGCTGCGATCTTTCCCGCAATCAGAGAGGCAATGCCGACAGGAGAGTACCTGGACAAAGACATCACAGCAGAAATTATTTGATTGGGACTGATTGTGGTTCATGTTCCATTAAACTCCATTTAGTATACACTATATATGTGTATGTACATGAATATTTCTTTCTGCTTTTTTAAACTGTCCAATAAGCAACAAAGCCATTTGAAGGCAGAAATTGTTTGATTTGATTGACTGAATTTAATCTAATAATTATGGATGAATTACAACAAAGGACAAGGTGTCCACAGGTCTTTTGAAGGCTACCTACTCTTTCTACTTTACTATTCTTTAAAATAATATTTAAGATCAAACCTGTAATGAAAAATACAAACTTTATATATATAGTCAAGCACAAAAGTTCACACAAAAATAAAAAGACAAAAAATGGCTTTGTTTAGGAACACAAGTGTGTGTTAATGTGAAAACAACATAATCATTGTCACCGTCCCAAACATTAAAAAAAATGTTTCACATGCAGTGTTATTGTCCTATTAAATATTTCTATGAACTGGCTTCAACCACTAAGAGTTATTGGTGGTTACCACCATAGCTGTTTGTCAGTGAACTCACCATGTCTGCATGTTACTGCCAGGATCACATTTCAGTATTTTAAGATGTTTTCTGACACAACAACCATTAAATAAGTCAATAATTAGCCTATAAGCGTCCTGTTGCCATTAACTATATTTACACATGTAAAACACATTTAAAAGGGATAGCAGAACAATAAACAATGCCGCAGAAATGGTGGCACTGTGTTCTAGTAATCCATGTGGTGACATGACTATAAATTTTACAAAGCCTTTTATAAATTGATATGAATTTAAGATATTTTAAGAATATTTAAGGAGCTGTAGCCACCCTGTTACTTTTTTTTAATGTCAGGCCAACGTTTTCGCCACCTCATAAATCTTTAGTCACTGTCAAAGAAGCACGTTTCTCTGCAAGGGGACAGGACACATGCTTGGATCTCTGGTTTCCAGCTCTGGAGAGCAGTTGTCCCTGTTCATGAATACAGACTGCAGTTATTGGGACACTTGAATTAAAGCGACTCCTTGTCCCATCATGAGACGGTGCATTCTCCCAGGTCAGCTGGCATCCAGTGACAGTTGTTTGGTGCGGTATGCCATGTATATGATTTGATAGATATGCCCCTTGTATGATGCGTGCTTTTTGTATACACTGGATTCTGTGTTTGGCTCGCACCATAAGCCCGTGAGTAATCTGTTTACACTGAGTGAGTGATACAGACAATGATACAGTTCCTTTGGTGTCCAGCTGCACATGTAGAGGAGGCTTAGAGGAGGCTTAGAGGAGCTGCGAGACAAGCATCCTGCTGTTTCTCGTCCAACCGCCTACTCTACTCCTCCTTTCCTTTCCCATCCCCGCTCCGAGTACCGCTACACTTTCTCTGCGCCACTTGCCTGGGCTCTGTGAAGCCTCAAGACGTGCACTGCTCTCACACACATCTTTTTACGTCCCTCCTGCCCGCATCTACTTTCTGCTCTGCCATCAAGTAGCTCCTCTGTCATCGATGGATCCATTACATTCTGGAGATCTTCCACCACGGCTCCCCTGGGAGCCCACAACGCCGTTCCGGGCCCCGGCTCCTGCTACTCCCCAGCATACCACAGACTCCAGCATGTCCCAGGGAAACCCTCTCCCTCTTTCCATCTGTCTGTGTCCTTCACTGACACACTTTCTCCCTCTTCCTCTTTGTTTTTTTTTTTCTATCTGACCTTGCTGCTTGTTCCCACAATTTGCCTCAAGCACACAGTCTTCGCCTTATCCATCACTGTCTCCGACCGTTGTATGTGGTATCGCCAAAATGTCAAACGTTGGCCACCAAGAGGAAAAACAGAGGCACGCACTTTTTAAACACAGACACACAAATACGAATGAAGGAATACAAGACACCGACCACATGATCATGGACACCATCGTCATGATAATTTCATTGAGGATGTTGAAGAAGTCACACATGACCTTCCCACGCTCGCCCATCCGGCCCATGCAGATCCCAAAGGTGATGAAGAAGCCAATTAAACCTTGACGAAAACACAAAGCAAGCGAGTAAGTGGAAAAATGAGAACAAATAACCAAAAAGAGACCTGGAAAACGCAAGCGTCTCGCAATACGAACTCTGTTATCAACTCACCGAGGACGTTCATGCCCCATTTGTATTCCAGTTTTTTTCTGTTCACTAATATGGGCTCAGTTTGGTTTGCTGCTGCGACCGGCACCTTTTTCAGCACCGTCTGAACCTGAAGGAAACACGGGGTGACATTCAGATTATTCTGTGGTTTGTGCTGGGGTGCTTAGATTTTGTAACTCCCATTGTGTGTGAACAAACAAAGTTTTGGCAGCGGCACGACGTGCTCTGATTTCTGTTTAAAGAAAAGGCAAAAGAGAAACATAAATACAACAAAGGGAAAGAAAAAGGAGACGAAAAGGCTGAAAGGGGGAGGACAATTCCCTGCTGCTAAAGCGGTGACTTACATGAATTTACTGAATTCCTGATGAATATGAACAAAGACGCAGTTTAAAATAAAGATGCAGACAGAAATAAAGCTCTCGGTTCACCAGCAGATGCCTTACTGCACTAAATAAGTATGTGGCTTTGCAGCTGTAAAGAGATTAGCGGTAGCTGCAGGACGGCTGACCATCGCCCAGTCAAACACAGACAACTACTTCTAATCATTCAGACGAACACGCATGACAGAAAAAACAGGATTGGACAGAAAAAGGCAACTGCAGCATCACAAAAACACAAGCCGCTTCCTGAATTGTCCCTCTTCGACGGCACCATTAGCACTAACTCACAATACATTACAAAGAATGGAAAAAAGCAACCCTAGATCTATTTTATAAATGACTTGATGAATTGCAATGGCACTGATTTATCGTCTTTTAGTATGTAAGACATGTTTTCAGTGGTTCAGTTGATAAGCTCTATATTAGTATTTGTTTTAAACTAGATTATCACACTCTGGGCCCTGGGTGGGCAACAAACTGTCCCAGAACTGTTGTGGAGATCTGCACCAATGATCTGAACTCATTTCTGTTTAATATTAATTTAATTTTATAAGTGTATTACTGCAGCAATCCACACCAGTCCCAGTTTTTCATGTTGCCCCTTTAGAAAATGAGTTGCCCACCCCTGTTGGGGATGGGTTTGGCTTTGACTCCTGTGATCTTTCTGTGTGGAGTTTGCATACTCTCCCCACACCTGCGTGAGGTCTCCCGTGAGTACCCTGGCTTCCTCCAACAGTCCAAAGAGTTGCGTGGCCTCTTAGCCTCTTTCTAGCCAAATGAAGCCTTTGAATCAGTCCAGACAGCATATGTAAAAATTGTTACGTATGAAGTTTGGAGAACAGCTAACCTCTCTGGAGAACCATAAGTTTTTAAGAACTCTGTCCGAGTCCTTCATTCTCTCAAACTGCTCAGTAATCCCTTATCCAGAAAAGTTCATCTCCTCAAATGTGGCCTGGGGCACAAGCAAGACTTTCCAATATGATACACTTTGGATAATAATTATTAGCAATAATAATTGTTGACAATCGCTGACAAAACAATCACAATTCAGGATCTAAGTGGTAGCTGTTTTGGAAACTTAAATCTGTAGTTTGCAATGGTTTTTCTAGTAAACTATTAACATGAAGCACATGAAGCGATGTCTGTGAACATTCATTCAAATTAAAGAGGAAATTTATCTTGAAAAACAAAAATACAATTTTAATAAACTTCAGATATTATTTATTTACCAATTTCTTTCTCTATTCAGTGTAGTTTGATTATCATCACCTTAAAGCTGAATGATGCAAATTTCATATAAGGAATGTAGAGCCTTACCAAAAGCTTTGATGCTGAAAGTCCCAGCAAAGCAATACTGGGAAACACTCGCGTTTTATTAAAAGGAAACGTATTAGTCAAGAATCTTTCTTTGCTATGTTTATATTAACATTTTCAGTTTGCGTGAAAGCTTATGGTTCAAGATGAGCCAAGATAATGAAGCAGTAGATGGTTAATGTAGAGGGTACCTGCTGGAAGCAGGCTTGCACCAGGTTTTCTGGGAAGAGGTTTCGAATCAGGTCAAGGAAAGCGTCCAGGCTGCTGACTTCCTGGTTTTTCGTGGATGTGGATGATGAGTTGCCTCCCCTCAGTTTAGGGTTCCCTGGGTGGATCCCCAACACCAGGATGACCCCGAGGACGGCAGCGATTACAGTGGTGGACATGTAGTACACCATGGCTCGGCTACCCATCCTTCCACTGGAGCGCGCGTCTAGACCAGCAAGCCCTACAAGAGACAGACAACAGATGAAAAACAACGTGTGTCCAAGTCCACAGAGTCAATAACAGCGTCTTTACCTCGAAGCTCGAGTTTCCCAGTACTTTAAAGTGCAAATACTTCCTGTAGAGTGTTTAAAGTTTGATACATGTTTTTTGGATAAACTGCTGGCTTTTTAGTTTTTAGCTTTTCACATGCTAATTCATGAATCAACTCAGGTGGCTCTAGCTGGCTAGCTACCTGCTAGGTTTTCTAATTTCAGTCACTAAACTGGTTGTGAGTTTGATGATTTCTGGAGTATTTTTATCCAATTACAAGAGAAATATTAGAGCATACATAACTGATATTATACGTCTGTTTTCCTCCTTAATTCGAGCATTTAAAATGCATGTTACTTACTTAAATCCTTAACACGTGCAGGAGCTGTTCAGCCATGGAAACCCATACCGTGAAGCTCCCAGCATACAGATTTTGTGCTGATGTTAATGCTGGACGAGGTTTGGAACGCTGCAGATATTAAGACTTTTGCACTTGTTGACCCTGTTTCTGTTACTTTATAGGTCTGCGGCGTCATGACTGAGCTGCTGTGATTACTGAATGTTTTCACTTTGCAATAATACCACTTATAGATGCTTGTGGAATATCTACGATGCAAGAAATTTCACAAACCAACTTGTTGCAAAGGTGGAATCTTGTTTAAGGAGAACAAGCAGATTCAGGGAGCTTTTTAGAAAAACCGATTTTTTCACAAGTGTTTGCAAAGGCAGACTGCATGGGTAGGTCCTTGATTTTATACACCTGTGACGATGGGACTGAAAACACTTGAATTCAAAAATTAATGCAGCATTGCTTTTGCCTTGGAGGCTGGATGCTGGAGCTATCAGTCCTGAATTCACTGTGTTCCAGTGGCAAAGTCAGAAAAGCTATGAAATACTGGATTTCTTTTTGCTTCTTAGCAAGGTAGAGTCATTCATATATCACTAGCAATGCAGTGGAATGGTTCTTTATTTTTTTGTGCTTATAAACATGCAGCATATTCACAAATAGAGTCTAGCTGAAGAGATTGCAATTAATTTCCAAAGGGTCCACCTTCAAAACTGGGACTCTTTTAAGGAGAGATTTTACGGCGGATTTTAAGCAGAACTGGGCACTTCTTATTGTAGATTGCAGATTTTTATTAACTGTGTATTTGTGACCTATTTATCAACACAACAGTGGCAGTGCAGTGGCAGAGTACGAGTTTTACAGTTTCATTAATATTTACATGGGCTGCCACCAAGTCAAGGTTGGTGGGGTTGTTTTCTGATTTGGAAGTCCGACTTGAGGGGAATGTTCCAGTTGAAAAATCCAACTACGAAATTCCAATTTCCAGCTTCAGATGGAACACACCATAAGAGGAGTGGCTCAATACTTTTACCTACATTGTGTATGTTTGTGTGACGCTCCCATACAGTCTTAGATGCACCTTCCTAACCAAACTTGGTAGAGTTAATTTGCTTGAGTTAGCTTATAACAGAAATCCACCCTTTTGTCCAAATATGGTAACTTCTGACTAATAAGTACACGTAGTCCTGTAGACTACATGTACATGCAATAGTCCATTAGTTCTACTAATGTCAGAATTAAAATTTTTCTACAGTTAACATATTAACATGTTTAGTTTAGTTTATTATGGTTAAAGTTCAGGAGTATGAGGTTGTAGTTGGTTAGTAATCACTGGGGACAATGAGTGTGCCCTAAATTATGCACACACTGGACAATCACCCGTTACAGTGTTAACACAGTATTGGTTACTTTTTAACTTATTAAAACCAGCATGATGCTGTCTATAATGGCCACACCTGTGATAAGGCTGGAGATGATAAGAGGCAGGATGAGCATCTTCAGCATCCTCATAAGGATTTCTCCAGGAAAGGAAACCATTGTGAGGGCAGCGCTGTCTGTCACCTGCATGTACCGCAGCATCATCCCAAAAACGGCTCCCATGACGACGCCTGAGGAGCGGAAAAAAATAAGCTAATTACAGAGTTTTGTTTTTGTGCAGCAGTTGTTTAGCCAATCATGTCTGCATTCATTTCCCAAACCATTAAAAAGGCATACTATGTTTCCATGCCTCAAAAAGTCCCATAATAGCACAGGCTATTGTTTTATTTTCCAGACAAGTCGAAACGCATGCCTAAACACTACCTTATGTGCACATTTAAAAATCTAATGAATATTGGTTTAAAAAATGAGTTCCAAATGTCACAAATATGTAAAACTCAGTAGTAATATTAACCGTGTCAGAAATCACCCTCAGTTTATAACCTTTCGGCGGACTCATTAGCCTTTTTTGTGAGGGCCCCTAACACTGTGTTTAACGTTGGAGATGCAAGAGATCGCTGACTAATGAGAGCCATCTACTGAAATGTAAACAAGTTCATATCAAGGTTTAAATCTATGTGACAAATTGCAGACAAAAATAACACACTCCTTGACTCTGCAGGCTTTTTTTGACAAAACACACAGCTGTGGAGAAACATACCAAAGTGTTTACAGTGGCAGAGCAAAGACAACAACAAGCCTAAGACATCTCATGGGAAAATGATCTCGGAGTATTTACATCAAGGTTTGCGTGTGGTAATTTTTGCTGCAGCATAAATTGGTCCTTTTCTTTTTTTTAACAATAAAACTAACCTCAGTTGTAATTCTAGTCATTCAGTAAAACATGTGGGAATTTGGAGTGTTAAACTATGTGCATAAAAGCAAAACAAAGGCTTGTTTTGCTCCAGTATTTCTTCAACTTGTGCCCTCATCATGGCATCGCCTGAGTGCTTCTTTTCATATGTACCCATAACCGTGAGTCCCAGCAGCAGGTTGTGTGTGTTGCGGCTACAATGGCCAGCATCTTTATACGCAATCTCTGTGTTGTCATCTCGCTGGTTTTCTTTCTCCTTCTCCTTGTTTGCGTTGGACTGGTTGGCTGTCGGCTGGTTTGTCATCCTGTCTGTGAGGACAGTGGAAAAGGTGGGTTTTAGTGCTGAATGACGACGTGCTTTGGAAAGCAAACTGCAGCATCTCATAGCAATGCTGATTAGCTTAGACTATAAATGTTTAACATAGCAAGGGTAGACTAGCAAGGCTTCACACTTTACCGCTGGGGGTGGTCGAGCCTATTTTTCAAAGGGGATTAGTGAAAACCAGAAGCACCTAAGGCTCACACAACAGGAATGTCCTGTGAGGATTTGGTTTAGGTTCTAAATGGAGGTAAATGTGCATAACTGAAGGCAATCCAAACACAGTAGGCAAGGCCTAAACAGGACATGAAGAAACAACTCAAGAGATGTAATATGTTCATCATCCTTTAAATGGAAAATGATGAAACTGCCAGACTCCAAATACAGCACAATATGGAGGTGATAGAAGATAGAGGAACAGATTTAGCTGATTAGTGAGGTAAAGTGAGGTAAAAAATGACCCCCTAGAAGCAATAGGATGTGAACCCTGGATGTGTTACACGCTCTGAATGAAGTCCTGTGTACAGTGAAAGCATTTGTTCAGGTGTTTTTGATGTTTATCACCTACATTTCTCTTAAAACAGAAAGATAAGACAAATTCATCTATAACTTTGCTTAATGTGCACCATCTTTTCTGATGGATTTATTAAACTGAAAAGATTCTGTACAAACTAATCAAAGGAGCTTGCAAAGAAAAGCGTCTGGACTTCTTTAAGTTACTTGAAGACGTTTCACCTCTCATCCGAGAAGCTTCTTCAGTTCTAAGGTCAAATGGTGGAGAGTCCCAGATATAAACCTAGTGGGAGTAACCCCCCACAGAGGGACAAAAGGACCCCCTGATGATCCTCTAATCGCCTGAGCCAAGGTGTGAAATTGGGTGTGGGTCCCAATCAGCCAGAGTTAGGGGTTGTCAAAGATGATGACTCACAACTCAGAGGGTCAATATTAATGCTCTGGGCACCATTTGATATCTGAGTGAAAATTAATGGCAATACATCAAATACTTGTTGAGTTACTTCATAGAAAGCTGTCACGGTCAGGAGCCTGCTAAATGAAACGTCTAGGGATTAACAGAGTCCTTCAAAAACTGTGAATGTCTGCATCCATCCAATAGATATTTAACCTGGACCGAAGTGCAGGAATGATGTCAGCATTACCACATGGACAGCATTACTGAAAAGAGTAATTTGATAATAATGAAATCCAAGTGTGCTGTCTCTATAAATCCAAATCACACCTACAATAATTCAAATCTATCTATCTATCTATCTATCTATCTATCTATCTATCTATCTATCTATCTATCTATCTATCTATCTATCTATCTATCTATCTATCTATCTATCTATCTATCTATCTATCTATCTATCTATCTATCTATCTATCTATCTATATAGATAGATAGATATAGATATATATAGATAGATAGATATAGATACATATATAAAGCAGAGTTATTTCCATCAAAACAATGAGTCATGGAGGAAGAATGTGTTTGCTGTCCAATAACACGACACGTTTCCAGTCTACCAAGAAAATTTCAGAGACCCCACCGCTACCATCTCTCAACATTAATTGTACATAAACACATCTGGAGAGCAGCGCGGTCGTGCCAAATCCCTGTCACAAGTATGAGCGTCACATTTACAAACTGTCTGACTCAATGAGAGTCTGACTCAATGAGATAGCTGCAATCAGACATCATTATAATCCATCAATTTGAGCAGATGGCATACAGTCGTATACATTAACCAAAAGAACAATACACAAGGGAGGATGTGTAAAAAGATACCTACTGCTTTATGTGCTCACTTCCACGCTCTCACCTCCTGCTCCCTCTGGCCATATCTCTGCCCCTTTCTAGTATGTGACTGTGTCCAGTCCAAGCACCAATTTGGATTTCCAGAGTTATCCCAAACTGGTGCGTATCAGGGCCGGAGAACGCCCAGCCAAGTTTCAATTGCAGAGATATAATCCTCGGTGAATGGAGTACCGAGGAGAGGAGGGGGAGGGTGTTCCTCTTAATAGTCTTCACAAATCCTCTTTTCAATCCTTATGCCATTCTTAGCATGAACATTGTTTGGTAATGTCAGCTGACCACATGCAATTTGCTTGCGTATGCGAATGAGAATAAGAGAAAGACGTCTCTCACCTTTTCATCAGTGTTTACGACAACTGTCCGCTCCTTGTGTGGATTTAAATGACCACAGTAGGCGGAAAAAATTGAGCCCAAAAAAGTAAAAGTTTCAAACTGAGATGTGACCAGCCTACAAAAGGGGCTACTGCGAAGAAAATGAAAGAGTAAAGTTTACTTTTTAAACAGACAACAAGAAAACCCAAAAATCCTGCTGAATGTGAAAAAGACTAATACTATGAGAATAACAATATCTCTCATCCTCTCCTTTCCTGATAAGAGACCTTGAAAAAACTAATCAACAGCATGTATCCTGAGATGAGAGCAGCAGTGATGAGTGTAAGCTGCAAAGACATCCTCAAGAACCTGATGCGGTGCTGCAAATCTGTCTTCCTTCCCCAACAGAGAGATTTCCTGCTCCAGGAAATGTCAGCGCTGCCTCAAGACAAAATGTATCTGGCCTCTAGGAAGCAACTCTTGTTGGGCTGACCTGCTGCTTTTCAACAGAGGAAAACTGAGACCATTTACAGTTTGGGAAGATTAAATTTGACTCCTTAACTTTCTAAAGTCTTGCCTGAAAAGCCCTAAACAGAATACAGAGCAAAGGCCATGCACCACATGGAATTTCTGTTACATCACGAATAAAATGCAAGAATTCAAGTCAGTGAATTCAGTTTGGTCAGCCAGCTTACAGTAATCCAGGATTTCAGAGCAACATGACACAGGTATTACCAGTCTGCCAGGTAGGCTGCAGACACAGGCGCATATTCCTTTGAAGAGAGAACAACTTTAAATCTTTGCAAGAGCTCTGGAAACACATGTTAGTGATAAGTGCTGAAACAGCGGTAAAGGAAGAGGGACTTCAAAGCGAGTGAAGCCAGAGCAGAAATAAAAAAATAAAAGAAGCACTAAACCCTGCTGGTACAGTAGTGATAGCATTGCTGTTTACATGCCCTCTTTGCGAAATACAGACACCAGACAGAAAACCTCCCACAGTGACTTTCAGAGTAATGGCGACTGGATAAACATGAGTTCCCTCAGCGTAAACACTGCGGTCATCCATCTGATGTGTGATGATGACCTGTGCAGCGCGTGACAACCATCACAATCGGTCTTCACATGCGGTCATGCACTTACGACACATCTTCTTAATCGTCATGGCTTCCAGGGCGACGGGTCACCACGCCAGAATGAGTTAATCTCCCCAAAGAGCGAGCTCTGATTACTGTAAATGAGCCCAAGCAGCTGTAGATAAAAAGGTGCGCGTACAGCTCGAGAGAAATACCTCAGTTTCTGTCGCAGGCTCGTCAACCCCCCTCCTCATTTCCACCCATAGTCTTCCACATAAATAATCCGACCGTTCGATCACAGACGTTGATCCAAGAGATCAAACAGATGCAGCTCTAACTCTCCGAGCTTAACGTTCACCGCGTACAAGCTTTTTGATTTCTTCTAAAAATCAGCATACAAACATGGCTGCCACTAGATATACACAACAAAAATGTACATTTTAAAATCTGAAGTGAGCAACAAAGGACCGTGAATAATCGATTTGGCCATTTGACATGATAAAGTTGTTGTAGTCACGCAAACTATTGTTGTAAAGTGAACTTCTCTTGGTTTTTAAGTGAGTAAATGTGAGAATGTCACCTTCGCTTCTACGCAACTTTGATATATAAACTGTAGGAGAGGCTCATCTTTTTAATGCAACGAACATGAACTATAAGAGAACTTCTGCATCCAGATGGGATCACTGTGTGACGGCATGTAAACCGATCAAAGGTACGCGTCTCCCGCTAAATCACCTGATTCACTGGTGCTTTCTACACAGACTAAATTCCCATCAATAATTATTTTGTTCTTTCAATCAAGGTTCGCATTCAAATTTACAAACATTCGCATTCAAATAGTGTATCCATGTAAAGATTTTCTGTGTGTGGATGTTACAAATATACGCTGTATTTTATTTTAAGGAACCATCTGTGCGTGCATGTGTGTGTATGTGTGTGTAACTCCGGGTGTGTACGGGTGTGTCAGAGGATTATGTCCAATGGTTGATTGTTTGGTGTGAGCCTTGCAAACGGATCGAGATATAATCCCCATCCCGCCCCTCCACCACCCTTGTTCAGCAGAGGGAGATGAGGATGGCCACTGCAGCAAACACAATAAACTACACAACACACAACTGCCATCGCATATCTAATAAATGAAAAGATCTGGGTGTGTTATCCTGTTAGCACCATTATGCAATATCACAAAAATGAATGTGTTGTACTGTTGTAGCTGGCGAATGTTTTTGGGTTTTTTGCATTAATCAATGATCGTCTGACAGAAAATCAACCAAATAACATGAAGTCTTCCTGCTACATAAATGGAAAAAAACAGCAAAGTCACAGATTTGAGAAGATGACATCATCTTACAATCTGTCTCTCACTTAAAATGACTATAAAGGTTCAAATTTGTTTTAAGCTCATAAATAATTAACTCATCATTTCACCTCTGGGTCATCAGGATAAATGGAAACTGCTGATTACTTTTCAACATTCCTAAACATACATTTTAGCTCAAAGTTTCAAAGACCTTTTCAAATCTTCTTTCTCCTTTGAGTTTGTGACCATGATGGCGTTCCACGACAGAAAATCACCAGAACTGTATTAAAAATACACTCAGCATTTTTCTTTTAAGTTGGGTTACATTTATTTGAGCATAAAATACATTTTTGTTCATTAAACAGACAGAAAAAATAGGAAAATGCACAGATATATCTAAGTATTGTCTTAACTATATAAACTTTGAGACTGTTTCAATTGACTACAATTTAATTTGTTATAACAGCAGTTTATAACAACTGTAGTCTTTTATGTTGAAAGGTTCAAAGATGAGACACACTCCCTTGAACAACACTTGGCAATGCTGTCGAGGAAGGCTGCCCTTTTAATAGTAAGAAACTTGAGGCAGAACCAGATTCGGCCATCTGCCAAAGGCCAATTTTGAGCCTTAAAAACCTTGAAAGTCATTTAACAAAACATCAGGTGGTCATTTGTATTGCAAAGATCTAATTTTACCTTGCAAAACATGAAC
Organism: Rhamphochromis longiceps; assembly: GCF_057381845.1. Lineage (NCBI taxonomy): Eukaryota > Metazoa > Chordata > Actinopteri > Cichliformes > Cichlidae > Rhamphochromis > Rhamphochromis longiceps. The sequence continues at coordinate 33,917,862 of NC_140560.1, read as the reverse complement.
TGAGCTGTAATTCACATTTGATTGCTGCTTTCAAACATTAACCGTGGTGGGATAAGATTGCCTGCTTCTGCTGCTAACACATAATTGTAAAGCTGCACAATAACAGTTACACTCAAAGACAAGAGATAACGCGCACATGCTGCACCGCAAAAACGCCGTAACGGCCTTCTCTCCCTACAGACACCCATATTCTAGATATCAGCGATGACAGATACACAGCACGAGTGTCCGTGCACTTCAAAGCAGAGCGCTGCCAAACTCCTTCAACATATGCACAACTGCCTTCAAACACATGCCTGGTGTATGAGTTTACCAGATCGCAAAAGCAGCGGGGTTACAGTCAGTGAAGGTCAGTGTCGACCACATCAGGTCTGTACACACACACACACACGTGAGCGCACATGGGTCTAGATGCTGCCTCTTGACTGTTTGACAGTGAATAACAGGAAACTTTTGATACTAGATAATCAGATTCAGCACCGAATTTGGATTTGATAAATGCTGTCTAATCCAATGGCTTCTAGTGCATAAAGATATCTCACTTGCATTTCCTGTCAGTTCACACAAGTTGAAGATCACCAGTAGAATGAAATTAGGCATGTCAAGAGCAGGCTCTGGATAATATTTCAGAAGTGTCCTGAGGTTAATTCAAAGGAAGTCAAGGATGTGACAAGCTGACATCAACAACTAACACTTTATGTCTCAGGCCTATCTGTTGGACAGCGTTACATATACAATAACAAGAAGAAAATCCCAACGTCTCAAAAGATACAAACAATAAATGTGGCAGCTTTATTTTGCTAAGATGTGAGAATAGGTAGAGTGAAAATGAGAGAAAAGACTTGAGTTCTTGTGTGTGTGGTGTTGTCTGCATGTGCGTGTGCGAACACATGTCAACACACAGACACGCACCCCCTCCCCTCCTCTCTCACGGACGATAATCTGAGTGCATTAATCTGTTGTTTGAACTCCTTAAGCACAGACTGTCTATCACATCTGCTCTCTTCACCCCAGTAAAGCTCTGCAGTTTATAAACTCCCTTTTTCTCCTCTCGCTCTCCTTCCTTCTCCTGTCTTTTCCTTTTTTGATCTGTCGCCGCAATTTCTCTATCGCCTCCAGCAGGACTACATTTAACACAGCTCATTCCCTTCATACAGTAAATCCATCTTCTCATTTGGCCACCAGACCTTTTTGGAAACTTCTTATTCCAGCTTTGATCCCTCTCTGATCCCTCTCTGATCTTTCTTCCTCTTACTCACATCTGATAAAACATGACAGGGCCCACATGTTGAAAAACTGAAAAATCACCCAAGCCAATGTCTTTAATGAAATAAAAGCCCAAAACATTCACAATCTTTGCACAAAAAAAGATGAAACAAACCATTAATGTGTCTGGAATTAAACACTGAATAGTCACAAATGATACAAATTTAGCGCATGTGCGCGAGGCGTGAATGATTGGAGAGGAGAATATAAAAAAATGACAACAAGGAGACGGACGAGCTTACCTGCTGTCTGTCGCTGTCTCCCTTCCGACAAGAGCGAGGCATCGGGAGAGACACGCAGAGCAGGGACGTGGAGATGATGAAGACGAAGAGGGGATGGGAGGCGAAGTCACAGTCTTTGCGTCATCTGAGGAAATTTGCAGATTAATACAACAGCTTGATGCTCTGAGCCCCTCTCCTCCCCCACCTCACCCCACTGCATCTCACCCTCACTCCCATCTCCTCCCCTCCCTCCTTTCTCTCAGCCTTCATGACTGTGTCTATCACAAGCCTCTTTTATATCACTTTGGTTACACTTTTGGGGAATGCACGGGACAGGCGAGAATTACCAGTGACAACAATCACACGGAAGGTGGAAGATAGATGCAAGAAACAACTTTAAAATGATTATGGAAATTCTGCAAGTTAGGAGTTTGGGGAGTTTGGGGGGGGGCATCATTATCCTCCCTTCCACAGGAGGGTGCTATGACTCTTCACTGAATGGAAGAAACCTGCTCAGCAGCTTCCCCCTGAGGCATACATTGACAGATATCAGTGTCAGTCGGTGAGGCATCAAAGTGCATGGGGGCTCAAGGGTGGAGCTGCTACATACTGCACATACAAGGGTCAGGCTTTTTCCATGAACCGTGACACTTTATCAATACACGGAGTTAGAAATAAAGTGATAAAGACGATGAGAAGTTTCAGGTTTGTCATTCCAGAGCGCTGCGTCGTAAAGACTGGAGGCCCGAGGCTTTATGGGGAGGGGTGGAAGGGGGGGGGGGGGGGGGGTGATTTATGAGTGTAGCATCTCAACTGTCATACATGATGTTGTATAACAACGTGACTTTGCAGACTTTAATAAGGAAGCATTCTTCGGTATAGTACGAAACCCGCACAGCCGTTTCCTTGCTGGCTTGGCAGACAGACAAAAACTAGAGTAAAATAAAATTACCTCAAAACTATAGCACTAATATAAAGGTGATTTTATAAATTGATGCACATTCAGTTACCTTCTGTGGTATCTCTAAAAGGATCGCTCATTACAAACAAACAAACAAACAAACAAAAAACTACCAAAATAAAAAAAAAAACAGAAATTCTGATCTGGAATCTGGACTGCCGAGCAGATGTCACTTGTTGCTGAGTCCATTCTAATTTTAGCTTAAGGATACACAAAAACACATTCAGCAAATATTTAGGTCAGTAAGATATTCTTTAGAGTTGAACTTTAAGTGTCAATTTAAGCAAATACGAGAAGAATATTAATATAAGAACAAGACTGTACAGATGCTTTATATTACAATGTCACTTTATCCAAAAGCTAAACAAACATAACATTTGTTTTTATTCCACAAATTGCACGAAAACGATGGATGCAACCACCGTGACGTCATGGTTTCCCGACTATGTATTTGAAACCTCAGCATTAGCGTTTTAGTGAAAAGCAACCCAGAGAGCAGAACAGAGGGTAGAGTGCAAAGTTATCAGTTAACACTAAAAAGCTTTGGCTAGCAAGCAGCATGCATGAGCTGCACAGGTGCAGTCTGCTAATTAGTGACAGACTAATAACATATTAGAATTTCACTCACCACAATTGGAGCACAAGATTCTCAGACAGGCTACACTGCACAGCATTTGTAGTATAATTCTGTTAACAAATATCTAAAAGCCAAAGAGAGACATTTGACTGGTTGGATTTAGGGAACTGAATTAGTGCAGGTAAGGTTAATCAATGTTAATCAAAGCAGCCACATCCATAAATCTACACCTTACGAGAGAAACTATAACCAGAGATCAAACAGTGTTTGCAACACACTGTTGCAAACAGTTTTAATGCTTCAAAGCTGAACATCTTAATGTGGACGTCTGTGAGAACTGGCTCGCTAATGGAGTCAACCTCAATTGCTTTTTAGACAAATTGCATTGGCTTCATTTTTCTGCCTCACAGGTTTCTACTTTTCATGTAGAGTATTTGTTATCTTTCCTTTATAAGGGCATATCTTTGATTATTACACAAATTATACATTAACAAACACTAGTTTCTACTCATAACAACACCACAGTTATAAGTCAGATCTTAGTGCATTGTATACTGTATTCTTAAAGTCTTGGCATCTACTGAGTTTGATTTTTTTTTATCCGGTGCCAGCAACAACAAATTTACACTCGCACACATGAAATCTGTGCAACCGACAAGAATTTCAAACATACCCTTCCATGCACACCCACCACTCACACACAGTCCCACAGGAGGACAGATGGAGAGGGGCAGAATGGGAACAGGGGCTTGTACAACTGGGCCGGTGTTTCCATTGTGCAGTAGGTGAGCCGTAAGTCTATCCTCTACTAATTGCCAGACCAGTTCAAACACAAAGTCTGCCACTGAAATCCAATCCTACGGGTGTTGTACAGTGAGTAAAGTTTACAATGTGTAACATTTTTCCCCTGTTGGCAAAAAATAGGGCACATGGAAGAGGAGGTGAGGGGATGGAGAGGAACGGCGAGGGCAAAGAAGGGGGGAACCAAGGAAGATGTGGACTGTGCCGGCGTCGGCGACACGGAGGATGTAACTGTAAATAGATCACTCACTATTTAGGCTGCATGTCTAATCTAGGGGATCCAGACTGAATGAAAGTGTAGCCGCTGTAGGTGGACTGGGTCCTGTAACGGGACACTGAGGAGGCACCGATAAGGAGACGAGGAGGAGTGACTGAGAGGTGATCCGCGGGAGAGAGAGGGGTGCTGTAAGGGGAGAGGTGACAGCGATGCAGATGATGTAAACAAGACGCGCAGAGTGTGTGCATGCGTTGCGTGAAGCCGTTTCGTAAACTGACAACGACCCAGCTACATCGCACATCACACAAAATCCAAACTGAGAGAGACGTGGAACGAGGCAGACTGCTAGGCAATGCAACACAGCGCCAGTCTGCATTTTGCACCCATTTGAACCTGTTTCGAATTAGGCATTAAACTGAATTACCAAACCCCGTTCTCCTAATGAGGGCTTTGGAGCTTTGATGCTCATATTCCCTCTCCCTCCCAAACTGTTTTCCCGAAGGTGAACATTCCATACGCTAATTTCAGTTTCATGCAGGAAAGAATTGTAGCCGCATGTGCTGTTTGTTTGTCAGAGCGGCAGTGTATCGGTATGGGCGTGTGTGCGTGTGTGTGCGTGCATTCTTTGCTTCGGTGTACATGTGCGCTGTTTGCATGTTTATGTGTGGTCTGGCTCCAGACCCTGTCACTCATCCTCTTTGACCTTTAGTAAGCTGTGAAATTCAATTTCAGGCTTGGCTTGCTTTTTGCGCTCAAACCTCCACCTGTGCTAAATATGTTCATGGGGAAACTGGACAGCAGCTGAAGTGGCGCACACAGGGATGTCAAAGACAGACAGGCAGGCAGAAGTGATGCATTCATCAATTCGAACTCCCCCATGAATGACCTCACCTTTGACCTTTACCTCTTTGCCACCGTGTCTGGCGACTGGGGCATTTCCAGCAGGCTCTGGCTAATTGGGTCAGATTGCGGAGAACGGAGCATTACGCCTGAAATTAGAAACACATGCAGCTATACCTCAGTGTGTACGTGTGTGGTAGCAATGGCAGTGCAGTTTTCATTAGAGAAGGTTTTTTTAGGGGTGGAATGCGGCGGGTGTGAGGCGAGTGATGGAAGAAACACGGAAAAGGATTGAAAATGTCAGGAAATCAGGTGAAGACACTAAAATAACGTTCAAAGTGAGTGAAGATGGAAGAGGAGATGATGGAGGACTGACACCAGGTACCTTGGGGAGGCTGAGGATGTGTAATTGAGGCCTGACTTGGTGGCTCTGTTATGGACAGACAGACTGAGAGCCTCGCCCTGACAGCTCGGCTCAGCTATTTGCAATAATTGCTATAATAGCTACCTTCCAATTTCGTTCGGATCTGAGTTTCAAATGCAGGAGGATGTCCAGTGCAGAGGCAACAAGCTGATGCCTGATGGCGCTGCCTGTGGGAAAGATTCATCACAGGGGCCGATGGGAGTAAGAGCGACATCTGGAAACTTCAAAATTAGAACCAGTTGAAGATGTTGGGATCCAAAAGGTGGATCACGTGTGGAGTCGAATTCAATCGCTCCTCTGAAGGGAGAGACTCTGTACAAGGCAGCGCTGTGCTATAAAAGAAATCTGTTTGTTTTTTGTTTTTTACAGGGCTTTAATAAAAGACCGGAAACCTGTTTCAGTCATGATAATGTTGTTTGCTGAAAATAGAAAACCACTGTACAGCATTGAATTTGCCTGCTAAATAGTGCAGCTTAACTTTAAAGAGTTTTGATGACTTAAGGATTAAGGAAAGCTTTTAATGTGACGTGTTAGAGCGGTAGTATGAAGCAAAACTTGTTCTGTGAATGAATGCCTGAGATAAACCTCTGGGTCTCCTCGGCTGTGAAACGGTCACAGTTACATATGCACGCGAAAGCCCGAGAAAAACGCATCCCTGCCTTTTCAGTCATCGCCTTTGTCTGAAGGTGATTCCCATCCACACCGAGCTAACAACTTTCTCTTGCTCTGTTTCTCTCAACCACTCAAACTCTCATTGATGCACCCCGAGGTGGAAATATCTAAGTGCACGCAGGGCAAGTTCAGACAGGGAAGGCGATAGAGAGAATGGTGGGAGGGTTGAACGGATTTCGAGCGACTGACAGTAAATGCCAAGGGGTAGGAATGCCGCAAAGGAGACATTAGGGAGTGTGTATGTATGTGCGCGCAAGTGTTTGTGTTTGATTGGCAAAGACGATCCCGAAAATTCTCAGAAGGTTCTCTGCTTCTACTGTACGCTGGATGTGGATAAGACAAACAAAGCGTGTGCACGTGAAGTCATGTGCGCTTGTGCAATCACTCAGTGAGTACAAGTATATCAACACCGCCTTCCATCTGATGGTCCTGTGTTAAATGTCTCCGACTCAGAGTGAAGACTGCACTTTAGTCTGCCTCTCTATACAAGAGTGACCCGTTTTAGCGGCCTGAAAACCCTCTTTTCACGATCCCCCCTTCTCTTTCTGTGTCTCCTCTCCAGGTCCCTATCTCTCCCATCCCCGAACTCTTTCATGAGCAGTCTCTCAGGGGCAGGGTTGTAACACAAGCCTGCGCTCTTTTGTCTCCATTCTTTTCCTTATCCTTTCATCTTTTTAAACATTCAGGGGAAAAGGGGTTTGGTGAGATGGAAACCACTACTTGGTAAAGGAAAGAAAGAGATAGCATGTGAGAGAGCAAGAGAGAGTGGGAGGTGGGATGAAGAGGGGAGGCAGAGTAGACCCCCCCCCCCATTCCTCTCACTGCTCATCCGCCAATTTATGGCTCTCCTTTTCAACAAGGCCATTCAAGGTGGGGAGGCTCAGTGGACGCGCTGTTCTCGCAGGTCAATAGCAATGAACCCTCATCTGGTCTGTATAGGGGTGACTTATCTGCGCCGAGGACCCACTGAACTGTCTGTCAGCCTGTGCGTCCTCTATAGACCTCCATTGTGACTCCTACAGGCCTTGGCTGACTTTCCCCCCGAAGACCTGTGAGCGGACAGAGTGGCCAGTCAACAACTCTTATTTTCATCTTTCCAGCTTTAACAGTACATCCAAACTACCTGCATTGCAGCATTAGCGAAGATCAAAGCAGCAAATATCTGCACGACTGAATGGAAGTCAAAACCATGTGAAAACATGAACTAGATCTGGATCAAATAACACATAATAACACACTTAATGAGAAATATGCAATACAGAGTATGCCAAAACTACGTCACATTGAAATATAAATTACATCCTTTGGATGCGCTCCAAAAAACAGACACCTGCTACTTTGTCTGTAGCGTCAATAAATATTTTCACTATTTCTAAGCAAGTATCTTTCAAATGCACTTTACGGTTAGTAATAAAGGTATCACTGTTGAAAACCTGCAACCATACAGAAGAACATCCTGCAAAAAACTTGTTTTCAGCCAGTGTAACATTTCTTATCAAATAAATGGAGATTAGCTGCATGTTCTTTTTCATTTGTGCAAACAAGTGGGGATAAATTGAGGGAAAAGAATTTGAAAGATTTTGGGGGGTTTTGATGCAACCTTCACAAAGATAAGGCTGGTGAAGATAAGCTGATGAAATTTAAATGAGAATTATTTCTCCTTTCCTGCATGGTAATAAGAGGAGGGAAAACAAACAAGAAATATAGACAAGGTGCAAGCAGTTACACAAAACTGATCAATTTATTTGATGTCCTGAAGAAGTGAAGCACATGCAGGAAATGCAGCAATGTTTTTAATGGGTTGTGGCACATGGACTTGTCCACTATGTGTGCATTAATGGTTTTAGTCTCTATGTTGTGCAGCTGGAAGGCAGCTCCATAAATCACTTCAACCTAAGAAAAAAAGTGTAAAAAAGTGCGATGCCTTGATTGTGATGTCATGCAATCGTCACTGAATTCTTGTTATGAAGGCTCAAACTGAGTGATTTAGCAGTCCCCATGCTGGTGTTTTGAAACAAGACTTGAAAAGCAAGTGATGGACTGACTGTAAAAGTAGTAGTAGTACACTGCATGCTCATTGGCTGATCATTTGTGATTGACAGGTCATTAGCTAATGACAATATGATGGATTATCACCCCTTCTAATAATGACTATAATTCACAAAAACAGCTTTAGTATTACCTGGAACTAATGATGGCGCCCTGAAGACTATCAGGAATTTGGAACATATGACATCATGCACACATTGCTTGGATGTGATACAACCACTATTGGTAAGCGAAAAATATATAGGGCTTCTGAACATCACTAGGTGAAGTGGATTACACCAGAAACCTCAATGTAAGTGCTTTGGTCACTAGCAGATTGTCTCAATCGCCCGAAGTTTGCACTTCAAAATGAGAACCAGTTGAAGATGTTGGGATCCAAAAGGTGGATCACGTGTGGAGTCAAATTCAATTGCTCCTCTGAAGGGAGGAAGTTTGCATGGAACGCACCATCTTCTCTGCAAACACTCGCTAACTATTAGCTGAATGGCAGTAAAACTTGAAAAAAAAAATGGAAATGGATGATGTACTGCTTCAAAGCGGCATCAATTTGCTAGTAACAACAAGGAGGTTTTCGGTGCAGCACCCTGCAACCCTCAGTTGGTGAAAACCTTATTGCAAATGCAACTGCGCAAACTGGTTGGGGAGTACACATTTTTGCCAAGTGGGTTCCACATCCACGGAGACCTTCCCCATACAACGTCACACCTCCAAAATCTGGTTAGAGGTCACGTGACTGCAAAAAAATAGATAACCTTTTTGCACCTCATAAGTTTCCCATGAAAAATTGAAGCCAAGTTTAAGTCACTTCGGTGCCTTAAACCTTTCAGACAGAAGCCATGGCCTTCCTAGACACAAGGCTAGTTTGCCAGAGTAATTCAAGGGTCCCCATACTAATCACCACCTAAAGTCCTCAGATAAGGAGGCCCAACAATCTAAACATGAACATGATGAATTATAGCCTCAGTGCACAGTATTTTCTTAATCATCTTGTCAGAGTATACAGTATCTTCCTGTTGTAATTTAGGCCTATTTACTCTTTCCTAGGATTTGATGTGCATGCCAACATCGAAATTAACCTGTAAGCACTCACATCTCTACGTGTCTTGCAAACATGCCTAAAAATCTGGCACAAGCATAGAGGAAGCAATCTGAAAGCAGACTTGGATTTGGCATTAAAACACAGAGTTACATCTTCAGGTTTGATTGTGCCAAACGGGGTTATGTTGCAGCCTCACACACTTGCAAACGACAACCGTGCAGCTACGGCTGGTTGTAATAATTTACAGTTGATGCCCCATAATGAACTCACCGAACTTGGATCTGTGCCCGTATTACTGGCATTACTGGCTGTTTTCCTGTGAAGTGTGAGGCGGGGATCAAAAACAGGAGGGGTGACGGTTAAGATCATCTCATGGCCATGTTAATTCCAAGCTAGCAAAGATATGTGACTTTGTTTTGGGGCTAATTATTGTTTTCTCTTTTAGGTGTCTGTTTAGGAGCGGTTGTTTCATACATCTGCTTTGACAGATGTTAGTCGCTGAATGCCCCAGAACTCTTATCCATATTCTACTAAAGGATCCTGAGGGGGGGGGGGGAGTTCGCCCAGTCTTTGCGCTTCCACCAAGAAACTAATCTCAACTGAGTCGAGCTAGCAGTAAGCCAATAACAGGGCCATTCTGAAGAGACTGCGTGCTTCTTTAAAATAAAAGCCCTGCCTTTCCGTCACGTTCGATGGAAATTCAAATTCCTCAATTCATGTTTTATTTTGAAAATGTTAACCGGAAGTTTTGATTGTAGTTAATGCTAGCTTTGTTGAACGCGTTTCAGGCGGAGTTCGGAGTTCTTAAAACGTTTGGGTAGCTTCTTCAGCGCTCCACTTCGTCGCTCACTTATTTGAACTGACATAATTTTTCTCTGGGGCTCCTTGGAGCAGTAACAAGTTATGGAATATCCACATTTTCAGGCGGGTCAACATTTGTAATAGTTTTGTGGGTTTATTGCATACAGTATTTCTCTTGAGTGGAAGCGCTCCCGGGACAGGAGAGTTTTCTGGTGTGTAACTACTTTCCTTTCCTTTTTTTTCTCTCCCCTCATTGGATTTTTGGTGCACTCGTGCGATGTCACGGACTATTAAAAAAGGAGAAAGACATGTTTGTGAATAGCGTTTGTGGTTAGCGTGTAAAAGTGATTTGGGGTTTCTTTTTTAAACCAGTTGAGCAACAGCGACAGGACTATAATCAATGTGGTGTCAGCTGGAAGGACGCGGGGTCCGGATCTCACCTAAACGGTATGCTACACACGTACACTCAAAATAATGTTTAAATATTCTGCAGCGCAGCTCAATCGAAATACAGACACGTTTCTTCATTTATTTATGCAATCAGTCAGTTACAGATACAGGGGCGGTTCCATGATTTTGTAAATTGAGTGGCATAGTGGGGACCAAGGCAGTGGGGCCCCGCTGGAAAACATATTATATTATAATGTTTAATGAGAAATAAATACAAAGTAGAAAACTGGTGCAGAAAACACGGATTTCCAAGCTCAAGTGCCCTCATACAGATGTAGTAGACAAGTGTGAATGTGAATAACATTTTTGCAAAGTGAAGAAACAAGTTAAAAAGTCATAACCCTGCTTAAATATTAGTAAAAAAAACTTGTAGGTTCAACATATGCTGAAAGTACTTACAGTAAAAGAACGTGCAGAATTATGCAGAATCAAAATATATGCATTATACAATACATTATACTAGATCATGCATCATAACTGAATCTATATAGCTATAATAATTAATATTTATTAATATGATTATATTTTGCAATATATAACAAAAAAATGTAAGCTTTAAAATTATTATAAAGCACATTATTTTGCATACAAATTATAGTGGAGTAAAATCAGAAAGTTTCTATTAATACTTATTTAGTAACGTACTTGAGTAAGTAGACTTGCTAAGTTAGATTAGAAGATGGAAGCTTATCAGTGCCCTGGTTCAAAGGCACTGGTGAGGTCCTATCACTTTGAGGATAACAACCAGAAAGTTATATAAGTCAGGCTACTATAAGTTTAATAATTTTATATTTATTTATTTTCCCGGGCTCTCTTTTTAATTACATTCATGTATAAACAGGCACGAATTGATCATTATAATTTAATTTTTTTATTTGATTCATACTTTCTTTTTTAAAGCTCAGCATTTCTCACTTGATTGAGAAGATCAAGACGCTCTACGTGTTTTCCTTGGCAGCCCGACACTTGTAGGGTTTTTCACATGTTGTTTTCCTTGGCAGTCACTCAGGTGAGGTGAATGCTACCGAGTCACAACACAAACCTGCTGGTAGATCACACAAGTTGCCATTTTAACATACCTGCAGCTGATCTCTTAACTCCGCGCTGTCAACAGATAAGGGGCTGAATAGGTTTCGTGGGTGGTTTTTGCAGGTGAAAGTGCAAGTTTGAGTGTAATATAAATTATTTCATTACAGTTTTTAAGGTTTTTTTTACGCTTTTAAACAGAAGAAGACGCATGGCTTGCTTGCACCTCATTAGAAGTGTTTCCCAGTGTGAACCAGAGAGATCTACAAGTCATTTGAGAGAGGTGTCACTGACAGAGCCAAGGTTAGAGAGGAGGGGGCTCAATCCTGCAGGGTGAGCATGGTACGAAACAATCACAGAGCTGGAATTAATGGGCTGTTTGCACAGCGGGACCGCAAGGCACTGTAAATGGATATAAAGGCTTTTATTTTTAACCTCGAAAGAGGGGACGAAGCAGAGGGAGGACAAACATTTACCTGCATGTTTTTTCCATCTCACATAGTGTCACAGCCACTCCTGCTGTCAGTGTTTCTAATAGATGCTTTTGAGACCGTTTAGTCAGACCCAACCTGTGATTAAAATGTGGTGAAAGATGCAATCTGACGTGTAAACTGTTTTCAGGGGGAAGCTTCCCTCTGAGATCTTCCACCCCCATCGAGGGGGAGTTACAGAACTTCAGAGAGGCAGGATTAGTTTAGGAGAGAATGCAGTCCTAACACTGAATGCATTTTCCCGCTGTCAGATGGATGTGCCTGACATTAGCCACACATGTGGAACTTGTAAACAGACTAAATAGCACAGTAGCCATTGCCAGGTGTGGATCTGCTTTATGGCATGTGTTTCCTGGGGTGGGTCTCAAGAGAGAGCCAGAGGCACACTGTACCATAATTCCCCCTGATTCCTTCTTCCCTTTAACACTGGCAGGAGTCTGAACAATTTTCCAGGTGTCAGATCTACTCAGAAAAACACTTATGTTTATATTCTGTGTTTAAAGTTTTTCTATTGTTAATGTTGAGCAAGAGTTTTGAGTGACGGCATGTGAAGAATGTGGATTGATGCATGTGTTTCACGCTAACTTAAAGTGGCTTGATAATACAGAAAAATGTATGACAAGTTATCATCCATTAACAGGAAGTTAGTGTCTACTGTATTGTAATTTTTCAAGTGAATTATAAAAGCTTTATCAGCTTCTTAAATGTCTTTACAAAATAATAAATGTCAATTATGTGTATTTAAAAGTGTCCATAAAAAAGACCGAATCTGTGTTCAGCTAAAAGCGCTGTTTAATGTAAGAACCAGAAAAAGCAGCACATTAATCTGATAAAAATGAGTTAAAAAAATAAATACATAGAAAGAGATATAAAGTAAAATGCTGAACTGTCAGAGCGAGGGGAAACATTGCATTTTAAGAGTGGTTAAAAACAAAGTGAAATAGGACAGTTTCAACCTGTCACGTAAAAATGCTCCCTGACGTATGCTCATATCTGCTGGGAATGTTGTATTGCAGAGGTTGGGAACAAGTTGTATCTTCCGCCTTGTTTTGACTGCTTTTCTGAAGCTTAAATAAATGCACAGCCAATGTGATTGCAGAGAAAAGAAAGCCAGCATGTGAGCTATCAAGGACTTATATTAATCAGTGCTAAGAAATGGAGTTCTTGGAGGTCTCTCCGTTAGTGTCCTCAAAGTTTAGTCTGTTTATTCATGGATTTTTGCTCGATGAGGTGGTTCCATCTGTTTGTTTAGGCTGTATATCCTGTGGTATTCTTCCTGTGCTGCTCATTTTGAAGGCTCTCAGGCTACGGTGATTAGGATTAACATAAGAGTGCAGCCTCGAGTAGGGTTTTACTTACTAGGTGAGGTTTTTGAATTAGACGGCCTGGGGTATTTGTGCATACTCATTTGTGGAGAGGGGGTGTAGGTTGCGAGGGCTTGAGTTTGGTCCAGACGGTGGAAGAACTTTGTGTCTAGCCTTGCAGGGAGAGCAAATGATGCATGTCATTGTGGCAAATGGAGCATGGTGATGAAGTGCAGCTCCTGCTGCTGCTGTTTTACAAAGAAACCACTTAGACGGTCAGCCTGCCTGCCCTCGGTGTGATGTCTGAGTGCTCCACAAAGGCCTTTAGGAAACCTGTAACTCCAACTGATCACATATTCCACAGCTGTCCGGGATATTTGATCCTGTACTTCCCCTTCGTGTTAACGGTCAGATTTATCACTTTAATTGGTTTCCATCACACAAAACATTTGGCAGGCCTGGTACACTGATCAGTAAACTAAGCAAACATGTAGCTCTACACGCTGAGGTGTGATTTGGCGTCAGCAGGCACTTTGAGCGGCAGCACCTTGGGTGACAGCATGAATGATGTCTCAACCAAACCTTGCTGCGTCTCGCTGGCAGCATTGTGTCCCGGGTGTGGTTCTATTGAGTTACAGGTCCTGTCACAGGAAGGATTTAGTTTTGTCACCACTCATTCACACACTCACTGATAGCCACCGATGATCCCCCCACCCAGTCGCTCTTACACACCTGTTAAAACAAACAATTATAATATCAGCAAACAAACGAAGTCATAACATTCCGTTTTTGACACGTATTTTATGTTGCTGTGGTTTTTTAGAAGTCTGCATCCTTTGCCACGAAGGAGCCTCGCCAGCAACGTTACATCACTGACATTCCCATCATTCCATTTTTTACTCTTTCCAATTGACCTTTTCCCTGCTTTTAAACAAATAACTAAATCCTCACTTACCTCCCCCGTGTAGGCTCGTGAGTACTGCTTGAATACCGTCTCGCTGGACCTGCGGTATAGATTGGTGGCTGGAATATTTTTACTGTTAGTCAGAGGGCAACCTCACATTGAGTCACATGTGAGTCATCTCACTTTTTATTTCATTCACATAATGTCAGAGTTGACAAAGCAATTCACCCTAAACGTCCTTTGCGTGTCAGGAATTGTTTACATTTGGCTTACACGAGGGAGTGTGCGGTCTGGTTGACTATATTTATACTAACAGTTAGTTTTGATTTTCAGGAAATTTGCTCATAATTTTTTAGATGAAAAAAAAAAGCTGTAAACTGTGCACATCTGATAGGTTGGCAATAAAGATTTTTGCCTTCAAATTAGTGGTCAGACAAACTATTGAAACCAGGAGTTTAACTGGTGTTTAACTGTATCTCAGGTCCCACAGCATAATTGTGAAAACTGTAATGTCTAAATATGATTCAGGTCATGAGTGAATTGGAAATTTATCAGCGTAATGAAGGGATCAGGCCTGTCATAACAGGATATTTACGCGTCTGTAATGTGTGTGTGTGTGTGTGTGTGTGTGTGTGTGTTACAGACAAGGGGAGAAGGAAATGACAGAGCTAACAAATTGGATAGTGTTGATACAATGCTACTCCCACTGACACCACAGTTCAGTTACACCAACATGGTACCCTAGCCTAAATAATAGTCATGTAATGCAGCAAGTATTGTATTATGATTCATTTTATTGGTCTACATATATCAAACCTATTAACCTTATAAGTGCCACTTATTCTCCAAAAATCTCTCTGTGCATAGAAATCCCTGAATTGTTATTGTGGGTGTCATACTGTAATAATATTGAGCTCTTCTAAGATTCTGTGACCAGGTAAAATGGGCAAAAACAATAATAGTGAACTAACTAGTCAACAGTTAACTATGCGTTTTATGAAATGCTTAGTATGTACTTTTTATAACATAATATTGTGTATATGACCTAAAGGAGTTATACAGAAGAATTTCAGCTTCTTATTTTTGCCACACAAAAAGCAGCACTAAAGCCTTTTGTAACTACAAGCTGCACAAAGTTTAGATAATACAGGTTATGGCAGGCAGGACGTTTACAATAGCGATCACTCTATAATTGAAACTCTTCCAGGCTAGTGCAGCTGAATGCAGTACTGTATCCGTCATTAAATTTCCATCACCAGTTCACTCACAGCCCAGGTGTAAACAGGTAGAATACTTGCGGTTTATCTCAGCTGTATTGGTATGCTTTCTTATTATGTGTGTGTGTTTTGACAAGAAGGTATATTGTAAGTTACAACATGTAGAAGAAAGTCCCAGATTCTTGAATTCTGAAGAAAAGTAGCAACAGCAGAAGAGAAACAAATCATGCCTTTAAAAGCTTTGGCTGTAAAGTTTCTGACACACATATGTGCCAGTCTGTCGGAGGTGAGCTCTTCAAAGTGTGCACCATTCATAGCTGAACTCCTCTTGCAGAAACAAAGATCGACCTCGCTGTACCTATTTTTCCACGAGTTCTGCCAAGATTTTAGAGCCATACCTCAGCAGTTAAAGCACCAGTCTCATAAAGCTGTAGGCCACCAGTAAAACCTCTCAATTTACACTTTAATTGTGGTGCTTGGTTTAACTGTATAAGCCACAATTTGCATTGTATAAAGTAACGTTGGCTCTCTCTCCTCTTGTGTCTGCTCTATTTTAACCACCAGCTGATACGTCTTGGGAGTGATGCACTGGCTTCCCCTGGTTGCCATGGTGATTGCCTCGGCCCTGCCCTTCCCTCACAACCCCGTGTCCAAGATTGCTACTGCGACCGCCGAGCCTGGCTTCGACAAACGCAGAGAGCACCGGCATGACCCAGCCGCTCGCCTCGCAGCTGCCCCCGCGGACTACAGCTTCAATGGAAGTGCCTCGCAGACGGACTACAACATGACTGCTGCGCTCAGTCAACACAGCAACAGACAAAACCTCCAGAGCCGTAAGGATTATGTAAAACCTATACACGAAGAGACATTCAAGGTGGAGAGTCGAGGAACCCACCAATCAAACAGCAATTCAGGCAGCAATGACAGAAGCAGCTTAGATGTTCCCACAGAACGAGCTACACTCAGGGCCGAGGATGTTTCCCAGGATAGTTCTGTTCCCAAGGATTACAAACCTGGCAGCACCAGCAGGTATGAATACGCAGGCTTTGTGGACTTTTCCAAGAAAGACAATCTTCAGGACGCTACTGATAGGCCATTGCAGGTTTCTGCATTGGAAAACCATGTGAGTCCTGCTACAACACATAAGGGTCAAACAGGACCAAAACTGACTACAACTTCAGATCAGTTCAGAGATACACAAAAAATCGGGACAGCGAGCCAGAGGACCGTGGGAACTGGAAGAGGTTTTCCTAAAGAAAGTCTGACAATGGAGGATGGTCTGGGTCTGGGAGGGCTGGATAACATCTTAAAGGGAGACGAGTTGTTTCTCGATGCTCATCCTCGGGTCCTGTTCTCATCCTCTCCATCACCTCCGGAGGACCCACCTCTTTTGCTCATGTTAGAGACTGGCATGCTGGAGGAGGACAGGGATTGGGAGGAGCAGGAGGCCATGGACGAGCGCATCGAGGGTCACGGCGACCGCGCACTCGACAGGAGTACGACTTTGTCTTGGGCAGACTCTGCTAGATTAACCCGCGAGGGTGTCCATCCTGTTAAAAGGGATAAACGCTCACATTTGACTGACAGATCAAAGGAGGGTATTAGGTCAAGGGAACAGTCGGTGTGCGAGGCAATAAGTGTGTGGGTTAACAAGACAGAAGCCACTGACTTCAAAGGAGAGAATGTCAGTGTCTTACAGGAAATCCAGACTCAGAGAGGACCTCTACAACAGTACTTCTATGAAACTAACTGCCACCATCCCAACAACCGGATCCAGTCAAAGGGTGCTGTTGCATCAGCGAAATCTCTCAAACCTCGAGGGATAGGTGTGGCTGGGGGCAGCTGCTTGGGAGTGGATAAAAAACAGTGGAACAGTGAGTGTAGAGTCAAGCAGTCGTACGTGCGAGCACTCACCAAAGATAATAGAAACAGAATCGCATGGAGGTGGATTCGAATCAACTCGTCCTGCGTCTGTGTGCTGCTGTCCAGAGCAAATTCGGCAACGGGGAGGGAGGTTTTGACAAGAAGGGGGAGGGCTTAAGAGACAGCACAAAGTGAAGTGACACAGAGCAGAGCAGCTCTGACATCCTTCTGTGTGCACTTTCTCTTCCTCGTGGTCTTTCCTAGAACATGAGGGAAGCTATCTCTTCTTAAATCCAGACCTTTTCAGATATCTCTTTTCCTTCCACTACAACTTTATGTGACT
Organism: Rhamphochromis longiceps; assembly: GCF_057381845.1. Taxonomy (NCBI): domain Eukaryota; kingdom Metazoa; phylum Chordata; class Actinopteri; order Cichliformes; family Cichlidae; genus Rhamphochromis; species Rhamphochromis longiceps. The sequence continues at coordinate 33,900,396 of NC_140560.1, read as the reverse complement.
TTTGCATTTAAAAAAACAAGAAGACCTCAACACTAGATCTTAGGGAAAATTGTCCTATAGAAATTTTACTTTAAGAAGTACTGTTTTTGTATGATTTATCTTTCATAATCTAAGTTATTTTTGATTAGTATGTAAGCATGTGTATGTCTTTGATATTAATATATTCCTATATATATATATAAGTGTACAATATGACACCAGTATACCTTTATGTATGAAGCTATGTATATTTGTGTGTATTTATAGAAGAAGCCTTCACGGGCTTGTAGGTCTCTCCAGTGTCTGATGATAATTCCAGCCTCTGGTCCGCTCGGGTTGTAAGAGGAAGGAGCGCCCCCTACTGAGGTTCCATTTTACTGCTCCAAACTCTCACCGTATATTTTACCATGAAACGTTACAGTTATGGTTTAACTAAGACTGCAGCGCGGGCACATGCTAGCGTGATTTCAGCCAGGCAGAGGATTTTTTGTGGCAGGATGTATCTGTGCATGTGGGCCTCACATGTGGCTCATGATTGTAAAAGCATGTGGTTTGTAAATTATGTGACACTTAAACAAGCTGATTTACCATCTTTGCGTTTGTTCAGTTGTCCTGCCAAACATGGTAATAAAGGAACTTTGTACTCAGTATGCTCTGAACTTAACTAATGTACATACAAAGTACAGCTTTCACTACTAGCTTTTTATTGTATTTTTTGCTGCTGAAATCTGCTGGTAAGAGGAAACGTGCCAAACATGCTTAAAAGTTGTAAAGTCCTCATTTTAAAAATCATCCATTACAAGCAAAAATTGTGGCTATTCTGTGTTCAGTTGTCTATAAATCCAGATACATGTAGTTGATTAAAAATAATTGCTTCAGGAAAAAGAGCAAGCCAAGACTACATACCTCCAAGGTTGAGGTGCACAACATGCACAAATCCCTACACACACTAGGATATCTACACCTGGATAACGTTTATGTTTCCTGAGAACATCTAAACTGTGTCTCCCATTTTTTCTGATTTTATTTGCATATGTATTTGTGAAGATATGACAAGAAAATGTCCATTTTTATGCCCCATGAAGGTGACGAATGTGTCGAAAAACATTAGTGGATTTACTTTTTGGGTCCGCACTAACAACAAAACACAAACCAATCAAATAAACTTACTGACACTATTTAAAGACAATAAACATGTATTTTCTATCCACAAATTGTATAATCCATGCTTTCATGGAAGTCCAAATACTGGATAAAGTTTAATTTTCTTGTCACATTGCAGTTAAAGGTCTTTAGAGAGGGTTTAAAAAAAATCTATTTATCACTACATCATTCAGATAATGCAGTAAACAGCCAGGAAAATGTCAGCCTCACCACGTTTTTGTTTTTGTTTTATAACAAATGACGTTCTATAAATCAAGCTCTGAGTGACACATTAATGAACTGCTCTATTAAAAAGCCCTTTAAGATATAAACAGATATAAAGCTGTGATGTTGGGTGGATGTAAGTGCTACTCAGGTAGATTCCTGGCTCAGAGTGAGAGCACGCCTTTTAGAGATATGTGTTGTAAAATGTTTCTTTTGGAAACAGCAGCGATTGTTAAAATTGAAAGAAAGTGATATCACCAAAAAGTTACGTACATTGAGGTGGAGCCTTTTTTTGTTGCTATTTTATGGTTATAATGCAGGTGAGGTATTTTCTATAGAAATATGCCTGAATTTGCATTTTTTTTCTAGAATAAATTTGAACATCAGATAACGCCAGTTGTACACTCATCACTCACTTTATTAGGTAGTACTGGGTTGGATCCCGGCTTGACTTCAGGATTACCTGAACTCCATGTGGCATAGATTCAACAAGATGCTGGAAACATTCATCAAAGATTTCGGTCTGTGTTGATTGCCTCACACACTTGCTCTTCTTCTATCACATGTCAAATGGGCTCTATTGGAAGAGATGTGGAGGCTGTGGAAGCCATCTGAGTACAGTGAGCTTATCATGTTTAAGTGGCCAGTTTGAGATGATGATTTGAGTTTTGTGACGTGGTGCTTTTTCCTGCTGGAAACAGCCATCAGAACATGAGCACGCTGTGGTCAAAAGGGATGGACATGGTCAGTAATAATACTCAGACTGTGCTGTTTAAATGGCATTCAGTTGGTACTTAGTGGACTAAAGCTTGCCAAGAAAATATCCCCCATAACATTAGAGCCCAACCTCCAGCCTGAACCAGTGATGCAAGGTAGGATATATCCATTCTTTCACAGTGTTGCCTCCAAATTCTGATCCTGCAAATGTTTTTCTGGTCCTCTGATGTCCAGTTTTGGTGAGCCTGTTTACTATTCTGCGCTGACAGAGTGGCACCCTGTGTGGTCTTCTGCTGCTCTAGGTCATCTGTTTGACGTGTTGGGCGTTCAGAAATGCCTCTCTGCATACCTTCATTGTAATGAGTGGTTATTTGATTTACTGTTGTCTTCCTATCAGCTCAAAGCAGTCTTGCAATTGTTCTCTGACCTCTGACTCCAACAAGGTGTTTTCACACAGAGAACTCCCACTCCCTTAAAAATCTTCTCTCTTGGAAAATCCAAGTAGATCAGCAGTTTCTGAAATACTCAAACTAGTAGAGTCACCCTTCTTCCCCATTCTGATACTCCCCATTTCAATTCCATTCACTTTTATTCATATAGCACCAAACCACAACAACAGTTGCCTAAAAGCTGTAAGATAAAGACCCTGCAATGTGACAGAAAAACCTCAACAATCAGACGACACCTAAGAGGAAGTACTTTGGCGACAATGGGAAGGAAAAACTTCCATTTAACAGGAAAAATCCTCCAGGAGAACCAAGCTCAGGGAGGGGAGGGAGACAAAAGACATGCTGTGGAAGAAAACCAGAGATGAATAATAACCCATAATTAAATGCATGGTGTATGAATATATATTGAGTGAATAGGGGTGAGAGAACACTTTTAATTCAGCTAGTTGTCTTGACCATGTCCACATAACTGAATGCATGGAGTTGCTAGCAGATATATGTGTTATTGAGCAGTATACCTAACAAAGTATCCACTGGGTGTACACCAGAAAATGCTGTTGACAGTCAGAAAAAGTTCATTTGATCACATTTTAAGGACTAAAAGTTTTCAATCAGACTTTGAAGAATATTTGAAAAAAAAAAAAAAACTTAAAAAACTTTATCGACCAGCAAACCGGTGAAAAGTTTGGTGGATGTACGTGCAATTAAAGTGGAGAGTACAAGCAAAAAATGAGAGAACATACTTTAAATGTAGCCCAGCTTTAAATTCTTCAGGTTTTACTGCATTTGTTGGTAAAAAAAAAAAAAAATCATTTTGAAACCTCCCAGTTAAGTCCAGCTAGTTTAAATTATTTTGCTAGTTTGTTTGGCAAATTTTCTACTACTACTACTTATTAGTACTTGGGTGTTTGCAAAGTATGCAAAAGATATTTACAAAGTGAAGTGAAACAAACTAAATATGTCTTTTCCTTGTACTCTGAAAGAAGAAGCAAAACAACTTCTTAAATCTTAAATTTTTATCTATAGAAGTCACTGAATAAAAGAAAATCAGGAAAACTTTGCGATGATCAGCAGATCCACCTGGATCGCTTTATTTATTTTTTCTTTTACATCACCATTTTCATCATCATCATCATCATTATTTTTCTTTATTTTCCAGATGATTTTTTTTTCAATTTGTATTACTATCACTTTAATCATGGAAATCTGTTAAATCATTGCACAATTTGTTCTCAAAATGTACACATACAGTAGCGTATTTGAATGACCATTTTCAATGTTTCATATTTACTTTTAAAACTAGTTCAAATGAAGTCAAGAAGGAACAGAACATGTACATACATATATCCAATACATACCTAAAGAAAATAAATAGTTATTGTAAAAAATAAAAAATACAACTGAAAAAAATACACACATTTTACAAATTGATCCCCAGGCTCCCACCCCTGTAGGTTTATCATACAGATATATATTTTTTTAACGACACCTCATATCATCTTCACTACCAAAAAAATGTTTTTAGGTCATTGTCATTTGTTTGACATGCATCGTAAACACAGAGGCTAAAGGTTTTGTTTCCTGGGCTTCCACGGGCTCGCCCCGACCTCATCCGGCCTCTCTCTGATCTCACCCCCACGCCCCCAGAAAGCGCTCTAAATTTCGGTTATGGCTTCTGTGTGCAATAAAATGACCGGCTTCTGTCCATCCTTCTTTTTCTTCTTCTTTTCTCCCTTTGAGTTGCTGTTTTGTCTCTCTGTTGCCTCTGCCATCATCAGGATTACCCAAGACCCTGAGCTGATGATTACAAGTCACAAACCTCGTAAAGACACCGTGGACGCTGACTGAGGATTTCGCGTTGGAGTCTGGCTTTATACTCTAAACTTAGGTACCACTTTCTAGATAGACATAGTTTCGAAATGGCTTAGAGGTTTTAATAAATGGCATTATTTCCATGTAAAACATTAATATTTATAACAATGTACAGGACACTAATGAGATACTGAATTATTAAGTGAAAGGTGAACTTTTTGGTGCAAGTTCCTGAAAAATAGATTTTTCCGGTGCATATTCGCCTCTAGAATAACCCTCCTTTCCTTTTTAATTCAGTCTTACAGTCACTAGAAAGATTATATTTGGTTAGAGGAACCGTTCACCTAAAAATCAAGCTTTCCACCGTCCAGAATGTTTGGGTGTGAGTTGCTCAGTTTTGGAGATATTGCCTGTCGATATGTGTGGCTTCTCTTGAATATAGCTGAAATTGATAAAACTCAACAAAGATCGAGTGCTACGTAGAAACTATTTTATTTGCCCAGTCTACATCCACCAATCAGAGGTACGTGTAGCTATCGAACATTACAGCTCTGTTGAGACGAGGCCCTAATGTTTGTTATATATTCTGACACGCTGTCACTAGCAGAGGCTCTACTGTAGGTCGAGGTATAAAATGATTCTACACCAGTCTCTATAAGTGGATGTCTGTATGTAAGTAAGTAGAGACCAGATTTTTGCTACAAGAAGCTTTCTGGTTTCCATTTGCATTCAGAGTTACATTGTTAATCACATTTGAGCAGGTTTGCCTGCATGCAGATAAACAGTCTTGGCCCAGATATCTGTAGGCTACATAAAAACTTGCTGTTGCCCCAAAATGCTAAATTAGCAGACCGACCGATAAGTGCCCAGATTGCATTTGCTCCTTTCTTTTGTTCCACACTTATAGATTATATTAAAAATAAGTAAATCTCATACTGAAGCAGAGATTGTATCACTTCTTTTCCAAACTTTAAAAAGGTTCCTACCAAAACCACAATGCTGTTGCGGAACTGTTTCCACAGTCTGAGTGGAACCCCACTGAAAGTAAAAAACAAATATCACTGGAGTGTCCTTTTAACATCAATAAAGCCAAAACTTATAAAAACCTATTAACATCTTTTTTAGAAAGTGGTACCAGCGGTAACTTAATTGACTTCCTGCCATTGACATCATGAGATCATGAACACAATGCTTCTATGGCCTTGCTACACACTGTCCCATGCAACTCTGTGCCTTTGATCTCTATAATGGACTCCCTTCAAAAGAGATTACTCAGCTTATCGGCTTTCAAGGCCCCAATAGACAAGCCGTGAGGAGGGTCCCTCTGATGTGGTCGGAGCTAAATGGTGGTCTGAATTCAGACGGATTTTACTACACCACCGCAACCAACCCCTGACAGGACCATAGAAGCCAACAAAGAGCCACAATGGCTGACACTAGACACCAGCCAGCCCTTTAGTACAAAGGAGAACACCGGTGTAGTTTATGACACGTTTATGTCCACCTAGCCATTTCCCCTCCAAGTCGTCACTCAGTTTTAACACCCTCTCGGTCCTCTCCAGACTTTACGGTGAGGTTACTTTCTGTACCGGCCCTCGTTATAAAACACCTGTTGTTGAGCAGAAGTTGTAAGGCGACACATTTACTTGTTTTCAAACTGTAAGACAATAAATGGCAGCAAGTGTTATTTTTTTCTGTAGGTAGGAAAATGAGCCCTGATATTGCCAACTCTGCTAACTTTACGTGGACAGGAATGAAGAAAGGAGAGACCTACACAGCGCAACGGCACCGACTCTAACCGACACCGGTGTTGTCCTTTTCGCATCCTTCGCACTGAGAGAGGAAGAGTTGAGAAGGTAGTGAGAGACAGAGGGAGAAAACAGCGTATCCGTTTCAACCTTCGCAGTCTTCGCAAATACATTCATACATTCTTGATTTCCCCCTTATTTCTTTTCTTCTGTTATTGCAGAATGGTCAGACTGAAAGATTTATTTAAAGTTAAATGGTTATATTCATTGCTTCTTTCTCCGTGGATGAGCGAGAGGGTCCTCTAGTCACAATCCTGTCAGCGCCCTGGGGGGAGAGAAACAACATTACTGCCACGTCACTGCTTCTGTGGCCTCAATTCAACTCAGCTCAAAGCCCCACCAACCAACCAAACCAAGCACTTTAAAATTCCCAAACTGCAACAAACAAATACATAAAACAAAGACTTCAAAAAAAGGGAGAGTTTGGACACATGTGCAAGCTATCTCTGAAGCTTAGAGGAAATGTTTGTGTCATGAAACGAATGAAACCAGACTGTTTAATTAATAAGTCGGAGGGTTCTCACCTCAGCCACTCAACAGGAGTACGTCCTCACTGAGGCAGATTCACCCCGGGCACCAGAGCTGGCTGTGTTGGAAACCGAGACACAGAGGGGGGTTATTATTATAACTGCAAAGTCTTTTAAACAGCACTGACCTTCCAGAGGCATTCCTATTAAGAGGAGGAATGAGGCAAAATAGTCTTCCTCTGTACTTTGAAGCGTCTGCTCCTTGTTATTGCCAGTTCCTCCACTGAAGGCAACACAAAATTCCACTGGCAAATTAATAGCAGAGTAGCATGAAAACAACCAACTGCCGCCTGTGCATTAGCAGCATCTTATATAACATCCGGTGTATTCTGGCTGCAGAAAAATCTTTCAGCTCAAGGCTCATTTCCAAGAATTACAAATGTAAACACACGGCTCATTTATTAAGAGGTCTACGGTACCATTTCACCTGGGCCGACCTTGCACTGTTACCCCACTACAACCAAAGTTTTGCCCCAGTTTTTCAAATGCTCTTCATAAGGTCCTCACTCTGCTCTTCCCTCACACTGACCTTTTAAGGCAGACACCCTCCCTTCATGTTTCTTCCTGTTAAAAGGAAGTTTTAAGAAGGGTCTCCAGACCTCAAGGAGGACTTATTAGGTTTAAATGTAAGGATATGACCTTGCTATGTGTGGTTCCCTGAGATTACAAATGCAAGAATCTGGTGCTTTATAATAACCATCATTAATAAAAGTAAATTGAGCTTTGGTTTAACATCGTTAACAATGATGGATAATTAATAATGCTTACTAATTGGGTTTGTAAACAACTGCCTGGAAGTGGTTACGGTAAACCTTTAACTGATGTTTATAATACTTATTTTAAACTGTGGTTTGTTTCACTCACTGCTTTGTTTTGACTTTTATCTTCATATTTACCAGCTGTTTGGTGAGGTTTTTGAAAAGAAAATTGCATTTTGAGTACAACATTTGAGTCTGGAGTGAGATTGGTCTCCCTGTCGTCTTCCTATAAACCTCCAAATAGAAATCACCTTGTGTGAATCGCTGAGATTCCAGGAGCTTTGACTAAACTGCAGTAATTGGCTGCCAGGAAATGAGAACATTAAGTGTTTCGTCCTCTAAATGGTGACGCGACTCGAGGGCTGAAAAGAGCTGAACGAATCCGGAGGTGAGAGCAAATGTTTCAGAGGTCACGGGGTCATACTCACCTTCACTCTGAACCTTCCTCAGGGTAACGGAGGGTGTAGAGATGGCTGAGGCACGGAAGTTAGCAGGCAGGGTCTCGGCAGAGTCAGAGGTCACGCCCCGCAGGTCTTTCTCCCTAAACATCTTCCTCCAGGAGGGAGAGCGGGTGAATGTCTTAGTCCCATCCTGTCAGCGAGACACATGTCGTGAGCCTTAAGATGGATCCTCATGCAAACAACCTTTGTATTCTTCATGGGTATTTTGTTTTCTTTTTTTAAAGACATATTAGCATGCTCACCTCATCGGGCCGTCTCTCAGTTCCCATGGAGATGAGGGAGTTGTACTCTTGCTCCAGGAGCTGTCTGGCCTGCAGGATAGAGGTGATGGAGAGCTTGGAGATTGATGCATTTTCAGATCAGGGCTGCTCTGCTATGCTGGCATACATTAATTCTTTGAACATGATACCTATTTTATAACAATACTGTGGATTCTCATTCGATTTTCAGTGCAACAGGAACAACCTCTGCACTTAACTCCTGACGTGTCATTTTAGACATTTTTAGACATAACAGACGTAATTCTATTTGAGACGGAGAGGCTGAGAAGATCTTTTTAAAGACAGTTATTATATTACTAATTTTCTTATATATGTTTAACTAAGTGTGCAATGGTGCACCTAATTACATACGCCCTTTTTGCATACATTTCTGCAATAGCAAGAGGAATTTTGGATACAGCTACACCCAAAACCTTTGCTACAGGTACGATAGCATAACTGGGATTGCTTTGAATGTGTGTCATCATGGCAAAATGTGGCCCTACAGACTCGTACAATCGCAGTTTAGAGTACTTTGGCTTGTGTTTTGCGATGACACAACTCACACACATATATAAACATGCTGGCATTCAGGCTCATCTTCAGCAGTCAACACTACTTTTTCAATGAACACTCGGTCCACATGGGTCGTACCACACCCAAACTTGAGCTTTTTTTTTCATTTTGATCTCAACTCCAAACTTGTAAATGTTTTGGGACTGTATCTTGGAGATGTGTGACATCATTGTGTTGACTACGTCTGTCCACTGACTTCCAGATAGAAAGATAAACACCAGTCAAAGTACTCAAAACTGCCTTTGCAGTAGTTCCCACTATTACAGCTGGGGAAAGGCATTTTTGCTTGGTTTTTAGGAATTTGTTGCCATATAAATAGAAATTCATCCATTATCACAAACACTTCAGGGTCACAGCAGGCCTGGAGCCTACACTGGGTGTCATAGGGTGAGAGGTGGGGTACGCACTGGACAGGTCGCCTGCCCATCATAGAGATACGGTGAACCATTTCTAACAGTGGCCAACTTTTTGGCTAATTAGCCTAAATTACATGCCTTTAGACTGGAGGAAGAGCCTGAAACACCTGAAAGGAAAGCACACGGGCACAGAGCGAATATACAAATTCCACACAGTCCCAGCTGGACCCAGAATCTTCCTTCTGTGATGCAACAGTGTTAACAATTCTGCCACTGTGCTGCCTGTTGTATAACTCAGATTAGGGTTAGGGTAAATACCACAGAACTGGCTAAACTTGTTCTGTCTAAAAATGGCAAATTATCAAAATCTAAAAAAGTTTATAGGGATCTTAAAGTGCAAAATATCTGATAAATTGTCTTGGACGTAGGAACAGACTTTGATGCAAAGACATTTCTCTTGATGTGCATCGACAATGAATTCACTACCTGTGTGTTCTGATTGGGGATCTGCAGCAGCAGGGCCAGGTCAGTGTAGTCAAATGTGTCGTCTAAAGCCAGCAGAGCCCCGTGGACGCCGCTCTCCCGGAGGTTGTCGGCGTACTCCTTCAGACCGATGCTCTGCACCCAGCACATCACACGCTCATTGGACCATACCATCACATCTAGGAAGAGAAAGGGAGGAGGTGAAAGGAAGGGAGGAGAGGCATTCATCTGCAAACAGAAAGCTGTCTGCACACTATTTTTAAATCTTTATTAAAACTGAAGTCACCTCCTTTAGTTTAATTTGGATACATAAACACATGCAGGGCTGCTCAGATTTATTAACCGTCTTCTGTAAGGGTCAGCGATCAGAGGAAATAATGAAACATTTGACTAACTGATTTATTTTCTGCACATGGACAACACAGGTCAGGCCTATCATCAGACAAACCCAGATTCGCTAATTTCCTCATCTGCATGATTCCTCTGGGGAGAAGCCAAGATGAACTGACTGTAAATGCACAACATGTGTTTTTCAAGGCGCAGCAGTGGGAGTGCGAGAGATTTGGGTTTGTTTAATGACCGAACGTGTTGACATTTATGTAATCATTATCCAGCCAAGCTAGAAGGTTGTGGCTTATAATCTCTTCTAGGTATGACGAGGAGGGGGGAAAAACAATGGGTGGTCTAAACACAGGAATTCCCAGGAACGTGAGAAATCAAAGAAAATAACCATTATTAAGGGTTTTTTTGTTTCACTTTTTTTTTTTTTTTTACATGCCAGCGCTGATGCAAGAAAGTATTTTTATAGTTTACTTGTAAAGACTTTCCTTTTTTACATCTGCTTACTTTAAAGAGATTTGACAAAAGTTAAAAGCAGTACAGCAGCTTTCCCTGCTAAAATTCTAAACCCCCCAAACTTGTGAAGAATGGAAAGGTTTAGTCATTAAAAACTGTTTTCTAAATGTTTTAGCTTCTCAAATAGTGCATCATTTTACGGAGATTACATAATCTTATTACTCCTTTATGCAGATGATAAATTCTTATTAGTCTGGAAACCGTCCGCAGAGATGTTAGGCAGTTTGGTAAAAGGGTGCTGGCAGTGTAGACTGATGGCAGGTCAGAAACAAACATAATGTCACACTGAAACAGGGTGAAGCAGCCAAATCTGAGAAAATAATTCAGACAGAAGAAAGCTATAACTTGAACTGATCAGCCACCTATACAACATGGTGATATGACACTTAAAACAGATAAAATATCCAGGGTACCAGTGCTTGTTGCTATTTCTCTGTTTCAGACAGTAAATTGTGTGGGGTTTTGCTCTTTGCTGGGTTAACAAATACTAGAATTAAAAAAACAACAACAATTAAAAATATATACTGATCAGTATCAATATAAATATAAGGTATGAATCTTTACCTCTGCCACTGCATTTTATGTTGTTGGTTTGTTCTTTATCAGAACAACTCAAAAGATTTTGCACAGATATGCATAACAGTTTTTAGCAGAGGTGTGGTTTGACCCTGCTTCGAAGTTATCAAGATGGGAACCAAAGAATGCTTGAAAAGCTTCTTTACCCATGCAAGACATGGCACAATTGCATTTTGCATCATAACTTTACAAATACATCAAATTGAGCTTCATGTATGGTCTCGTTAGTCTCAATAAAATATCACAAACTTATCTGAATCCAGAGATTCGATTAGCGGATGCAGGTGATTTTCAGCCTTTGTAGAGCCATGTGGCTCGTGTTTATTTAAAACTGTATAAGGAGCTAAGATTCAAGTTCACACATAAACTCCGAATTACACTTTGATAATCCAGGTTGGAAGCGGCCTTTTCTGACACGTAAGCCAAACAGGAGATGGTACCAGTCAGACTTGTTCTCTGCTCAGGGACAGCATGTAGGAGGCTGTGAAAAGATGTATTCATGGTATTCACATCAGCTTGTTACGGCTGTGATAAGATTGATGTTCTATTGATGTTTGGTAGAAGTTTAAATGTTTACGACACCACCAGATTAGTGCGAGTTTCTATTCGAAGCTGTATTTAACCAAGACTGCTAGTTATTAGTTTGTGCTTGGTCCAGTTTGGTTACGATGAGCTCCAGAAACACACAGGATTTCTGCCTTTCCACAAGAAAAAATGCTTTGCTTCTTAAACTTGAGCTTTGCACGGCACATGAAATAGCACAGGCAATAAAAACCGCGGTCTAACAGATCAACAAGGTGATGGTAAAAATGCAATAAAATTAATAGTCAAATAAAACAAATAACCTGCAGTTAGTAGTCACTAAGGTATGCTTTACACAGCACAAAAGCACCACATGAATAAACGAATTAGCTGCTTCTACTGGCTCGGAGAACTGTACAATACCATCCCTCCACTGGGGCGTGAAAGGTGAGATAATGGCAGAGAAACAAGGGGTCACCTTTGTTATGGTGGGCGCTCTCCTCTCTCCTCCTCTCCAGCTCCTTGCGATCGTAATTTAGACGCTTCAGGCACATGATGCCGTAATGCAAGCTGACCCTGGGAGAGGGCAAAGAGCCAGAGGGTCAGGGGTTCAAGCAGGTTAACCGAGGAGGGCGTGTTTCCACTCTCACATGTGCTCAGAAAGCATTAACAACCCAGCACCTCTGACCCTTTCACTCCTTCAAAAGAGAACTCAGAGAAGGCCTGGAGACACACAACTGAGCTGTCAGAGTGCCATAACCATTGTCTTTTAACACCTTCAAAATTCCCTTGTCACATGCACACAAAGGTAGGAGAGTAAGAGTTTTGTAAACACGAGACGTGACAAAAGAGCATGAGTTATGAAGCCGAGCTCTACCTGTGGAAGCTGTCCACCATCTTGAGCTGTCCTCGCAGCTCTTTCTTGGTCAGGTGGTCCAGCATGCGAGCATCCACCAGGGACTCCATGAAATAGCTCCGATACTGCGGCAAGCCCAGGCTGGGCAGCCACTCGTTGCCCACCCACTCATGATTCATATCGCCATAGGCCAGTATCTGGAGGGGACAACCACAGATGAGCAACACTGATTCACGCTCGGCCTCGTATCTGATGGCGCTGCAAATGACTCACTGCTGTTAGAGATGAAATGAGTGACAAATACGCAGCATGTTGCGCGAACTTTTTTTCAAAAAGGCGCAGCTGATCCCTTACCTGATCCCAGCTGAATTCTTTCAGCTCCTGCAGAGAGAAGAGAAGAGGAAGACGAAGAGAGACAGAGCCAGAGAGAGTGATGTGGAGGTGGTGAGGGAGAGGGGTGCGGAGGTGAAGAGCAAGGTGGACGAATGGATAGATAGTGAAGGAGCAGCAGAGGAGGAAGCAGCAACAGCAGCAGCGGGAAAAGAGGACAAAAGGGAGGAACAGTGTGTTAGTGAACGGGTAATTAGTTGGAAGCAGTTCACACTGAAACGGCAACAACAGGGAGAGAAGAAGATGCTCAACACTATGGCCTGGGCCCACAGAGAGACAGAAGTACAAAAAAGAAGTACAAGGAGAGAGAGGAGAAGGGAGGGGAGAGACTCATCAACGTGATTCAGACCGGACGAGACGCTCAACATTATTCAAAATAAAATAACCATGACCATAAAAGGGCAGTTTGTCAGACAGAGACAGGACGGCTGGGGCACTAACCGGGGGCTTGGTGGCGGCGTTCAGAGACTCCATCTCTGCGTGGGTCATCCACACGTTACTGGTAGACTGCAGTTATGTGAACAAAAGAAGCGAAGCAGTGAGATAAAAGATTACAAAAAATACACACACACCACACTTCACTGCCTGTCTACAGCAATGAGTCAACACTCGAACATTTTCGCGATGCCAAAACAGCCACATCAAAAGATGTCAGCCAACCACAACAGAAGACTCATTGCCATGGTGATTTCCACGAACAAGAGGTTCGATGGGCTTATGTGAACCGATAACTAATGAATCTGCTCAGCCTGTTGGGCAAAATTGCACGATTGATCATCTTCCGCATTTCACCGTATCATTAATATGATTTCTACTGTAAATAGAGAGGAAGCCAAATGCAGAAAAGGGAAAGCCAAGAAAAACCAAAATCTGCCATTTGTTAAAAGCTCCAAAGCAGACGCCTTAAAGAAGATGGCTTTCAGCTATTTTTCACTTTATCTTGCTTGAGGAAGCGGAGGAAAAAACAGTGCCACAAATGCATGTGCGTGCAGCACTTTTACTACATTTTTCAACATCTGGTTTGTCTTTGTTGCCGAGGGAGAGGGCAAAGTTTTTGTTGCCAATGTTTTCCAGATGACAAAGGTGAACCCCGTCACTCCCAGCAGAGCCTATTTCCATTCATATCTTTATCATTTTGGACATTTATCACGTGTAGAATAGGCTTCATGTTTGTTAGCATTCATTTTTATCTGCATCTGTTTTCTTTCTTTCTCTTTCTAATCCTACATCCTACATGTCATGTGCCCCAACAGGCTATTTCTATTACATCATTCCTTATTAATATCATATATTCCAAGTCACATTTTAATTTTATGACTAGCAACTGTGACATTTGGCGCTAATTATGTGGCCTTCACAGAGACTATAATCTGATAATTTGTGCCAGTCTCTAAACAACAAACATCTGGCTCAACATTTACCTCAGACTTTAAATATGGATGCGGCAAGGGGCTACTCTGAGCAAAAAGTCTATACTCAGCAGAAAGATAGATATCCGTCCCAAATGAATACATAAATCGACATATGAAGGCGTTTAAGGTCTTAGTGTGCTCCGATTAAAGGCTTCTTTACCTTTAATTCTAGGGGGAAGCTGTCTAGACTGGGATCTTTTTATCATGAGAAAATATTCATTCTTTAAGGTAAATGAGAGTTTTAAAATAGGGCTTATAATTTTGGAGGTCCCCCCCTTTAGCCTCTAGGAGCAGGGACCCCCTACAAGATCGAACATTTTCCAATGACCCACTCATAATCCTAGATATTAGGCACATACATCTGCAGTTTCATAAGCCATTGGACCTAATTGGATTCGAAAACCCACAGCCTAAACGACTCCCATCTGTAGATATTACCAAGTTTTATGGAAGTTCTGCAAAAATGAACAAAATCCAATCTATTTATCCGTCATGCTGGGCGAAAAAGTCTAATTCTCGGGAGAAGCAGGAGGCATAAGTAATTTCACCTCTCACACTACCGTTCATGTTCCTGCTGTATATTTCTTTTGCTTTTCATTTACACGTTCATTCATTGTTTGGTTACATTTAGGTGACCAACATCACTCGAATATGTTTGATCACCGTTTGGGTTAAAGCGCAAAGTTGCGGCTTCGTGAAGCTCTGTTTTCTTGGTTACCATGGTGATGTACTTACTCTGTAAACATATGTGGTGCAGACATGAAACATATTTTGAAATGAAATACGTCCGTTTCAAAGCTGTGCTGACGGCATGGAAAAAAGGGCTTGGGTTTTTGTGACTATTTCATATAATGCCATGAGGTAGATATGCATTTTTTATGTACCAGAGCATTTTATAATTTATAGCTAATAATTTTGTGCTCCCCTTGGCTATGGACTTGTTAAATGTATGTGCAGTTTCAGAGTCTCACAGAGCGAGTGCTGGCTGGGGCAGACGGGCTGGTGAGGGACACCATCTCCTGGATGGCCAGCCGCAGTTTGAGGCGGTGCAGCGGGTTGCTGATGCCGATCTCCCTCTGGATCTCCGTGTCGGACAGGTTGGCCATGATCGCGCCGCTCTTCACGTTGGCACGGCATGCGGCGACGTACCAAGCTGGCATTCCCACCCACAGCTAGAAGGAGGCAAGGAGTGGATTAAATCAAGATGAAAGTTTCATTTAGATCTCAGTTCTATGATCACCTACCTCTAACCACGACACAACAGTAGGTCCATCCCAAGATGCAAAAGGAAGTCCTTGGCGACATGCTTCTTCCAGCAGCTCATGCCTGATAAGAGATTTAACAGAGAGATTTCTTATTTGGTGCTGTCCGATTAAAAGATCAAAATATGAAACGCACAGCATATAATTCACTGACTTCTTCTTGCTGCGGCGGTCTTTATCTGCTGGACCAAGAGTTCCCGTCTTATTCATTCCCATTGGGTCTCCAGATGCCAGGTCTTCAGAGGGTGTAGATGCTGGGAAACATACAGTGATGTCAAAGATTGCAAGAACTAGATAAGAACACTTTTCTGGCTCCGAATTCACCGAGCCAATAAAGTGTTTAGATGTAAATGCTGACAGCATGGATTACTCATGCTCAGTCAGTCCCTCCCTTATCTTTTATCAGTTTACCAAGAGAAACAGATCCATCCCGTCCAGGTTGGCCCATCCTTCCTTTTTCCTTCTTCCCAAAAAGCCGGCCGATGGAAGACTTGATGCTTTTCTTCTTGCTGGCCTTGTGGAGTGAATCTTGGCTGCTGTTGGTGCTGCTGCCATCTGCCGAGAGACTGAAGGAGAGACAAAGAAAGTAACTAAAGTTGGAAAAACAAATACACATTGAAAGCATCACGCTTGAATGCGCAGCCGTCTTACCTGCGAAACTCTCTGGGGTCATCGAGCATCGCTCCCGGATGGGTGAGGGCCATCCTGTCCAATCGCAGCGCACGAGGAGTGGGAGGAGGTGTAGAGTCAAGAAGAGCGAGGGATCGGTCATCATCTTTGCTGTTCTGGAATATAAAATGTAAACTGTATAATTTGCAGTAGATGCAAACACAAAAATTATAATTTTATGGATGTTGTGAGCTCTGCTCTGCTTAAATGTTTTGTCTGTAAATTAAAAAAATATTAGCTACTATATTCTAAGTATGTTTTTTACCTGTTGTAGCATCATTATTAATATTGCCAAGCCACAACTGTGACTGAGACTGGCCGAAACAGATTTCTTACATTTTTGCTGGATTCTAAAGTCAAATGTGACTCCATTTGTTTGACAGCTAAAGCTTGGCCCAAATTAAGTCACACGACAGAACAACGACGCCAAGCACAGCAGCAAATCCACAAAAATAATCTACACCAAAACAGAAAAGACCGAGCCGGAGCTCAGAATGAAATGCTGTGGTGGTATCCTAAGAGCGCTGTGCTTAAATGAATGCAAACCAATATTGAGAATAAGCAACATTAATGCACAACAATGTGAGAGACTAATAAAGGCACACAGAAACTGATCACTTCATGAATACTTCAGGTTATTGCTGCTAGAAGTGGTTCTACAAGCTGCTGAATCATGGAATGTATTTTTTCACAGGACTGCACGCAGCACGGTGAAAACCTTGTTATTTACGTGACTGTAGGTCCCAACAATAAGATTCATCTTAGCCACAAATTGCTCGATTTAGACTGAATAAAACGTTTGAAGTTTTGCCTTCGAATGATTTCTGACTGCGACGTAACGGCACAAAATATATCCATTTCTAACAACTTGTCTGAAGCTGTCAGTGTCTTTCTGTGCGTTATACTCGAGAAAGTCAACTTCAGACGCTGTCCAGACCTGATTCTCTCAACTCTGTCCAACAATGATGCATGTAAACAACTAAAAAATGGAAAAAGGGGACAACAGCAAGCCCTGCTTTGAAAAACATGAGCAAAATCTACTAATCAACAACTGTTATATTAATATATCCTATTTGTTTAGAAATGTAATCCTTTTCCTGTTTTTTTTTTTTTACCAAATAGTTAAAAATTGAGATTAATGCAAGAGGAGTTCTTTGATTTTACAAGTTTAGTTGCACAGCTCACCTTTTTGACGTGAAGAGGAGCCGGAGCCGACTAGGTTTCCTGCTACAGCCTTAAAAGAGTTATTTTCCTTGGCTTACATCCAGCTTCCTAACTGTAACCAATCTTGCCATTCTCACTGAACGCCTACATAAACATGATCAATTTTCAAAATCACCACTGACAGCTTGCTTTTTGTTTATTGCACCATTACTTGTAATCTATCTGCCCGTTGCTGGAACCTTCATACCGCACCACGAGTCACTTAAATCAAACTTTCCCAATCTGACATTGTTGCCGCTGAAGAATAACTAAACTTCTTGACCCCATCTGCGTGATTACTTATGCTTTATTTAAATGACTCACTGTCTGGAGGAGCTGTCTGCATAAACAGGGAGGCTGACACCAAGGTGAGGTAAAAAGGTTAACACGAACTGAAATAGGAGTTCTTCTCTACATTCCAGTCGTACCTGTCTATCGGTCTCACGGGCAGGGGAGTGAGGCAGACGAGGGGTGGAGTGCCCGGAGCTGGGGGGAGAGGGGGAGGCCAGGGTGGAGGATGTGATGGAAGTGGGGATGAAGCCCCGTCCTGTGCTGTCTCTCCCCAGGGAAGAGGGAGGGATGGGCGGACTGTCCAAAGCCACGCTGACCCGGCTCTCAATCTCCTCGGCACGCAGCTCTGTGTTCTCCTTCTCCTCCTGGATCAATCTGGGTTTTCAGGGCAACAAACATGTGGATAATATTAGAACTCAGAAAAGGGCTCCAGAAGTGTCCTGGAGCTCTAAACAAATCAGGACAGTCTTAAAGAAGTAGTTTGACGGTTTGGAGAAAAAAAAGCTTGGTAGCGTTCTTGCTGTGAAAATTGATACCATAGTCATGAATGTAGCTACAGCCAGCAGAGCAGAATTACTGGAGACAAGAAGAATCAACTCTCCTGGCTCTATCTAATAATATATCTACTGCACATATAAGCTGCGTCACTTAAGTTGGCAAATTTACTTTTCTACTTTGTGTGTTTGTGTGTGTGTAAAAAATGGCTTTGTCTAGTATTCGCCATGCTAGCTTAGCAGTTGATGGCTCTAGCTAATTATTTAATCTAGACAAATAGGCAAATTCTCCTCACTCAGACCTCTACAGGAAAGCTAATCAGTGCGTTTCCCCAAAATGTTAATTGCTGATAAGTCAAATTCAGCTGTGAACCAAACAGAACACCTTTGGGATGTGGTGAAACTGGAGATTTGCATCATGGATGTGCAACCGACAAGCGACTGTGTGATGCTATCGTGTCAATTGGACCAGAATCTCTGATGAATGTTTCCAGCGCCTTGTTGAATCTGTGCCATGAACAGAGATGGGCAATAAAGCGTTACTGTAATCCGATTACCTTTTTCGAGTAACGAGTAAAGTAAGAGATTACTATTGCTAAAACGGTAATTAGATTACTGTTACTTTCCCGTAAGCACTCTGCGTTACTGCGTTACTAAAACCGTGATTTTCTTGCGAGAGTGTCTCATGACAATGACGTAAGCAAGTGCGACGTTTGTGGCAACAGCTGTGTGCAGATCAACAATGGATAATATATTGAGTGCGGGAGAGAGTATGAGCCTGCAGCGTTTAAAGCGTGGAAGTACTGACCTTACTTTGAGTTTGATTCCATAAAAAGTGACAAAAACATTAGCGTCCGCTGCTCACTGCGTGGGAAGAAAACCCCTTAACTTCCGAGCAAGCACCGAGTGCGCTACCAGGTAATGTGAAATTCACAGAGAAACTCGCGGATTCTTCAACTGACCGCTGCGGCACACCTGCACCAGGGCAAACCTCCGCCTAACCCACTCCTGCTTTACAGGTAAAAATAGAGCAACAGGACCGCTAGTCTTTAATTTTATTTATTTTCTGCTATGTTTCACTTGCATTTATTTGAAAGACTGAGTGTAAACACACAAAAATATTTTATTTTATGTGCTGGAATGTGCAGAAAATAGGTTTAAATGTTAAACAAATTTCTTCCAGTCAGTGAATGTTGCATATAATTTAATTTTTGCTTGATGCATAAAGTTAAAAGATTAAAACTGATAAAACAAGTTTTAAAAAGAGACTTTTCCATTTGATTACATTTTGTATGATGATTATGCAGAAAAAGTAGAATTGGGCTGAAAGATCTATCGCTTTATCACCTATTCAGGTTGTAAATCGTGTTTTTAAAAAGTAACTAAGTAACTAAGTAATTAATTACTTTTGAAATAAATAATCAGTAAAGTAACAGGATTACTTTTTTGGGGAAGTAATCAGTAATTAGTTACTGATTACTTTTTTCAAGTAACTTGACCAACACTGGCCATGAAGAATTCAAGCAGTTCTGAATGAAAAAGGGGGTCCACAGTTGTTAAGACTAGTTCCACCTTGAGTATAGCAGCAACTGCTGCTTATGCGTCAGTGCATCCATAAACAATCTAATAATGTATTAATTCATCACTAGCAGGATCTGATTAATTCTTCCACAACTGCATTTTCTCTTCAGGACATGTCTGAGAGGTGCTGTTATGTTTATTTTTGAGGTTGTAGCAGGTGTTGGTGTGAGTCAGTCTGCAGCATGTAGGGAGGTGTTTCTCACATTCTTACTTCTCTGAATCTCTAAGCGCTCTTGGCGTTCCTTACTTGATCTCCTTATTGATGGCCTCCAGCTGTTCCTGCAGCATGATGGCCAGGGTCTGCACATCCGTCTGTCCGCTGGGTGACAGAAGCTCGGAGCCAAACCGAGCCTCCCCGTCGTCCTCATCGTCTGAGCATCCCACATCCATGCCTGGCTGGAACCCAGTCCCAATCAGAGTGTGATCCCAATCTGAGTACTGCACACACAAAGCAAGACAGGATGATTCACTACACAACGGACATCTGATCCCATTTGCAAATACCAATCATTCAACATCAAATTGAGTTTGTAGGTATATGAAATAACCCATGTGCAGAGTGCAGCATCCAAAAAAAAGGTTCATCTTTTGTATACAGTCTATGCTAGGAACATCTAATTTTGTGTATCTCAAATCCCATTTAGCTCATTTCTTGAGCTCCAGTGAGTCAGTGCTGTTGAAAATTACTACACTGTATCACTGAGCTACACCTTTTTTTTGTAAAAAAAAAAAAAAAAAGGATCCCAACTTTCACTTTTAAACGTTTGAAGAGTGATTTCTGAAGCACCTTTTAAAATATCTCACCTTGGTAGTGTCCTCATGAGCAGAGCTCCAGCGGGGCCAGTGACGATTGCCTGCGCCTCCGGCAGAGGCATTACCGAAGGGATCCAGGTGAGTGGTGGAACCTGTTGGGAGGGACCCGCCTCCGTGGGAATACCTCAACTCCAGAGCGCTGCCTGGCAGAGAGCGACTGGAAAAATAAAAGAAGAAATGAGACACGATAAGATGAAACGATTAACCCTACACACAGCAAACAAAGTGGGGTACTAAAGCATAACATGTGCCAACTCCAAAGCTGAGATACTGCAAAACGAACATATCAATGTGAAAAATTAAAATTGTCTAATAATAGAGGATTAAATCAAAAGAGCACGGAAAATGAAGATACAGCCCAACAGTAGCCAGTCGACGTACAGCTACAAGCTGTCCAAATGATGGTACCAACCTGGAATAAGAGCCCCCAGGCCTCGCTCTCAGCTGATCCAACTCCAGCTGAAGCCTTTCCAGCTCAGCGATCAGCTGATCCTGCAAATGAAAAAAAAAATGGTAGAGAAAAGAGGAAAATCATGTCTGCTAGCATAACCTGAGAATAAAACCTGGATGTATGGTCACCTTGTTTGCCAGCAGATCATCCTGGAGTTTCTTCATGTTGGACAGTTCCTCTGATAGTGCATTCTGGAGAAAAATGATAAGAAGTAATAAGAGTATGAGGGGAATTTCAGGAAAACCTTATTTGTTCTATCTGAGAAAATTAGTCTACTGTCTGCCACCAGTGTGTTTTTTTTTACAGGGACTCAATTTCTTGCCAGTGTTTCATTAGAATTACAGATGATCTACATATGCAGATTGCATCTACAATAACAGCAGTGCATATATAGAAATGTATGCATTAAAGCACAGATGCATGCAACTTCTTCATAACCATCTGCCCATTCGGTTTCTTCTGCTTAGCCAATTCAGGGCTGCAGCTGCACTGCAGCCTATCTGAGCACTTATGAGGTGAGGCATGGGGTACACCCTAGACAGGCCGCTAATTTTAAAGGGCTAACAAAAAGGAAAAAAACGACCACTCATACCTACAGTCGATTTAGAATCACCAGTTAACCTAATGTGCATTTTTTTTTAATTGTGGGAGGAAGCCAGAGTGCTTGGAGAGAAGTCTCCAGCTGGCTGTCGAATTTGAACCCCAGACATTTTACTGATTTGCTTTTTTAGCAAGAACTCAATGACCTGCATCACATGTGGG
This sequence comes from Rhamphochromis longiceps, assembly GCF_057381845.1. Classification (NCBI taxonomy): domain Eukaryota; kingdom Metazoa; phylum Chordata; class Actinopteri; order Cichliformes; family Cichlidae; genus Rhamphochromis; species Rhamphochromis longiceps. The sequence goes on along the minus strand of NC_140560.1, from coordinate 33,878,705 downwards.
GAAAAGACATGCAGTTTTTGGTTAAACTGTGTCACTGGCTAACTTTGTCCGTGTTACCTGTTCACAATAAAGTAATATTTGTCACCTATAAATGTTACGTATCTCAAAATCCAGGAGTATAATTTAAAGTCTACATTTACAGCAAACTATCAATGCTACAAGTAACAGCTCAGTAAGCATCTTACCAAGTCACTGTGCTACCCTGCAAACGAAAAGCTCCACTTTTAAGCACATTCCTTTAAACCTAATCCCACCCGGAATTTATCATCAACAGGACTTTATACCTGCTGTAAAATCACAGCAGTTTACATTTAGAAAAGAAACCTTTTTGTTTGCTGATAGTGCAAATAAAGCACAGATTGTAGATAAGAGATTAACAAAAAAATCAACCACCAGGCATTTCTAATCTGGATGTTTATGTCTATTACATGTAGTAAATCTCTGTATTTATAAATTAATGAGTTCCAGGAATAATGAAAGTAAGACACAAAAAGAGCTAATGGATGTTTGAGGCACGGCTTGGGAATGTACTCAACGAACTGGCCCCAGTGTTTTCTGGCATTTTCAACTCCTCACTGCAGGCATGTCATGTGCCTGCCTGCTTCAAGTCCTCCACCATAATCCCTGTCCCCAAGAAACCTAGGATCACTGGACTAAATGACTACAGACCCGTGGCTCTGACATCTGTGGTCATGAAGTCATTTGAGCGCCTAGTTCTCTCCCATCTCAAGACCCTCACGGCCCCCCTCCTGGACCCCCTGCAGTTTGCATATAGAGCCAACAGGTCTGTAGACGACGCCATCAACATGGCCCTACACTTCATCCTGCAGCATCTGGACTCCCCAGGAACCTACGCCAGGATCCTGTTTGTGGACTTCAGCTCTGCCTTCAACACCATCCTTCCAGACCATCTCCGAGGCAAGCTTTCCCAGATGAATGTGCCTGATCCCATCTGCCGGTGGATCACTGACTTCCTGACGGACAGGAAGCAGCATGTGAGGCTGGGAAAGAATGTCTCGGACTCCCGGACCATCAGCACCGGCTCCCCTCAGGGCTGTGTTCTTTCTCCCCTGCTCTTCTCCCTGTACACCAACTGCTGCACCTCCACCCACCAGTCTGTCAAGCTAATCAAGTTTGCAGATGACACCACCGTTATTGGGCTCATCGCGGACGGGGATGAGTCTGCCTACAGGAGGGAGGTTGAACGTCTGGTGTCCTGGTGCAGCCACAACAACCTGGTGCTGAATGCCCAGAAGACAGTGGAGATTATTGTGGACTTCAGGAAGCACACAGCCCCACTCCCCCCCATCATCCTGACTGACACCCCCATCACCTCTGTGGACTCATTCCGCTTCCTGGGTACCACCATCACCCAGGACCTGAAGTGGGAGCCCACCATCACCTCCGTCATCAAGAAAGCCCAGCAGAGGATGTACTTCCTGAGGCAGCTGAAGAAATTCAACCTGCCAACACGGACGATGATGCAGTTCTACACTGCAATCATCGAGTCCATCCTCACCTCCTCCATCACCGTGTGGTACGCTGGAGCCACTATCAGGGACAAACAGAGACTGCAGCGTGTTGTGCGCTCTGCTGAGAAGGTGATTGGCTGCAGACTCCCATCTCTGCAGGACCTGTACACCTCCAGGACATTGCGGCGTGCAGCTCGGATCTCAGCTGACCCTTCTCACCCTGGACACAGTCTGTTTGACCTGCTCCCCTCAGGCAGGAGGCTCCGGTCCATTCGCACCAGAACCTCTCGCCATAAGAACAGTTTCTTCCCCTCTGCTGTTGGACACATGAACAATAACCATATGACTGTCCCCGCCACTAACACATGACCCTACGCTGTGTCACTGCACCATTCCATGTTTGGCACTGATCACCACCTGCACTCATGTATATATCTTTCCACGTAGCACTCTATTCTTATTCTCATGTATATATCTCATGTATATCTCATGCACATATCTTTCTACGTAGCACTTTTAATTCTTATTCCTACTTTTATTTTTTCATGTCTAATTAAGTGCTATTTATGACACTATGTTTGCACTGAAGCACCGCAGCAATTTCCTAATGTTGTAAACCTGCTCAACATTTGGCAATAAACCCCTTTCTGATTCTGATTCTGATTAAACTGGTCACTTCCTGGAGGGCAGAGAATTGAGTGAAGGTACCCGAGGCCAGGAGTTAATTTGTGGGTTAAGATAATATTTACTGCAGTTAATGCATTTCTGATTTAAAAAATCTTTGGCTGGAAACTCTTTCTGTGGTCGGAGGTGGTCACCTTTTCTTCCAGGGCAGCCATCCTCTCCTTCAGATGGAGCTGCAGCCTCTCGTTGGACTCGGACAGCAGCTTGTCCACCGTGTCAGAGAGGCGCTTGTTGTGTTCGTCATTCATCCTCTCCCTCTGCCTCGCCTGAGGGGCAGGGTAAGCGAGATGAGCGAGAGGGAAAGATTTTTAAAAATCAGTGCAGAGGCTGAGAGAAGGGAGGAGGGGGAGGAGAGTTAATAACAGGGAATCTGCTTGACAGAGGGAGAGAGAGAGAGAGAGACAACGACTTCAATCTGAATGTGCACGGTCAAATACAGGGTTTAGAAAATTAGTGCGCCTTTGTGCAGAGTAAATCCTGACAAAAGGAAAAGAGGGGGAGGATGAAAACAGAAAGATGGAAAAGCAAGCGTGACTCACTCGCTGTAGCTCCTGGTTCTTCTCCTCCAGTTGCGCCTCCATCTGTCGCAGTCGCTCCTCAAAGTTACCATGACGCTCCTCCGCCTGAGCGATTGGAGAGCAAGGTTACAGCCTGAATCATGTTGCAACACTAATACAAATTAACACAAAAGGAACAGCTTGTTGACTTATTCCTTCAATTAGTTACATGCCTGTACAGATCACAGTGTAACAGGAAAGTTTGTTTTCTTGTTTCTTACAGGACATTAATCTTATCCTTCCACGCCAGCCTTCCTGCCCGAACATGTAGAAGCAGTAGTCGTTGAAGAGGTTTGACTAATAAGAGCAGAGCGACTTCTATGCAAATTTTTTGGTGTGAGGAAACCATTTTTTTACGGGAATGCAAGAGGTTAACATGCATGCAATTAAATCAGTCAGTCAGGAAGAATTTTTGCGGTGTACAGTCCTTGGCGTGCTGAGCACCCAAGGATGTAATAGCTGTGCTCACTCTGTGCCCTGAGCGGGCTTTCATCTCAGCTTGTCTGATTATGTATTGCTGCCACGGCTTGATAAAATATTTGCTATTCTTCTATCTTTTGACATCTTGTGGTTTTTTTCCCCCTACACTTTATGTGGGCGTAAATGCACACAAACATGCACTTACAAATGCTCCTGCTTGCACCTGCCTGCATGTACTCACGCATGCAACTGAGTCTCTGCATTGCTGCACATTCCAGCTCGCACCAAATTTGTGCACACACATCCACGTACTAAATTTTGTCTCTAGAAAATTTTGCTGTTTAAAAAAACACGATTGGGGATAAAAAGGCTCGCAAGACTTTGGCAAACCTGTCGGATCACTCCAAAATACACCAACAAGGGTTTACTGAGGCCGATTAGGACGTACACACCTTGTTGAGTGCAGCCACTCTCTGGGCGAGCTGGGCTTCGATCTCAGGCAGCGTCTCAGCTCTCTGCAGGGTTTGCTGCAGCTTCTGTTTGGCATCATCAAGACGCTCCTGAAGCTGCCGGTTCTTCTCTTCACTCTGCAGGAAAGCGGGATGTCAGGGAGTGCAGGTGGAACTCGGACCGCAATAGAAGATTGCCGAGGGCAAAAAGACATGTTTAAAGCCGTCGGGGGGGAAGTAGAAAAGGCACTAATGATGCTCTTTCTGTGCCAATGCGAAACACAGCCAAGCTGCCAATCAGCAGCAGAGACATGAACACGCATGGAGATGAAAGGGACTGTTAACCTAACCTGTCTGTGGAGTGACTCCTTGCTGGCCAGCTCATTTTCCAGCTTATCTTTTATGTCATGGAGAGAAGTCGCCTCCCTCTGGGCACTCAGGTACCTGCAAACCAGACCCCAACAGAGATGTGAGTGGACGGGATTTTGGAAGAAAGGTCATCTTCATGTCAACTATAAAGAAATAAATCTACCAAAAATAATAAATATCCAGGGTAAATGCACACAATCCATTTATAAAATATGAGACTAAATGTTTAAATTTGCTCTGTATTCCTTAAAAAAATAGAGCTCATTTTATTAATAAAATTATTTATTTCATCTGTGTTTTTATTCATGTATTTTGTTTCTGGGAGGGAAAGTTTATATGACATACTTCATATGAGATTTGCATGATTTTTATAAAAATGCCAATTTTAAATGGGAAAAAGATGAATTATGGACAAAATGCAAGGAAATTTTATGAAACAAATAGATGAATTCAAAAATTAACAAAACAAAAAATAAATGGGAACAAATAGGGGGAATGAATATGCAGATAATTAAATTCATGAATGAATCCCTACATTTATACCTAATATAGTTTAGCACATTCAATAGCTCTGAATGTTCTTTTTCGATTCTACTGTTTCTGTCTTTATAGATTTTCTTCATTGCGCTTTCCATCCTGCACTTTCTCCGTGTTGATGGACGTGGAGAGAAAACACAAACCTGCGCTCTAATGTGGTGATCCTCTCTTCCATGTCTTCCCTTTGACAGAGCGCCTGTGAAAATATGTAACCACCGTGAGAAACAAATAGAAAGGCGTAAGAGAGCAAATGGTAAATTTACAAGGAGGCGTTCTCAAAAAGATAATTCACTCAGTGTGAACTGTTATTAGTTAAGGAATGATAATGACCGGTTGATAGTTATCGCTGACAGATGTCAGAAGCACCCTGTTATGTCCAGCAGAAATGAGAGTGGGGGTTGGGTGGGAGGATACAGGCCGTGGCAAGAAATAAAAGTTTGCTGATTAAACTCGCTCGACTACCTCTAATTCCAAAACGCTCCACACGCCTTTCACTCAGCTGCCAGCGCACTGACTGATTAACCGGCCCACATCCATGCGAAAAATCGCCTGCAGCTCTACCAGTGACATCACGGCTACACGGTGATTTGCATACAGCAACAGTTGCTGCAGCCACGTAAACAAACAGCATAGTAACCACAACAAAAAAGTATGAACAACATAGCTCGGAGTGTCACACCTCCTTTAGATCCCTCTGTAGTTTCTGGTTGGTCTCCTCTGATCGGGCCAGCTCCCTCCTGGCAGACGTCAGCTGCTCCTCGATCTCGCCAACCTGACAGGAAATGAAGGATACAAGGCTAAACGGGCACACATCGTTTTCTGTCTGTTAGCATTCCAGATTTGCGATATTTTGCTTGTTTTGCTAAGAGCATTTGACCTTAGGAACTCCTGAACCGAATACCTGTCTGCACATGAGGGCCAGTCGCTCTTTCAGTTGTCCCAGCTCTGACCTCTGTCTCTCTATCTCGCCCTCTCTCTGCCTGTCAATTTCGCCGTCGTCCAGGATGGAGGACGGTCCGTTGGGAAGCCTCTGAAAGAAAAGATTTACTGTATTTAATATAAAAAGGATAAATTATGATTATTAAGAATAAAACTTCCAGAGTTTATGGGTTTTCCGGGGATTTTGCTGTCGTGTTTTTTCCGCTCCAGGAAGCAAAATTTAAGAACTTAAATTTGAACTCTGCAACATTTAATTGTAGTGGAGCAAAAAGTTGTATCTGCAGAAATGTAAGATAAAAATTATAATACAATATGTTTCATTTCTATATGTTAAAGTAACATTATTGTAACATCTGAAACCTAATCTTCCACTCAGAGGACTATCTTGTGACACAGTGGTTTAAAAATGTGTGAAATGCTCTATTTTTTTAAATTCTATTAAATCGCCCATGTTTAAAAAAATGTATATATATTGTCGGTCTGCTCTGGTTATTGAATGAGAGGTGCATGTAAATGTGCAGGTTTTACAATGTGTTCATCTTTCAAAGTGGGAGCAGGGATTTTACACAGTTTTTCTCTTTCGTTAAGCTTTTGTACATAAAAAAAGAAACAACAGTTAGTATTTTGAGTAAGTTTTCCTCGTTAACACTGTGAAATGCACAGTTTTTAAGCAATTAAGAAATCCTGTTGCAGATAGAGGGTGGGTTATATGAGAACTCATCCAATTGTGACCGTTTCACAATATTTGATAATCAGTACACTTCAACACAATACACACATCATATTGTGATATCTATGTAACCAAGGAACATAACATGTTAATAAAAACATCTCAAGCCACCATCAATTTAATGAATTAGCTCACTGATTTGACATGCAGAGACGGATGGGATTCAAACTCAGGACCTTCTTGCCTTGAGGCATCGGTGCTAACCACCAGTGCATAACTTCCTCCTTGAAGAATGACTGAAATGCTGCTTAACGGGAATAAACTGACACTGATGGCTGTAAGCTATATGACAGTTCTACTGATCTAAGAATAAACTGTATACAGTTACTGCAATAACTGCAGCAGCTTCTGGCAATCAGTGGCACCTGATCAACGCTCCAGCTGCAGAGTGAGGAAAGATTTATGCAGCCTTAAACAGCAGCCGCTTTTATTTCTTGTACCCCCACTTTAAGATCTACGTATGCAGTCTGAGGAAAAATAGCAAAAGATAGCAAAACATGATTAAACGCTTTATTGTTAATGTTAAAAAGTTACTTGTATAACAATGAGTGTTTCTCTGATATTAAATTACAAGTGTTGAAGTCAGAGCTTTGCTTTGCAGACCCACGTGCACACTATAGACCACTCCTGCTCGTGTTTGTGCTGCGCCTCGGAAAGTAAGGAAGCCACAACAGTCAAACAGCCTCGTTGCTGTGAACAGAATGTTAGAGACAATGAAAATTCTCAGCTGTCTTTGTTTCTGCTCTTTTGTGCTTCTTTCTCTTTGTGGTGAACTCCACTGTCACTCCCTTTCTTGTGTTAGTTAACATTCCTATAATCCTTCACACTGTGTACTCAAAGACCATGCGAACAGACACAATGCGGGTCTATGAGCCTAGCTACAGATGGTCAGCACGGGAAACCTTCTATACGCTAACAACACAGCGGTTTGTAATGTCAGCCATGTTTTTTCAGCTTTGCTCTGCTGCATGCAGAGAGTATATATGTGTTGCTGTGACAATATCACAGGTCAGTATGAACACAACTCTAAAACCAACCTGTTTTCTGTCCTCTACAATAAACTAACTGTGCTTTATGATCTGTATGTACAGTTATTGCCTATGAAATGCGCTCGATTACCTCTTTGCCGTTGTCTAGTCCTTGCTGGCGTCGTTTGATTTGCTCCCTTAAAGAGAGAACCTAAAAACAAGGCAAAGAGAATCATTAAAGAGGCCCCATCTGTAATTATCTTCTATTTCTAATCTAAAAAGAAAACTAAGTGGGAGGGAAACAGGGACTCACCTCTTGGGAGGAAGACTGTAGCTCCTCCTCCAGGACCGACACGCGCTCCAGAGCTACCCGTAGCCTTTCGCGCACTTTCTCATCCAGAGCTTTGTGATGCTCGAACAAGGACTTGAGGGCCTTTAGGACCTCCACCTCACTAGAGACCCCGGCTGGAGACTGGGCCTGCCTCTTCACCACGGTCATCCTCAGGCTGCGCTCATGGCGGGACACCAGGCACTCCAGATGTTCGAGCAGCAGCTGGAAACACATGTGGTTCACATGCAGTAAAAGCTCACCACAGTGCGCCTCTGATATGTCTCAGAGGATTACGTTTTCTCGTGTGAAGTCTTTCAGAAAAGGCGAGGTTGCATGCCAGGATCAGAGGAGAGCATAACGTAAAACAGACATGGAAGTGTACTGACTCGTGTGTTGTTCCTCTCTGCCTTCAGCTCCGCGATCTCCTCCTCTCTCTCCAGCAGCTGTTCCCGGCAGAGGTTCAGCTCTTTGGTCAGCACTGCAAACTCCTGCAAGGTCACAAGAGGGTGCTATTATTGACTGAACAGTGCTGCTGCTGCATGAGGTCATGAGTGCAGGTTAGACATACTGATCACACACACACACACTGCTTTACCTCTCATTCATCCAAGAATGATTACAGAAAGGTCAAGCAGGTGGGACGTACGGGTGGAAGTTCAAATTCAGTCAGGAAATGTGTGACAGCTGATTTACATTGAAGCTGCAAGGTTTTCTTTTATTCTAAAGATGCTTTGCAAATAAGACATGAATCTGTTTCTGCTTCTCCATCAGACACCAAAAAATGTAGTGAGGAGAAAATGTAACTCCACGTTAATGAGGCTGGATAAGTCTTCTAGCTTTAGCCAATTATATATATCTATATATCTATATATCTATATCTATATCTATATATATATATATATATATATATATATATATATATATATATATATATATACACAAATTTTAAACTATACTTATAGTTTAAATTTACAGAATTTACTGAACAAACTCATTTTGTTACATTTTGGAGTCCCTTTATTTGCTTTAATTTTGACCCCAATCTATATGCAATCAAAACTGCCTTCATCAAAAACATATACAGGAATAAATAAATGATTTAATTAATAAATAAATCATGAAATGCAGCAAAACAATATGAAAATTGATGATAGTCACAAATTCATTTAGAAAGTGTGATGTAAATGGATCATTTTTGTTTTCATTAGTTTGTTTTTATTGCCATCAAGCTACCTGTACATTTTAGGATAGTTTTTAAAGTCCTTTTATTTGTTTTGAAATCTCTTAAAACTTGTTCTAAAAGATATATATTTTAGACTCAATTTGTTTTAACATGTTTTATTTTATCTTATTTATTTAGTAATAATTTTATTTTACTTTGCTTATGCTATTTGTATATGCACAGCACTTTGTGAACCCTGGTTTTATGTTAAAGTGCTTTATATATGAAGCTGGTATGGTATGGTACATTTGTTTTATTTCAGTTATTTTCACATTAATTTCTGTATTCCTGATTGTATATTTGGTGTATATATTTGACAGCATACCTCATATTAATGGAAAAATGTTTTTCTAGTTACTTTCAGAAAACCACTCATCAGTGAGGCTTATTTTAAAAATGCTTCAGTTTGCTCAGGTGCATAAATATCAGACAGAGTCCAGATTTTCCTGATTGATGCATCATATGAAGTAATGCACCAATCCCACTTAGTGCCTACTGTACAAGCCTGTGGGGGGCTCTGTTATAATCTAGGGTTGCTTAGTCAGGTCTCTATGCAAGGCAGGGATAGCTCAGTAGGTAGCGTGGTCACCCCATGATTGGAAGGTTGAGGGTTCAAATCCACTGAATGGCTACCCTGCAATATCCCTGAGCAAGGGGCTGTCCCTACACACTGCTCCCTGGGCACCTGATTTGCAGCTGCCCACTGCTTCACTGAGTGAAAGGGTGAAATGCAGAGAGAGTAATTTCCCCTCGGCGCTCAATAAAGTATGCATTATTATTTAGCAAAGTTATCTGGCCAAAAAAATGAGGTCAGCTGACTACGTGAATATAGCAATCGAGCAGGTTATTCCATCAATTCTCTTCCCTGATGGCACAGAGATATTCCAAGATAACAATGGCAGGATTTATCAGACTCAGACTGTGAAAGAGAGGTTCTGGAAGCGTCAGGCATCATGTTCGCACATGGATTGGCCTTAAACCCACTGAGAATCTTTGGGATACGCTGGAGAAGATTTTCCACAGCAGTCCGACTCAGCCAGCATCAATACAAGACCTTGGTGAAAAATTAATGCAACTCTGGGCAGAAATAAATGCTCCGATGTTTAAAAGCATATTGAAAGAACGCTATGGTCAATGCATGCTATCATCAAAGCTTTTTTCATGACTTCTTGGCACAGAAGGTGTAGACCAAAAATTCTCCTTTGATTGATTTTTTTTATTGTCTGCTGACTCAGTATTGGCTGAGAGCATGTGAAACCACCAAATAACTTGCCAGACTTTGGATTAACTAGATTGGAACGATCTCAGCATGGGGTTACCTCCTCTAACTTTGGCCAGTTTTCCAAATTAATAATAATTAAAAAACAAACATGAAAGCTAAAAAAAAGACTCCATGCTGTGAAGTTTAGTGCCATTTTTTTCCAAGGAAAAATTGAAGCTAACCAGTCTTCAAAGTGGCATCTGTGGCTCATAACCAAGCAGTCACAATATTCTGAATCATCAAAGTGTATGTTTAGGACAAAAGGCACCTTTTACATCAGCAAACCAGCATATATGTGTCCATTACTCCCTCCCATGTTATCTTTGGGCCAGTAGAAAAACTGATATGATCGTGACATGTCATGTCAATCTGTGAGGAAAACGCTCGCTTGTCTTGGGCTTATCTGCCACGTGTGGAGAGGCCACGTCATCAGCCAACACTCAGGTCAAACCCACTAAACAGATTTACTCATTATAAGTCGATACCAGGTAAGCTCACAGACATGATGCCAAGTACGTTCATATTTTAACTAAATGTGCTTCAGACGTTCACACTTAAACCTCAGAAGAGGAGGGAAGGTTGTAAGTTGGTATGTTTATGCTGCATTTAATTTCTAATGGTGCCTTTCAGTGGATTTTACCCTCTTATGATAAGTATAAATGTCAACAAAGTGGAGGCAAAACAAGCAAATAATTTCAATGACCGCAAATTTTTTCCGACCAAACTCCTTTATTTCATCGTTACAGGAGTATGTTACCTTCTCCAGCTTTGGCCGTCTATCCCAGAGAAAGTGAAACGCGCAGCAGTAAAAGCCAACAGGAGGCTTTTACGGCCAATCTTTTCCGTTAACCTACAGTGCAATTAAACACAGCAAACCGTTTGACAGATCTTGATTTCATTAACAAGCTCAAAGCTCATTGGCCTCAAAGAATTCCAGCACATTAAATCAACGCATACTTGCACAGAAAAGCGGCTACACTGCGGCCGAAAAAGGAAACGACTCACTTACAGTACGGTCTTTGCCATGTCTACCGCAGCGCTCATGGAGTCCAGACCTTGATATAAAATCTAACCACTGGGTTTATTGCAGGCGTTGCACCTGAAATTGGTTTAATTGCACAATAAGCATGGACCGCTATCTCCCATCATTAAAACCTGGAGGTTAAACAAGCATGAGAGTAAATTAGGCCAGCCCAGTCTTTCTTTTTCCAACTGACAGCGGTCCAACTGAAATGTTGTGATTTTGTGTAATTTACTCCAATTATGTATATTTTGTGAGGTCAGCCACATAATAGTTACAATCAAAATCTATGGCAACAAATCAACAGAGAGGGTGACATTCTCAGCTCGCTCAAGCCGACTTCAGCTCTCAGCAGCTGAGGTTGTGTTTTTGCTTCTGCAATCTCACACCCGCGACCATGCACACAATGTGTACCATAAGCGCCCGCCCATGCTCTGATTGTCCTCTCGTGTGTGACCGTGGCGTGATGCACACATGATGCAGAGCACATGACCATCCCTGAGCACGTGTGCACCAAAGCATGTGTGTTTTGGAAAGAAAATGCTTATGCAAACGGGCCAGTAAAGCGTACTGATGCATGCGCGCTGGCTGCTGTTATCTTTGCTCCGTGCTAAGAGTGATCAGTTTACCCACACGGCAGCAAATAGGAGCCTTACCTCACACTCTCTATCAGCCAAAAACGCATTTATAAAGTACAGCGTGTACAGTCTGTAACAAGCCTCTGAGCTGATGTGCTCACTGGGCTGAAATAGAGGAGGATCAGAGGAACAAGTAAAAGAAAGAGGCTTATTTGAAAAGATGGAAGAGGAAGGACGAGGGAGGAAATTACTGTGTACAGATGGCACGTTCTGGGCCCAAAGGATTTTATAATTTTGGGATTAATTGGTGTAAAGGATGGTGTGAAACAGACCCCATAACAAGACACTTTGCATCACTTCGGTCAGGTAGATGATGGAAATCTCTTAGCGTCATGACTGACCTGATGTTTTTACCACTAAATCCCACCTTCATCCATGTCAATCTTCCCCCGTCATGATACACACCATCTAAAACACACTCCAGACCTCATTAGCATGCAGCAATATGCAAATGGACTTGATTTGTTAGTCTCTGTGAGTTTCATATCACCAGGTTTTTTTTCTCTTCCTCTCTCTTTCCAAGCCGTGCTGTCGCTCACTCCATCCCTCTCTCCTGTTTTTCCTCTCCTGGCAACGTCTACACACACACACAGATAAACTCGGTGAACTCATCTACAGTAGAATGTGCCACAGTCGTCCATGTGTTCCTCTATCTGTGTGCTTCTGCAGATGTGTGCACCATATTGATCTCCTCTCACTGAGGGAACACGGCCCTTTAATGTCCACTCATTCTCTGGTAGAACGTGCAGCACCGCTACGTCTGTTATTCCATTTTTGATATTTCAGACATGGCAAGAGAGAGAGAAATAGGTACTAACAATGAGGGAGACAACACTGCAGCCCGAGGCATCCAACAATGACTCCTGCCTGAAAATAGAGACGGAGCTCTTCTATGTTGAGTGGAATTACAACATGATTAGCTCTCGGGCATGGGATGTGGGATAATAATGGCTTCTGAGCTACAGGGGCAAATGAAACACTGCGCCATCATCCCCGGGCTTCAGGTAGGACCAGTCTGTGCCACAGACATATTAGCATCACATTTGAAAAGCTCAGAAGGTCGTTTAAGACTTTGTGCTGTTTTTGAGGTATTTTTAAGATCCTTAAAGACTTAATTTACTCATATAGCAACCAAAATTTAACCTAATCTAAACAGAAGTGAGATGGAAAAACATCTCTCCATCTAAGATAGATGTAGCCTCAGTGTCTGAAAAGTGGTGCTCAAGCGCCTTAAATGCTTTCTTCCTAATAGCCAGCAGAGGGCAACATCACTGGCTGCAAAAAGAGCCGGAGTGTATGAAAGCCTAAGGGAAAATGACTCCACTTCTCATTTGATTAATGCCCTCAGTAATGACTTTGTGGTGAGTTTAAAGTCACAATTATAAGATTAAAGTCTTAGAGTCCAATGTAATGTCTGTTTTGTTTTTCCTGAAGGTCCATTCAAAGTAAAAAAAGATGATAAAGCAGTGTATGTGTTAGGATGTGGCAGCGAGCCCTTAATTGCTCCGTCAGTTACACCTGTTGTTCCTGACGTCCGGGTGTAAGAAAATATTGTTTAGTATTACAGTAGTATTTATTTATTTACCTGTTTTTATTAAAATTTGAATTGTTGATATTTAAGTTTTAGGTACTTTACTCGACTATTTCTAATTTGGTACTTGATTACTATCCAGAAATTTTTTTTTATAGTCTATAAGATTGTGATGATGCATAGAAAATAGAGTCTCACACTGAAAACATTGCAGTCTGATTTCAGCATTAAGTCTGTTATGACTGTTGAATAAACATGTGTCTACTTTAATAATCAACTTATGACTTACTTTGAATGTTATCAGTATATATTATTAAAAATATCCTATTATGTCAAATTAACCATGTCAAATTAACCATCACAAATTCAATACTATTCAGTTTTCTATCATGGGAGATTAAGAAAACATATGTTTGAATTTGTAACTAGACTTTTTTACTCTATCAGCGATTTTTCATTAAAAAAAATCCTCAGATTTTCTGCTGATTCATTTTCAGCCTGAGAAGTGTTTGTTTTTTTCAGCTGATTCACATACACCCAAACCGATCTTTATCCACGTTGCTGTAGTTTAAACGCCCCCAAAGGAGCCCAACTCAGCACCACCTGGACCATCTCCCACATTGAAATCCTGCTTATAGGTTCACGTATCAATAATTCAACAAGGAACCATTTTCACTATGAGAACATCTGATGAAGGAAATGCTCTACTCATAATATTTACTTTTACAGCACTTCAAAAACAGCACTTCTACTTATAATTCCACCTACAGCTTTTCATCATGCCATTGATGTTTTATACATGTAAGTAGCTTTGTGACGTTTTCAGATCTCCTGTACTACGATGTTTACTAAGTATTTAAATGCATATTCACAATACATCAATATCTTGGGTGTATAAGGCATAAATGTCTCGTCTTTGTTTACTTAAGTGCTTATTATACATTTTTTTGTTACAACCTGTGTGCATTTAACTCTGGAGATACCTGTGATGTGTTTTTTAAAGAATATTCATCAATACAGTGTCAGTAATGCGTATATATAATATCATAAATATGTGTGTATTTGTTCTTTTTGTATGCATTCATATAGTTATGGTAGCAGACCCAGCTTTGTGCACTTGCCTTTTGAGCTTAATTACTTAGTAAAATAGGGCCCACAGCTGTTATAATTATAGATATAATTAAAGATGAATTTGACTGATTGGTATTATATCCTATTTAATATTTTCTATATATATTAAGATATTATTGTTAAGACTATAATATTATTATGATCGACTATTATGCGAATCATTATATCACCGTTAATAACTATTTGCCCAAAAAAGCCAAGTATTCCTGTTCTTTTGTAACAAACATCTAAATTAAAGCTGCGGTTTTCGTACTTTTTCTCAATAATAAACATTACAAAAAGAATTCAGGTTGAATTTTAGTGAAATGAAGCTCCGCAGACTCTCGGTTGGTTTAGAGTCCAATTATTTTCAGCTTAGTTTCGCTCCATATTTTCCCTGTTACATGCAATGACTCTGATACCCAACAGTGGACCCTGCCCCACAGCTTGATCCCCACCACATTAAAGGAACACTTCACCTTCAATTCACAGCCATGTGTCAATCAGCACACTTGTAAATTATGTTATAATAATAAAGAACCACATAACGTTTTTTTCCCTGCTCTGATAAATCTACAAAATATGAAGTTCCTGTAAATAGACAACTGCAATTAATCCAGTCATTATCCTGCTAACTGTATCCTTTTCCTCCCCGTTGTACGGTGTATCCCTGTATGTTACTGCAGGATGGCCTTCAGTGTCCACAGCACTGTGAGCAACAAAAATGTGGGAGAGAATGATGTAAATATTGCATTTGTGGTGATGATGCATTGCATTTAGCTACCAAACCCACACTGTGAAACAACCAGGCTGCAGATTCTACTCACATTTTCACATGAACTGCTGTTTGCAGAGTAAAAACTATCATTTGGGACACGTGTACACTTCTGCCTGTGGCTTAGAGTGTGCACAGGGCCACGATTGGGCCTGTTGCACAGAATATTGTTACATTACATGACCCTCCTTCACTCACACCTTCAAGCTGACCTTGAGAAGCAGAAATGTGAACTACTTCACTTTAAGCCCTCTTATGTTCAGGGAGAAGACAGCTAAAGAAGAGAAATGAGACATATGTGTGTGTGTGTTAAGATAGTGATGTGTCTTTTTCAGCTTGGTATGTTTGGCTCCTGCCAATCCTCCTGAACCCCCTGACCCCTCGCCTCGCCCTCTGTACCTGTGGCAGCGCGATGGAAAGCTGCCTCTGGAGGGACTCCTTCTCGTGGCCGAGCTCTCGTAGGCGTAGATGCGCCGTCCCCAGACTGTCCTGCGTCTCCCTCAGGCTCTCCAGCAGCCTCTCCCTCTCCGTCAACATGTTCACCATCAGCGACTCCAGGTTTCCTGTGCTTCCTCCTTCATCGCCTCCGCCTCCACCGCCGCCGCCACCGCGCGGGTCCCGGCTGCCGTAGCCCCCAATGCTTCCCATTCCGCCACCCATCCCTCCTCCTCCGCCCCCTGCCGGGGAAGACGAGCCACCTCCACCTCCACCGCGCCCGTCCTCCGAGATGGTGGGCATCACCTCGCACATCATCTTGAGGCCTGGGTGTGAGAGGTGTTATCTGAGAAGATGACTAGGACACTTAGGCAGAGTGTCTGGTGAGCGGCCGGTCAGCCCTCGTCATGAAATGCACAACAGTTAGTTTGTTTATCTTTTTCTGGGGGGTGCGGGGGGGGTCTTTCCTCTCAAGCTGACTGGATGAGGCTCACAGGCGAGAAACAAGTGCTGGGGGAGGATGGACGTGGCAGCTTTGTGAATTTGTGAGTGAGGCTATACGGTGGCAGTCCCAGTTGTTGGAACAGAAGACAGTGTAGGGTGACAGCAGCTAAAGGGGGCTGGTGTATAAGGGGAGGAAAGGGGTGAGATGGGGTGTAGGGGTAAGAGGGAGAAGTGCAGGTTTGGTGGGCGACCTCTGACCCCCTGGCCCAGGCTTCACTGAGGTGCCAGGTGAACCTAGAAGAGGAGAAGGAAGAAGAGGATTAAGAAGAGAAAGTGAGAGGTCATTTTCAGGCACATATGCGATGGATGTGGTGCTGAGAGGAGCTGGAGGAGAATAAAATGATGAAGACATCCAACGCGAGCCAGGTTGTGATCCGTCCTCAACACTCATATGGATCCATTTCACACACACGCACACGCACACACACACACACACACACACACACACACACACACACACACACACACACACACACACAATAACGGGACACTTTTTTTTGAAACCACAAAAGCAGCAGTGCTGTCTCTTAACACTGACAGCAGCATCGCGATACTCTTGGAGTAATTCATCCATCTGGGTATGTCTCGGCTTTATGTATCCGCGCGTCCACAGCCATAATGGTAATAACGAATGCGCATGATGTACGGAAATGAGTCCACAAAACGCCGTCACGCAAATACGGAGCAAGCATCAGGAGAAAGACGCGGCGCTCTGTTTCTTACATTTATTTGGAGGGGGGGCAATAGGGTGTCATCATGAATTGTAATTGCGGGCTGTATCCAGGAGGAAATACGGCTCCCGAACCCGAAGGCTTATTAACAACAGAGTGGTCAGACAGGGAATTAATTACTGTTCCGGAAAAATAAATGATCCAAATATGTGGAAACCAGCGTATATTCATGCGCTTAAAGGCTGCACAGGATAGCCTCACACCGCTATCACGTCATGGTGGGAGGTGCCAATCATCCAGTAAATGATGGAGGCCTAATTAACGAGATTGAAGCCGGAGATATTACACATCAGTGGATTATTTCCCTTTTTTGCCACTAAGATGAACCTAAATGTCGCCAAAGCGTCGCGCCGCGCTTGGCTTTATTCCGACTGCAAGGCGTCAATTTCCTATCAACACCCCACTGCCCCCCACCCCGCACACACACGCCACCCTGCTCCCCCCCACCCACCCATAAAAACAGCTGGACCGTCTAACGCACGGCTACATCTGCGTGCCGCACATCACCGTGCCACCCCGATCAATCCGTGTGCCTTACCCTTTCCATGAGCGACAGAGAAAGGAAATAAACGCGCATCGTGGCCCGGTTCACTCCATCGGAGCAGCTGAGAGACGGAGGCTGCAGGTTATCCCCGTTACAGCCCGGTTACCAGCTTGCCCCATCCCCTCCCTCTCTCTGCTGTGGAAGAGACAGCACGGCTCAGCCGCTGCGTCAAAGCGCAGGTAGCGAACACGGGGGGTATCCGGTTAAGACTTTCAGAATAAAAGTGTGAAACTGGCAGTCCAGGGATGTGGTTCTTCTTTAAAATATTTATTTATGACATTGTAAGAGACGTGTACGTCTCTTAAGGGAAGAATGTGAGGGTGGTGCAGGACATACAGTGCATGAGAACAGCGAGACTGGTGCAAGCTAAACTGTGAGTGAGGAGTAACATAGTTTCAATGGAGGGGTGGCATACTGGTTGACAGATGAGGTCAGGCAGAAGTCTGCCTGGACTACTGTGTTTGCAGATTGCATTATGATTTGTAGTAAGAGTAGGGAGCAGATGGATGAGAGGTACACTCTGAAGAGAAGAGGAATCAGTCAGTAGAAGCAAGACAGAGTACAGGTCTGTGCATGGAAGGGAGACAGGTGTAACAGTGAAGCTGCAGGGAGTAGAGGCACTGAAGGTGGATGGTGGAAACCTGGGATCAACTAGGTAGGCGCGGTGGAGCGGATGGAGACGAGTGTCAGGGGTGATATGTGGCAGAAGGATAGCAGCAAGAGTGAAAGAGAAGGTGTACAAGATGTTAGTGAGAGCTGCTCTGATGTATGGTTTGGGGACGGTGGTACTGACAAAAAGACAGGAAGTGCAGCTGAAGATGTTCAGATGTTCAGAATGGACAGAAATAGAAATAACAGTGAGGAACAGCTCAGGTTGAGCGGTTTGGAGACAAAGTTGGAGAGACCAGGCTGAGAGGGTTTGGACCTGTGCAGAGGAGCACATGTGGATATACTGGAGAAAGGATGTTAAAAATGGAGCTACCAGGCAGGAGGAAAAGAGGAAGACCACAGAGAAGTTTCATGGATGTAGTGACTGAGGACATGCAGAGGGTTAGTGTGACACAGGAGGATGCTCGAGACAGGGTGAGGTGAAGGCAAATGATCTGCTGTGTTGACTCTTTAAGTAAACAGCCTAAAAAAAGAAAGAATTTAAATTATGAAAGAATTTAAATTATGAAAGAATTTAGCAGAAATTGTGCTTAGAAGCAAATTTCCAGGAGAAAAAGAAAGAATTTTCAAATCTTATTTCTTATTTCCATTTTAAAATCAGATTCAGTATAAATGCAGTTTTGAGGTCAGAGTTCAAGAGTTTAAAGATTTATCCATTAAACACGAGGAGACTAATTGTTTCCCACAAGCCAAAAGATGAGTATATAAATGGACAAGTACCGTACCGTTTTATCCATGGTGCCCACTTTCCACATTTCATTACAGTGATTTTTTATTTAAAGTAATTCTAACCAAAACATAAAGGTCAAAGGACAAATCAGGAGATTGTAAACTAGGATAGAAAACAAATGTAATCTATATCTGCTGTATTTCTAGTTTATTTATTTTTTTAAAATATGTTTTTGGATTTACCCAATCTTTCTCTTTTAACTGAGATATATATTTGAGTGGAACTTCGTGCAAGTAAAGCTGTTAAACACGTGAAAACACTGAATTTTCAGGACAGAATGAGTAGCCTGATTCAGAAAAAAACATCAGAGAGGGACCGTGAACATATTTACCTTTTTTTGCCCCTCGGAAATAATAAATATGTTATTATAAAGTTGCTCTGTGGGGAAAAATGAGCCGTGACTGAACAAAATGAACGCTTCAAAGAGGTTTATATTAAAGACAAACTCGAGCTTTTCCGCCTCCCTTCCTGCTGTTTCTGTGAAGCTTGACGACCTCCAATCGTTTTCTCTCCTCGTGAAGACGCTGTCTCTTAAAGAAACACGCTCTTACCGGCTTTCACGTTTTTAAACCTCCCATCCTCACATCCCCACATTTCTTTCCAGCTGCCTCTCCTCGCCTTTTCTCCGTGCTTATCCGCAGAACAAAGGCAGACCAATCTGAGCTGTTATGTGGGTGAATACTTTCCAATTTATCCTCTTTGTGTAATAGATAAAACTTGCAGGCACAATGGTACAATTGCACCCTCTAGTGTCTGAAATGGAGAAATTCAGTACACTAGTAGCATAAGGTTTCAGGCTAAATGTCTGGAATTTAGGCAAACATCATCATATCTGTTTAACTGGAGGTTTTTAAAAGGTCGCAGTCAGCAATGAACAACTTCAAAATGAACAAAGTTGAACTTTTGCGAAGTCAGACATTAGAAAGGAATCTGGGGCTTATTGTGGGGGAACTTTTTTTCTTCTTCAGTCTAATTAAATAGAAAAAAAATGTATACATTTCTTCTTTTATGTGATTGGTCGGAAAATGTGAAGATGTATCTATGAAAATTTCTCAGTCACTTCACCAATAGGAGCTCTGGGGAGGCGGGTTTTAAGCCCCTGGGTATTGGGGTGGGGGGGTTGCCGGGGTGACGTAATGTCCTCTCCAGAGAGCCACCAGTGCTCTAAATTAAATAGTTTTGAGATGCGGAGGGGGTGGGGTGTTAGTGTGTGTGTGTGTGTGTGTGTGTGGGGGGGGGGGGGGGGGGGGGATAAAGAAATGATGGAAAATAATAGAAAAAAATGAAAAGAAAGAAAAAGAAAAGCCAGAAGAAGTCTTTGTAATACTGAGAAGAAATGTTATGTGATCTACTTTCTTAAAGATTTTGGTGTTGGTACAATTTAATGGCCCAAGGTTGTATAGTATACCAGATAATACCTTTTACTAGACACACCTTGCTAGTTGTAGTTGGATATTATTGCCTTAATTCTACATGACACAAATCAAAACAGCTGCTGGAAACATTCCTCTGAGATTCTGGTCCATAGTGACATGATCACATCGCACAGTTGTTGATTTAATCCCAAGCTCTCATTCCACCACATGCCAGAGGTGCTCTATTGGACTCAGAGCTTGTGACCTTGGAGGTCATCTGAGTACAGTGAACTCAGTGTCATGTTTTTTGAAAGATGCAAAGTTGGTACTAAAGGGCCCACACCATTTCATCTCCACCAACAGCATGAACTGTTGAAACAAAGCAGGAGGGATTCATGCTTTCATGTTGTTAAATTCTGTCACAGCATCAAAACTCAGACCAGGAAGTGTGAATTGTCACCTCAGTTTATTGTTAGCTGTCAGGAGTGGCACACAGTGTGCTCTTCTGCTTCAAGATTTACTGTTTTGTGTGTTCAGAGATGCTGCATGGTTGTAAAGAGCAGTTATTTGACTTACTGTTGCCTTCCCATCAGCTTGACATAAACTGGCTAATCTCCTCTGCCATTAATAAAACATTTTCATCCAGTATACTACACTAGATTGGCTCTCTTTCAGACCATTCTCTGTAAACCCTGGAGGTGGTTGTGTGGGTAAATTCCAGTAGAGGAGTGACACACTCAGACCAGCTCGTCTGGTACCAACTACCATGCCATATCCAAAGGCACCAATCCACCTTTCAGTTTGAACCTCAGCAGGTCATCTTGACCATGTCGGCACGCCTGAATGCACTGAGCTGCTGCCATGTGAGTGGACTGTGAGTGTATTTTAATGAATATAAGCCAGGTTGAGAATGTTGTACAGCCACAAAATGTCTAAAAACGATGGAAAATAAATATATAATGTGTTTTGTTCCCTTTTTTTCACATCTGCAGCTGAGTTAACAGATTACTATACATCACTTCAAAAATCAGAAATGATACTTGCAAAATATTCAGTTAATCTATTTATTCACATTAAAATTTGACAGTCTTTGCGCATAATGATGAAATGCACTCATGAGTTAAGGTCTGCAAAAAGTAATTTGTCCATTTCAAATCGACAGAGAGACAAAAGCTAAATAATAAGCTTCCTAGTTTACGGAATAACAGAGTTGATTAAATATGAGCTGCAAATACATGAGATGTTGCCTGGAATGACAACTCTGTGTGACTCATTTGGGATTTTCATACAAGGAGACAAGAGAGGAAGGGACAAGCAGCTTGGCATTGTGATTTGGCAACACTACATGAAAAAGGTTTATTACTAAAAAGCTCAGAACAGCAGCTGGAGGAGGAGGAGGCACCATTTACAGAATTACAATGTCTGCTCCTCTTTAAGGGATTGAACAAGTCAGAGTAGTCATGATGGATGTGAGCAGAAGTACTCAAATCTTTTATATAACTACAACTATCAATACACCTATTGGGAATCATAGTTCTTTAAAAGTAAGTCTCGATATTAAATTTGATTAAAGGCGGTGGTGGAGGATGTGTTCAGATCCTTTCTTCATTACAAATAAAAGCCCTGCAGGAAATTATTTATTTTATAAGAGCATATAATAAGATATAACCCCTCCCCCAAATTAATAACAGCCAATTAAAATGGACATAAAATGACTCTATGTATTTGCCAAATATATTTTATCAGTTGACCACTGGACAGTTTAATCGATTCACCTCTGCTTTTATATTCTAATTAGCAAATGTACTGTCTATTTTAATTTATCTTGTTTTGTATGGAAAAAAAATCTGAAATTTAGAGTAGAAAAGTAGAATAACTGGAGCTGTCAAATAAGTGTAAAGGGATAAATAATACAGTGGAGGAAATAATTATTTGATCCAGAGCAAAAATGAACAGTCTCTAATTTTTCTGTTAGTTTCATTTTAATCTAGAAAACCCCCCCACACTACATAAAAGTTATACATTGATTTGCAACCCTTTTGGCGAGCACAGTGGTGAGACGTTTCTTGTACTCGGTTGCCAGGTTTGCACGTCTCAGGAAGCATTCAGGCACTTGTTTTCCTTTAGGTTTTTTGGCTGCTCGAAGCTTCAGCGTCTTGCACAGATTTTCTATAGGACTGAGGTCTGGAGACTGGCTCGGCCACTCCATGACCTCAATGTTTTTCTCCTTTAGTCACTCCATTGTTGTCTTATCGGTATGTTTTGGATTATTGCCATGCTGGAAGGCTTGTTCTCAATCCATCTTCAGTGTTCTGGCAGAGGAAAGGAGGTTCTCTTCCAAAACTTTATGGTACATGGTCCCCTTGATTGGTGCCTCAATGCAGTGAAGTCGTCCTGTACCCTTAGCACAAAAACATGTTGCCACATCCGTGCTTGACTGTGGGGATGATATTCTTCAGGTCCTCCAAACACAGTGGGTTGAGTTGGTGCCATATAGCTTGGTTTTGGTTTCAAACCGCAGAACTTTCTCTGAATCATTTAAATGTTCACCGCCAAACTTAAGACAGGCATGTACAAATGCCTGCTTGAGCAGGGGGACCTTTCCGGTGCTGCAAGATTTCAATCTATTACAGCGTAGTGTGTTACCAGTTTTGTCCTTGATGACTGCTCAGCCCCTATAGTTTTGAGCTGATCCCCCACCTTGCTCATGATGATCCTCACCCCATGAGGTAAGGTCGACTGAATGTCATTTTAAATGTCTTCAATAACTTCTGCATAACTGCACCAACAGCTGTCATCTTCTCACCAAACTTCACCCTGATGGTCTTATAGCTCATTCCAGCATTGTGCAGGTCTACAGTCTTGCTCCTGACATCCTTTGACAGCTCTTTGGTCTTTCTCATGGTGGTGGAGAAGTTTGAATGGAACAGAATGGAATGAACATCTGTCCACAGACACCAGAAATCACATTAGTAAGTAAGTAAGTAAAGTTTATTTATATAGCACCTTTCACAGACATATGTCACAAAGTGCTTTACAAGGTAAAAACATAATAGAGTCATAAAATACATCATAAAAACCCTGGTCTAATTAAAAGCTTTTTGAAATAAAAATGTCTTTAGCTGTTTTTTGAAGGTCTCCACTGAGTCCAAACCCCGTAGAAATGGGGGAAGCATAACACTAAAAAACAAACAAAACCTCATAAATAAACTCACCTCTTTACGTCCATGCTGAATACAGCTGCACATTATCATATTTAAAAGTTAAAAATATTTTTAATGTAAACACTTGTGTAAAACGCTTACTTCTACTATAGTTTCTAGATGTTTTTTCAACAAGTAGATTTGACTAGAATTGTTAAAATATTTTCCTGTAATAATAATTCCCTTAACAGTTTAACTAAAGGAATGTTTGTTAACCAATCTAAAATTTACTGTGATGCTCCTATATTAGCACAAACATCAGCTATAATTATTTTACCATTTTTCTTTGCTAACTGCTTAATAGCTACAGTCAAGTTTTGGTCAGCATCATTTCAGTTAGCTGCTGAAATAAAAACAAAAACAAAAAACAATAACTTGTGCTTACCCTGCAGCAGAAATGCATTTTAATGTTTATACTGCCTGAAAATGGTGGAGAGACGATAATAACCTCACCTGAAATCCCAAGTGAATTCAACAGGACATAGAGAGAAAAATGCAAATATAAATCTGATGAGTCACAGAAGTTGCTTCATGATAAACACAGACTGGATAATTTGGAAGGTTTGTTCAGACATCTATATTTGGCTGATGTGACAGCAGTGACTGACATGTGGCAGATGCATGGTCACCAGGAGGGGAGGGGCCCTGTGGGGTCATGACAGGTCAGCGGGTTAGAGGAATGCTGATAGGAATGCCCTGAGCGACAATCAGGGGTGCAACTCATCATGAGGACAACAACAAGAAGGATCAGCAGGTCCCCTGGGAGGCATGACAGTGGACAACAGGCCCAGTGTGTCTGCACACTCACAGTGATTCAGAGGAGAGGAGGGGGAAGCTGCGTTCACAAAAACTCATCTAAACAAGGAGATACAATGTGTGATACACAATAAACACAGATTATTACGCAGTGGGGGGAAAAGCTTGTGGAAAGACTTGGTTTTCAGCTTTAATTGATCATAAAATGTGCAAACACAATCTGCTAGAAAACACACACTCACTAGTTTTTCACCTATCTGGAGACAGATAAACAACTCAGGTTCTGGTGGAAAAACTGGTGAATATTTCTACCTTGCTTATAGCTGGAAATTAGACCTTTTTAAGTCACTCGTTGTCTTCACAGAACTGCTTCAGCTCAGCGTTATTCTCAGACTCTCTGAGGAGTCTGGATGCTTGTTTTATGCCTAAGCAGGATAGTGTGAAGACAGTCTGCAGGCAATCATGGATGGCCCGTCTACTTGCAGAGAGTGTTTGCTGTCAGAAGGGGGCAGTGTCAAAAGCATGATTCAACTAGTCTGTGGGTCACTCTTGGTTGTGCTGTTGCCGGTCGATCAGCCAACTACAGAGAAGAGTGAAGCTATAACCTACGAAGAACTGAAGTGAAAGGCCGGTCCTTATTCTATATCTCAGTAAATTTCATTTCTTTATTTATTATTAATTTATTCATCGCCTGATGTCAACCAAATAAAACATGGAGACACCTGTAAACTGAGACAGTGAAATCCTGATATTGCAGGAGGCTTTCTAGGCCACTGTCACCTTATGCTCAGTCCCTGACCCTATAGCCACAAGCTGTGGGTAGTAAGTAAAACAGTGAGATTATAGATACATATGGCAGAAGTTAGCTTTTTCTGAAGGATGTCTGGGCTCTTCCTTAGAGATGAGGATGAAGCTTGGTCATTTGGAAGGGGCCTAGTAGTAGAGCTACTACCCATCCACATTGAAAGGAACCAGCTGAGTTCCTTTCAATGTGGTATTTTAGGCATGTCTAACTGGGAGGAGGCCCTGAGAAAAACCAAGGAAACACTGAGAGATTATGTCTCTCAGCTGGCTTGCCTTCCCATCTCCCAGAAACATGTGGGTAAGACAGGGTGATCTGGGCATTTCGGTTTAGATTACTGGGAAAATGGATGGATGGATTTAACCAGGTTTAATGAGAAGAGCTGGTTTAAAGATTAGCACGTTTTCCAACTCAAGCCCACAGAGGTCTGACTTAAATCATAAATGACAGACTTTTAATGTGTCTCAAACACAGGCATTCTTTGAGTTCCTCACTTTTACAAGGAATTTGGCGATGTTTGTGTTGATCTGTGTGTCCTGGATAGTTGGCTGTCTGGTTAGTCGCTGCAGCTGCTTGCAGAAAAAGACCAGTTCTCTGCACGAGCAGTCGGGCCTTCCTTCACAGCTGCAGGGTTTCGGTACAACGACCAAGGACTCCACCACAGCAAAGCAACTGCTTGTCTCTATTATTGAATTGTTTCTTTTTAATGTGGTACTGCACTCCAAACTAGTAACTAGCATGTTCTTATAAACACAACACTTATATTCGTTTACACCACCACAAAACAAAGCAAAACCTCATCGTTTCTATATTTTAAAAAAGAGGAAACAAATGAAAAACACTGTCAGGTTGTCTTTTGTAGTTTTATCATCAGATGAAGCAGAGCTAGTTGCTCCTTGGTACTATAACATAAAAGAGAAAGAGATATAAGCAGGTGTATTTAGGTAGGTGTAAGTTTAGCATGTTTCTTAAACAGTCAAGGTCAAGAGTAGGGCTGCAATGATTCATCGCAGAACTCGAGTAACCTGATTACAACATCCTCTAGGCAAATTCTTTTCTTTGATCTTTGGTTTAATCCATTTAAGTCGAGCGAAGTTTGCGACTAAAAATAGACTTGCAATAAAAAGGTATTTAGGGGTGCACGTCAATTAAAAGTATTTGAACATGCCCATGCCGCTCCCACTTTTCTCCACAAAGAGCCTTGTAGAGGCTAAACCTACTCTGAAGCCACTGAGGTGTTCGATGGGCGGGGTCGACGCGATGCTACTGTTATGAGCAAAACCTGTGGTAATGAGAAAGTCCAATAACTCCTGCTCATCATCGGTTCCATTTGTTGTTCCACCGTTCATCTTAGTATGCAACGTGTTTGCAATTAAACACGTAACGGTAATTAAATATACCTTAATAACCTTAAATACAACTAACCACTCTTACTAGATTTTATCATGTCATCTCAACAAAAACAAATTAAGTTGCTGAATTTCTTTTTTTTGAGTGCAGACACACGCTTACTCATTCACAAGTGCATTTAGACACATAGAAATACACAAATACACATACCCATGTTAATGGAATAATCAATGGATATAAAATAATCAACAGCTGCAGTCCAAGTCAAGCATTAAAGCTAGGAGCAATCTTGGGATTTTAGTTGCCTGAATCTGCATGTCGCCCCCTGTAGAGTTGTCAGTCCAAGAGTACCAGTACCCCAGCGCAAGGAACCTTTCCGAACACTTACTCGTGTGATGCACATTTCTAATTTGTGTTTATTTTGTTCTCACAATGGCTGGATAGCTGGTGGAAATCTGGTGAAAGACTTCTAGCTGACTGGTTCTTGTTTAAACAGTTTTTGTGTGGTTGGGTTCCGTGCTTTGGCTTTGACCTGTTGAAGGAGAAAAATGGTTTAAACTCAAGCAGCACCCACAGGGCAGGGCATAGTGTTGTTAAATGAAGTGTAACCTGTAGAAATCTCCCACTTTAATAACACCACAATCGTATTTGCTTTGAAAAGTTACACTGAGAAATCCTCCAGCATCTTCAATTGTGTCACACAAAAGTTGTTCTAGAAACAAAAGCTCAAACCTGTGCCCAACATTATCTTTACTTTTATTGGTATCAGATGATGTAATCAGTCTATTGACCTCAGCCAAAATTAATATGGAGCCACGTGAAGTATTCCTCATAGGAAGCTCTTTTGTCAACTGTTAGATAATGCTGGGATGATGATGGTGATTAAAAAAACAAACCGGTCCATAAAGCATGGGTGCTGCTGGTATTAAAGCCAAATGAGAGCAAAGAAGCACAAAGATGTTCTGAAACGCATGCACATTTTCAAAAGTTTCCACTTTTTAATCAAAGCTGATATATGCAAAACAAATGCAAAATTGAAGGACCTTCACTGGTGGTGTCTAATTTACACACAAAATATGGAACTGGTACTCTTTAACAGGAAGATGTAAAGCATTGCACAAAATAAAAAAGTAATGATAAAATACTAATGTAAATCACTTTATTCCGCTGGTGCAATAATAACCTAATCAATGCAGTACACAAGTTGTGCTTGTTGCATGTTTCAGTACTGCCCACAGTGGGTTTATGATGATACATCAGTTGGAAATCAGTTGTTGGAACATGGAAAACATATTTACTTATTTTTTACCTGATTTCCTTGATTTAATCAGGGGTTGACTTTAATGTGTCTCAAACACAGGCATTCTCATGACATATAAGTGACCCACGTGGTTAATCATGAAACATTTGGAAACAATGTCCTGGCATGTTATTGCACACAGTTCATTTGAGTTCCTCACTTTTACAAGGAATTTGGCGATGTTTGTGTTGATCTGTGTGTCCTGGATAGTTGGCTGTCTGGTTAGTCGCTGCAGCTGCTTGCAGAAAAAGACCAGTTCTCTGCACGAGCAGTCGGGCCTTCCTTCACAGCTGCAGGGTTTCGGTACAACGACCAAGGACTCCACCACAGCAAAGCAACTGCTTGTTTCTATTACTGAATTGTTTCTTTTTAATGTGCCACTACACTCCAAACTTGTAACCAGCATGTTCTTATAAACACAACGCTTATATTCAGTTACACTGTCACGATGTGGCTGGCACCACGAAAGTGTTTCATTCTTCTGCAACGCTGCAATTTCTCTTGGTGTCAAAACTCTCTGAGAGCCACTTCCCAGAGTCACTAACTCTTCTCCAATGTAATTTAATGACTTTGTAAAACGATCACAACTTGCCATGGAACAGAAGAAGTCTTTGATTTCTGTGCTGGCGTCCTGAAGGGTAGCACTTCCTTGTCTTATTATTTTCTCATATGAAAAGAAATTCTTGAAAATCTGTAATGAAATTGACTGCGTACCAGAGTACATCTGCAACAGTCTGCTGTTCATGTCTTGAAAAACAAAGACTGAATTGGCCCACAAAAGCCCCCAGTTCCGGACACCTTCTGTAAGATGCGTCAACACATGGCAGTCGTACGAACAATGCTCGAGTCCATAGAGAGACGGTATCTGTGCTACAAACTGAACCAGACACAACTCTGCACAGTTGAGCTCATCCTGAGTGGCAAAGTGGGAGAGGAGGACGTGAAGGGCACAAGGAAGAAGCATCCAGTGCTTGTAGTACACTGCTGGCAAAACATTCCTCAGTATTACAGGAGAATAGAGGAGAGCAAATGCTCTCCACTCACAAGCTGTCCAATGCATCCTCTCACTGAGGCTCCTGGGACTTCGGCTGATTTCATTTGGTGGCTGGATCTCACACAAGGCTCTGTCCAGGTCGTTTAAATGCTCATCTGTCAAATGGAAGTCCTTGCTGGCATAAAGCGGGTCGAACCACAGATTGACGAACTGACGGACAACGCCCAGACAAAAACAGTGCATGTAATCTGGAACAAAGCCTTTGATGATGTCAAATGACGGCAAAAGAAACAGGAGACTTGGACCTTTAACCCCCATTTGACTCTGGTCATAACTATTTCCCATCACTAACTCAGCAAGTTGGACTGTTTCAGGCATGTGTCTCAGATCACAGCCGTCCATCTGTATCGGGTAAACTCTGGTAAAACCCCTGCCCTTTATAACCATCTCACCTTTGTGGTAGCAAAAACCACAACCAAATTCTTTGTTGAACGGCTCAAAGTTCTGCACCATTGCTCTTGCTATCGCATCACATGTGCATATTTTAACTGTTACCGTGGTGTGATGCTCCGAGCCGATCTCATCTTTCCAACAGAACCCTGCAGCAGACAGTTTCTGAAGCTCGTTAATGAACGGAGTCAAAAAACTCTGAACTTGTGGTTTTCCTTTGCCAAACCATAAAGTGTGCAACAGAACGTTTTTGCACCGTTCCACATACGGTAGTTCATTGATGGTACACAGGATGGGCCAGATGGAGTATTTTGAGGAGCTGAACACGGGCGAGCCATCGCAGTTGAAGGTGAGTGTAATACTGCCGTCTTGTCTTTCACTCTTGTATTCGTTTCCAGTGTGGACATCAGAAAAGGAATCATCCCTCGTGAAATGCTTCCCAAGCTTTGAGTGGACGCGTGCAAGGAGGTTTCTTAGCTGAATTTCGAGCGGCATTACAAGGAAGTAGTAAGCCTTCAAGATCAGATATTTTCTGCTCAAGCTCTGCTGGCACACACTACACTCATTACCGGGATCCACACCAAGGTAGTTTGTACACCTGGGGCAATAAAAGTGAATCTCAGTCTTTCCATTGTAATCAGTCGAATGCTTTTTTAAAAAGCGAAGCGACTTTGGAACACATCCGGGTACCACCAAGTTTAGGAGGTGCAGGAGATCTCTGGATGCTGCTTTTGACAAGCCGTGCTTCACAATGAACGCCAGGAGGAGCAGGAGGAGGGCTCCCATTGTGACTGAGGAACCAGCATATATCTTCTTCTCTCCACAGAAAAACTGCTCCTAGTAACACAGGCCAGAAATATGCTTTAAAAGCTAAATGTAGTAGAAATGAACCAAAATGTCATCATTTCCATATGTAAAAAATAACAAATGAAAAATACTAACTGTTGGATCTTCTTCTGTAGTTTCATCATCACATGAAGCACAGCTCGTCGGTTCTTGGTGCTACAACATATAAGAGAACGAGATACAAAATGTGTATTGAGGCAGATGATGTTTCTTAAACAGAGTAGACGAGGTGAAGGCTGGCAGAAATCTAGAGGATATAGGTGCCAGGAACCTTCTTATAGCCCCTGCACAATTATGAGTGGGGAATTTTATTGTAGAGAGTATCTTACTATAATATAAAGCACCTGTAGGTGACTGTGGCTGTGATTTGGCACCATGTAAAAAAATTGAAATGAATTTAAATAAATTTAGCTTTTGTGAGCAACACATTTTGCAAGCTGTAATCCTGCCTCTTTCTACTAGGCATAGGACATTTAAACGTGACGATCTATGGATGTTATTTAAGTGGCAGCCTTCAGTCTATGAAAAAAGAAGAAGAAAAAAACAGACTCAGTCTCCTCAGACTGCCATGTTAAAACTTCCTGTATGCATATACGCTACCATTTCATGGTCTGGATCTACCTCTTTGGTTTCTGCTTTCCCAGCTGACAGATGACTGGCCTACGAGTCAAAAAAAAGATGGATGATGACCATCTCAATGGCATAATTTTAATATCCTTAAAATACTTTTCACTCAAGGCAGCTTCACATACCGTAGGATCTTCATCTTCGTCAGAATCAGATGAGTAACAATCTGTGTCCCCATCATTGTAGACTGTGTTATCTCTCGCAATATGCTGTCATGGATTGTAGCACAAAAACAGAATGAGGAACCTTTTTCATTTTAGAAGTATAAAAACTTCTAAACATATCAATAAACTACATATGCCGGATCCATGATTTAATCCCAATAATAATCCCATGTAATGTTTGACACCCCTACTTTACCATTACATGCTCTGAATCTCCTCTTCTGTCATCTGTAGGCCCAGCAGACACATGAGTGGCCTGAGATAAAGAAAATTATGATTTCTAAGCATGATATGATCACATTCAACGTTTATATATAATCACCATAGGATGTTTTGTATCTTCAGTATTAGATACTATTGTCTCCAAGTACTCCAACTAACTAATGGCCTCAATAAGAAATTTCATTCACCACCTTTTGACAACAGCTGTACTACAGTTAGGTCCATAAATACTTGGATAGAGATAACTTTTTTTTTTCTAATTTTGGCTCTGTATATTACCACAATGAATTTTAAATGAAACAACTGAGTTGCAGTTGAAGTGCAGACTTTCAGCTTTAATTCAATGGGTTGAACAAAATGATTACAAAAAAAAATGTCAGGAACTAAAGCACTTTTTAACACAATCCCTTCATTTCCAGGGTTCGAAAGTAATTGTAATTAAATAACCTAAAATATAATGTTAATTTTTTTCCCTTTTTAATCCTCTGCCAGGCCTTTACTGCAGTGGCTTTCAGTTGCTGTTTGTTTTTGGCTTTTCTGTCTGAAGTTTAGTAAGGTTAGGTTAAGATCAGGTGACTGACTTGGCCATTCAAGGATATTCCACTTCTTTGCTTAAAAAAAAAACTCCCTTTGGCTGCATGTTTTAGGTC
This sequence comes from Rhamphochromis longiceps, assembly GCF_057381845.1. Taxonomy (NCBI): domain Eukaryota; kingdom Metazoa; phylum Chordata; class Actinopteri; order Cichliformes; family Cichlidae; genus Rhamphochromis; species Rhamphochromis longiceps. Next base: position 33,847,359 of record NC_140560.1, on the reverse strand, counting down.
GTTTTCCATCTGTATTATGAAACAGCGCCCAATCAATTTGACTGCATCTAGCTGGATTTGAGCAGACAGTATGTCTCTGAACACCTCCAAATTAATTCGGTTGCTTCTGTCCTGTGTCACATCATCAATAAACACTAGTGTCCCTGTGCCACTGGCAGCCATGCATGCCCAAGCCATCACAATTACTCCGCCGTGCTTTACAGATGATGTGGTGTGCTTTGGATCATGAGCTGTTCCACACCTTCTCCATACTTTTTTCTTGCCATCATTCTGGTAGATGTTGATCTTGGTTTCATGTGCCCAAAAAATATTTTCCCAGAACTGTGCTGCCTTTTTTTGATGTTTTTTTTTTTTGTTTTTTGTTTAGCAAATTCCAGTCTAGCCTTTCTATTCTTGAGGCTTATGAGTGGCGCCTTTATTTACTTTCATGCAGTCTTGTCTTTATGGTAGACGTTGATATGGATACGCCTACCTCCTGGAGAGTGTTGTTCACTTGGTTGGCTGTTGTGAAGGAGTTTCTCGTCACCACGGAAATGATTCTGTGATCATCCACCACTGTTGTCTTCTGTAGCCGTATAGGGGTTTTTTTTTTGCGTTGCTGAGTTCATCAGTGCTTTCTTTCTTTCTTAAGATTACGACACTGTAGATTTTGCCACTCTGACTGTTTTAGCCATTGCTCGAATGGGTTGTTTCTGTTTTTGCAGCTTACAGATGGCTTGTTTCAACTGCATGGAGAGCTCCTTTGACCGCATGTTGTCTGCTCACAGAAAAATCTTCCAAATGCAAACATCACACCACAAATAAACTCCAGGTCTTTCATCTGCTTAATTGACATTAATGACATAATGAAATTGCCCACACCTGCATATGAAATAGCCTTTGAGTCAATTGTCAAATTACTTTTGGTTCTTTTAAAAAGAGGTGGGACATATTAGGAGCTGAAACTCCTAAACCCTTCATCCAATTTAAATGTGATACCCTCAAATGAAACCTGAGAGTCTACACATTATTTCCATGTTCATTATATAACTATAGATGGAATATGTTTCAGTAAACGGGTAAAAAAACAAAAAAACAAACTTGTGTCAGTGTCCAAATATACATGGACCACTCTGTGTATTTCACATGTATCTAGAGTGGCCAGGGAGGATAAATAAGCTTCTTCAAAAACTTCCATGACTGCTCCTATAAAAAGATGAAAAATGCACTTGATTTAAATCTGGTTGCTTATTTTATTTTCTCCCTAGAAGTGTGACACTGGACAAAGAAGCTTGTTTGGTTTGTGCACAAAATTTAAATCAGTTATGTTTACTCCCTTTTTGCACATTTTTACTCTATTCTTGCGGCCAATGTTATAGCCTCTCTGGATTTTAAGTAATTTTGGATTCTTCTTTTTCTAAACCTTAAAAATTCTCAAAACGATAATTTACCGTTTGATGGTCTGAATCTGTTCTATCATCTGCTGGCCCAGCAGACCCATGATGAGCCTAGAAGACAGGACTTTGTTATAAACATCTTCATATGATCATTTTAATATTGTGAAAGAAAAAGCATTTCATTTACTGTAAGGCTCACATATACGGGTGCTACTTCAGTATCAGATGAGCGGAAATATATAATCTCGACATGAATGTGACGTTACAGTCTTTCTGATCATTAACTGTAAAATAACATTTAATTTTTTTTCTAAGGTTTAATAATTCTTATTATATAGTATCAGTATTAAGATATTTTACCTTTTTATGGTTTGAATCTCCTCTTCTGTTACCTTTTGGCTCAGTAGAGCCATGACCAGCCTGAGAGACACAAAAAGATAAATTAAGGAATCTACACATATTTGGTAATTTAAAGATGTGAAACATCAATTTGCAGCTGCCAGTGATTTTTAACAGGAGTATTATCATTGTTGTGGTTGACAAGCCTCATGCATCACTATTTGTGATCATGAATCTTTTCCTGTCCTCTATGTGGTCTGTCTTGTCCTCAGTGTTTTACTTTCAGTTATGCCTGTGCGTTTGTCTCTCTGCTTGTTCTATGTCCTAATTGTCTAGCTGGTGTTGTCATGTCTACGTCTCTCCATGTTTCCGGTTTTATTTAGAAAAATCTGGTGTTTCCATGTTTAATGTGTATAGTTGTACGTTCCCTGTGGTGTCATTATGTTTATTCCAGTCAGTTGTTTCCCCATGTGTTTCCACTTCCCCTGATCACCTCCTGTGTGTATTTAGTCTGTGTTTTCATTTAGTTTTGTCAGGTTGTCTGTTTTCCTTCTCCCCGTCATTTCAGGTTTCCAATGTCTTTATGATTCTGTGATTCTGAGCGGTGTTTTGTTATTGGACTTCTGTGCAAATCACAGTTTGGCCATAACGAACACCTTGTTCAAACACAAGAGTGTCCATAAGTGCACGTGGCACCAGGACGCTCTAGGCCGCAGGTCGATGATCAATTTTGTAATCGTATCACCAGACCTGCGACCAAATGTTCTGGACACTCGGGTAAAGAGAGGGGCTGAGCTGTCAACTGATCACCACCTGGTGGTGAGTTGGATCAGGTGGCAGGGGAGGACGCTGGACAGACCTGGTGCACCTAAAAGCGTAGTGAGGGTGTGCTGGGAACGCTTAGCAGAGGCCCCAGTCCGTGAGATCTTCAACGCACACCTCTGGCAGAGCTTCAACAGCATTCCGAGGGAGACTGGGGACATTGAGTCTGAATGGACCATGTTCAGCATCTCCATTGCCGAAGCTGCTGCTTTGAGCTGCGGCCACAAGGTGGTTGGTGCCTGTCGTGGTGGTAACCCCCGAACCAATTGGTGGACACAAGAGGTGAAGGGAGCCACCAGGCTGAAGAAGGAGTCCTATCGGGCTTGGTTAGCCTGTGGGACTTCGGAGGCAGCTGACAGGTACCGACAGGCCAAGCAAAATGCGGCTCGGTCAGTGGCTGAAGCAAAAACTCAGGTGTGGGAGGAGTTCGGAGAGGCCATGGAAAAAGACTTTCGGACTGCCTCGAAGAGATTCTGGCAAACCGTCAGGCGTCTCAGTAGGGGAAAGCGGTGCTCTACCTGCACTGTGTATAGTGCTGGCGGAGCGCTGCTGACTTCGACTGAGAAAATTGTCGGGCGGTGGAAGGAATACTTCAAGGACCTCCTTAATCCCATTGACACGTCTTACGAGGAGGAAGCAGAGTCTGGGGATGAGGGGGATGACCCGCCAATTTCCGAGGGTGAGGTCACTGAGGCAGTTAAACAACTCCTTGGTGGCAGAGCCCCTGGTGTGGATGAGGTCCGCCCCGAGTTCCTGAAGGCTCTGGACATTGTAGGGCTGTCCTGGCTGACACGCCTCTACAATGTTGCGTGGAGATCAGGGGCAGTACCCCTGGACTGGCAGACCGGGGTGGTGGTCCCCATCTTTAAGAAGGGGGACCAGAGGGTGTGTTCCAACTACAGGGGGATCACACTCCTCAGCCTTCCTGGGAAAGTCTATGCCAGGGTGCTGGAAAGGAGAGTTCGTCCACTAATCGAACCTCAGATACAGGAGGAACGATGCGGTTTTCGTCCTGGTCATGGAACACTGGACCAGCTCTTTATCCTCTCAAGGATACTTGAGGGCGCATGGGAGTTTGCCCAACCAGTCTACATGTGTTTTGTGAACTTGGAGAAGGCATTTGACCGTGTCCCTCGGGGTGTCCTGTGGGAGGTGCTGCGGGAGTATGGGGTGTCTGGCCCATTGCTACGGGCCATTTGATCCCTATACAACCGGTGCAAGAGCTTGGTTCGCATTGCCGGCAATAAGTCGGACTCGTTCCCGGTGGGTGATGCGTTCCACCAGGGCTGCCCTTTGTCTCCGGTTCTGTTCATAATTTTTATGGACAGGATTTCTAGGCGCAGCCAAGTGGTGGAGGGCTTTCACTTTGGTGGCCTCAGAATCTCATCTCTGCTTTTCGCGGATGATGTGGTTCTGTTGGCTTCATCGGGTGAGGGCCTCCAGCTCGCACTGGAACAGTTCGCAGCCGAGTGTGAAGCAGCGGGAATGAGGATCAGCACCTCCAAATCTGAAGCCACAGTTCTCAGTCGGAAAAGGGTGGAGTGCCCACTCCGGGTCGGGGATGAGTTCCTGCCCCAAGTGGAGGAGTTCAAGTATCTCGGGGTCTTGTTCACGAGTGATGGGAGAAGGGAGCCGGAGATCGACAGACGGATTGGTGCTGCGGCCGCAGTGATGCAGACGCTGCACTGGTCCGTTGTGGTGAAGAGAGAGCTGAGTGTAAAAGCGAAGCTCTCAATTTACCGGTCGATCTACGCCCCTACCCTAACCTATGGCCACGAGCTGTGGATAGTGACTGAAAGAACGAGATTGCGGATACAAGAAGCGGAAATGAGCTTCCTCCAAAGGGTGGCTGGCCTCTCCCTTAGAGATAGGGTGAGAAGTTAAGCTAGAGGAGGTGGCTGGAGAGAGCGAGGTCTGGGCTTCTCTGCTTAGGCTGCTGCCCCCGCGACCCGGCCCCGGATAAAGCGGAAGAAGATGGATATACGGATGGATGGATGGAGTTGTTATAGCCAATGCTAGTTTTTTCAGTTTAGGTTTTAGTTTCGTAATAAAGGCTTGCCTTTTGTTTAACCAGTAAGTAGTTTTCTTTCGTGTTCTGCTTTTGGGTCCGTTCCTTTAACCCCCCGGAGTTCCCCACCGTGACAACTGCTGTTACCAAAAAATCTACGGCGGGATAATAATGGCCGACCAAAATATAAGTCAGTTAGAGTTAGATAAAGCACATTCCTTCAGTGTTAAAAGTGGGGCTGCACCTATTGATTCCTTAGTAACTGAGGATTTTATCAATTATTCCATCAATTAAATGACTTATCGGATAAGAAATACTTTTGTCTCGGCAATAGTGAATATTCAAACGAATAAAAAAATAAAACAAACTGCTCCTTAGTTTCCATTTTACAAGTTACAATGTTTTAACAGTTGAACTCACTTTAACTAACAGTTTATGAAGGAAACATTTTATGAAACGTTAACAAAATAATTAATCACAATACAATATAATAAAGCATCAATACAACCCAAACAAGGCCATCAAATAAAATAGTTTCGGTCTTACTGGAAGACTTATATTAATAAAGAGCTCTGACAGTGTTGTCTCCTGGATGAGGCAGATTTGGTGTGTCTTAACGTGTTTGTGTGTGTGTTTGAGCATTTAACGCAGCATATCAGCATTTTCATTTATGTAATATAATTTATATTTATATTAACCTACATTAGGAATCACTCTGGCAGAAAGTGGGACTAATTTAACCATCATGTCACACTGAGTTAAGAGTGTACATATGCTTTTATTTTGACCTCTGTGGATTTGCTGTAGATTTTGTCACTGTTTAAAACAAACAGCGCTGGGTGGGAGGTTCTGAAAGGTTCTCTTTTCTTCACGTTGGAGCTCGTTTTCTAGTAAAGGTTAACGGCGCTTATAGGAACAGCGCTCCACCTGAGCTAATGGCTCCATCTCTCTGCTCTCTGCCGGGTGTGCAGATCCCATAAAAAACTATGACAGCATCATCTTCACTGCTGCCGGTGTGTTACCAGTCTTTTTTCGTTGAAAACATGGGGACTGCCTGCATTAATGTTGTAAAGCTTTTTATTCACACGTATGCTCCCAGATGCATCTTCTCCTGCAGGTCTATTTTAGTTGCAAACGTGGGAGAAACCCTCGCCTTTATAAGTTGAGATCTACGCAGTCGTGCATTAATTTAAATGAAGCAACGAAGCAAAAAAATAAAAAATGAATAAAATAATAAATAATTAAATAAATAAGATGCGTCGAAGATGTTTTATGTATTATTTTTGTGATCCAGTTATTTTAATCAACTCGATGACTCGCTGCAGCCCCGCAGAGGTGCCTTTATGCACGCATGGCTGCACGATTTACTTTTTGCAGACTGATTATTAAGGTTACCTCGTTGATGATCTTTGTCTTTGCAGACGTCTTTGTAGGGCGTCCACTTCTCGGCAGAGTAGCCACAGTATTGAATCGTCTCCATTTATGCACAATCTCCCTGACTGTGGAGAGATGAATACCTAAAGTGCGTGCTATTATTTTATACCCTTTTCCAGTTTTGTGCAAATCAACAATTTTGGCTCGTAAATCTTCTGAGAGCTCCTTTTTACGAGGCATGATTCACATGAACAGGAATATCCATCAATAAAAACATTTGAATATATTTGTTGAGGGATTCAGCCACCAGGAAGCGCTCCCTCTGCACCGGAAGTGTGGACTTTTTCCTCATTATTAAAAAAACAAAAAACAAAAAACAGGACAAAAAGAAACAACTTTCTTTGGGATTCTGACAACCTAATAATTTGTTAAAACAACACAGTATGAACTGCAAAGGTTATGATAACCAGAGATAAGAAACTTGCACTCTTTTAAATTCCAGCCTTCTTGACTGCTATAAATTAACCAGAGCAGGTCAGTGATTTAATGTAGTCTCTATTTGAGGTTCACTCTAAGGAATCAAAATATGTAAAAAAAAAAAAAAAAAGAAAAGAAAGAAAGAAAAAAAGAAAAAAAAAGAAAAAAGAAAAAAAAAAGAAAATCATGAAATTTCAAACTTTTTCCAACAAATGAATAGGAAATCTTGTCAAGATTTCTGCAGGGTTGGAAGGATGATGTCTGGTCTTCCAGCAGTCAGTTTCTGGAGAACTTTCGCCTCATAAGTCCTAAGAACATCCCAGAACATTTATTGGTTTGATGCACACTTCTAACTTGTGTTAATTTTGTTGCCACCATATTTTACTATGATGGTGTATGGTTGGGTTCCATATTGAAGGAGAAAAGTGACTTAAACTCAAGCAGCACCCACTGGGCAGAGCATTGTGTTGTTAAATGAAGTGTATCCTGTAAAAATCTCCCACTTTAATAACACCACCATCACCATATTTCCGTAACAATGCTTTTAAAAATGACGTCAAGAAAACTCCAGCATCTTTACCTTTGTCATACAAATGTTGTTCTAAACACAAATACCTCAAACTAAGATTTTCCCCAAACCTGTGTCCATCTTCTTTCCTTTTCTTTTCTTCCCCTTTGTTGGTATTAGATCCACAGTAGACAATGAGATTAACATCTTACTGATAGGAGTGCCCTGAGTGGCTCAGTGAACAACTCATCATGAGGACAAGAAGAAGAAGCATCAGCAGTTCCCCTGGGAACAATGACAGGAGACAACCCGGAGTGTCTGCAGACTCACAGTGAAAGGAGGAAGGCGAGGCTGGGTTCAAGAAAACACAAAACAGGAATTTCACAGTGTGTGATAGACAAGACACAAACGTAGTACACAGTAAACAGCCTGTGGACTGACTTAATGGTCATTAATGCGATCTGACATTCATCTTAGTCACAATACAAACACAATAGGTTGACAACAGAGACAAAAATTTTTTCATGTTTTCAAGTATTGGATAATTCTAGTGTTGGTGGAAGAACTGAATCTTAGATGGCCAAACCTTTTGTCAGGATAATCTTGTTTGTACAGTGTTGTGAAAAGGTATTTGACTCCTTCCTGATTTCATAGTTTTTTGCATATTTGTCTTGGATGTTAAAGATAATGAGACAGATTTAAATATTACGCCAAGATAACCTGAATAGTTCAAAATCGTTTTTCATTTATTAAGGTAAAAAAGCTATCCAAACCTGCCTGGCCCTGTGTGAAACAGTAATTACCCCCTAAAGATAATAACTGATTTTGAAACTTTTAAGACGTGTTTGTGATAACTGGCAATGAGTCTGTCACTTTGTTGTGGAGGAATTCTGGCCCACTTTTCTTTGCAGAATTGTTTTAATTCAGCTACAGATTTGCCCGAACAGCTTTGGTACACCTTGATTCTCAAACTCTCTCAGTGAATGGCTCTGTTGAGATCAATCTACAACTTTTTTACATGGGTTGTACTCTGATATTCTGAACTCTCCAAAATATGATTTTTTTAGGGGTTCCAGGGGGGTGAATCCTGTAATTGTAAAAAGAAGTCACATTCTACATTAGTCGATGGGGAAATAGCCCCAACTCCTCATGGACCAGTGCAGATCCATCTAATGACAACGATAATGATGGTGATTTTAAAGACTTATGGAATCCATAAAGCATGTGTGTGTCTGTCATTACAGCTAAATGAGAGAAACAAACAAAGATGTTCTGAAACTTAAGGCAATTTTTCAAAGATTCAAGTTTTTAATCAAAGCTGATATTAACAATTTGATGTTGAATAAAACAAACATGAAATTGAAGGACCTTCACTGGTAGTTTCTGCTACATACCAAACATATGTACAGGTGCACTTTAATGTACAACAAGAAAATTGCACAACTGAAAAAGATAATAATAAAATAGTATTTTTAATGCACTTTGTCCGGCTGGTGCAATAAGAGCATAAAGTAATGCAATACAGAGGTTGTGCTTATTGCATGTTTCGGTACTGCCCAGGGTTGTGTTGAATGTATCACCTGTTGGAAAATAGACAGCATGTTTTCTTATTTGAGTTATCTGATTTAATCAGGGGTTGTCAAAGTGGCGAAGGTTGGTTGGAGCATTTCCAACATTTCCAACCCAAGCTCAGAGAGGTCTGACATGAATCATAAATGACAGACTTTAATGTGTCTCAAACACAGGCATTCTCATGACATATAAGTGACCCACGTGTTCAATCATGAAGCATTTGGAAACAATGTCCTGGCATGTTATTGCACACAGTTCATTTGAGTTCCTCACTTTTACAAGGAATTTGGCGATGTTTGTGTTGATCTGTGTGTCCTGGATAGTTGGCTGTCTGGTTAGTCGCTGCAGCTGCTTGCAGAAAAAGACCAGTTCTCTGCACGAGCAGTCGGGCCTTCCTTCACAGCTGCAGGGTTTCGGTACAACGACCAAGGACTCCACCACAGCAAAGCAACTGCTTGTTTCTATTACTGAATTGTTTCTTTTTAATGTGCCACTACACTCCAAACTTGTAACCAGCATGTTCTTATAAACACAACGCTTATATTCAGTTACACTGTCACGATGTGGCTGGCACCACGAAAGTGTTTCATTCTTCTGCAATGCTGCAATTTCTCTTGGTGTCAAAACTCTCTGAGAGCCACTTCCCAGAGTCACTAACTCTTCTCCAATGTAATTTAATGACTTTGTAAAACGATCACAACTTGCCATGGAACAGAAGAAGTCTTTGATTTCTGTGCTGGCGTCCTGAAGGGTAGCACTTCCTTGTCTTATTATTTTCTCATATGAAAAGAAATTCTTGAAAATCTGTAATGAAATTGACTGCGTACCAGAGTACATCTGCAACAGTCTGCTGTTCATGTCTTGAAAAACAAAGACTGAATTGGCCCACAAAAGCCCCCAGTTCCGGACACCTTCTGTAAGATGCGTCAACACATGGCAGTCGTACGAACAATGCTCGAGTCCATAGAGAGACGGTATCTGTGCTACAAACTGAACCAGACACAACTCTGCACAGTTGAGCTCATCCTGAGTGGCAAAGTGGGAGAGGAGGACGTGAAGGGCACAAGGAAGAAGCATCCAGTGCTTGTAGTACACTGCTGGCAAAACATTCCTCAGTATTACAGGAGAATAGAGGAGAGCAAATGCTCTCCACTCACAAGCTGTCCAATGCATCCTCTCACTGAGGCTCCTGGGACTTCGGCTGATTTCATTTGGTGGCTGGATCTCACACAAGGCTCTGTCCAGGTCGTTTAAATGCTCATCTGTCAAATGGAAGTCCTTGCTGGCATAAAGCGGGTCGAACCACAGATTGACGAACTGACGGACAACGCCCAGACAAAAACAGTGCATGTAATCTGGAACAAAGCCTTTGATAATGTCAAATGACGGCAAAAGAAACAGGAGACTTGGACCTTTAACCCCCATTTGACTCTGGTCATAACTATTTCCCATCACTAACTCAGCAAGTTGCACCGTTTCAGGCATGTGTCTCAGATCACAGCCGTCCATCTGTATCGGGTAAACTCTGGTAAAACCCCTGCCCTTTATAACCATCTCACCTTTGTGGTAGCAAAAACCACAACCAAATTCTTTGTTAAACGGCTCAAAGTTCTGCACCATTGCTCTTGCTATCGCATCACATGTGCATATTTTAACTGTTACCGTGGTGTGATGCTCCGAGCCGATCTCATCTTTCCAACAGAACCCTGCAGCAGACAGTTTCTGAAGCTCGTTAATGAACGGAGTCAAAAAACTCTGAACTTGTGGTTTTCCTTTGCCAAACCATAAAGTGTGCAACAGAACGTTTTTGCACCGTTCCACATACGGTAGTTCATTGATGGTACACAGGATGGGCCAGATGGAGTATTTTGAGGAGCTGAACACGGACGAGCCATCGCAGTTGAAGGTGAGTGTAATACTGCCGTCTTGTCTTTCACTCTTGTATTCGTTTCCAGTGTGGACATCAGAAAAGGAATCATCCCTCGTGAAATGCTTCCCAAGCTTTGAGTGGACGCGTGCAAGGAGGTTTCTTAGCTGAATTTCGAGCGGCATTACAAGGAAGTAGTAAGCCTTCAAGATCAGATATTTTCTGCTCAAGCTCTGCTGGCACACACTACACTCATTACCGGGATCCACACCAAGGTAGTTTGTACACCTGGGGCAATAAAAGTGAATCTCAGTCTTTCCATTGTAATCAGTCGAATGCTTTTTTAAAAAGCGAAGCGACTTTGGAACACATCCGGGTACCACCAAGTTTAGGAGGTGCAGGAGATCTCTGGATGCTGCTTTTGACAAGCCGTGCTTCACAATGAACGCCAGGAGGAGCAGGAGGAGGGCTCCCATTGTGACTGAGGAACCAGCATATATCTTCTTCTCTCCACAGAAAAACTGCTCCTAGTAACACAGGCCAGAAATATGCTTTAAAAGCTAAATGTAGTAGAAATGAACCAAAATGTCATCATTTCCATATGTAAAAAAATAACAAATGAAAAATACTAACTGTTGGATCTTCTTCTGTAGTTTCATCATCAGATGAAGCACAGCTCGTCGGTTCTTGGTGCTACAACATATAAGAGAACGAGATACAAAATGTGTATTGAGGCAGATGATGTTTCTTAAACAGAGTAGACGAGGTGAAGGCTGGCAGAAATCTAGAGGATATAGGTGCCAGGAACCTTCTTATAGCCCCTGCACAATTATGAGTGGGGAATTTTATTGTAGAGAGTATCTTACTATAATATAAAGCACCTGTAGGTGACTGTGGCTGTGATTTGGCACCATGTAAAAAAATTGAAATGAATTTAAATAAATTTAGCTTTTGTGAGCAACACATTTTGCAAGCTGTAATCCTGCCTCTTTCTACTAGGCATAGGACATTTAAACGTGACGATCTATGGATGTTATTTAAGTGGCAGCCTTCAGTCTATGAAAAAAGAAGAAGAAAAAAACAGACTCAGTCTCCTCAGACTGCCATGTTAAAACTTCCTGTATGCATATACGCTACCATTTCATGGTCTGGATCTACCTCTTTGGTTTCTGCTTTCCCAGCTGACAGATGACTGGCCTACGAGTCAAAAAAAAGATGGATGATGACCATCTCAATGGCATAATTTTAATATCCTTAAAATACTTTTCACTCAAGGCAGCTTCACATACCGTAGGATCTTCATCTTCGTCAGAATCAGATGAGTAACAATCTGTGTCCCCATCATTGTAGACTGTGTTATCTCTCGCAATATGCTGTCATGGATTGTAGCACAAAAACAGAATGAGGAACCTTTTTCATTTTAGAAGTATAAAAACTTCTAAACATATCAATAAACTACATATGCCGGATCCATGATTTAATCCCAATAATAATCCCATGTAATGTTTGACACCCCTACTTTACCATTACATGCTCTGAATCTCCTCTTCTGTCATCTGTAGGCCCAGCAGACACATGAGTGGCCTGAGATAAAGAAAATTATGATTTCTAAGCATGATATGATCACATTCAACGTTTATATATAATCACCATAGGATGTTTTGTATCTTCAGTATTAGATACTATTGTCTCCAAGTACTCCAACTAACTAATGGCCTCAATAAGAAATTTCATTCACCACCTTTTGACAACAGCTGTACTACAGTTAGGTCCATAAATACTTGGATAGAGATAACTTTTTTTTTTCTAATTTTGGCTCTGTATATTACCACAATGAATTTTAAATGAAACAACTGAGTTGCAGTTGAAGTGCAGACTTTCAGCTTTAATTCAATGGGTTGAACAAAATGATTACAAAAAAAAATGTCAGGAACTAAAGCACTTTTTAACACAATCCCTTCATTTCCAGGGTTCGAAAGTAATTGTAATTAAATAACCTAAAATATAATGTTCATTTTTTTCCCTTTTTAATCCTCTGCCAGGCCTTTACTGCAGTGGCTTTCAGTTGCTGTTTGTTTTTGGCTTTTCTGTCTGAAGTTTAGTAAGGTTAGGTTAAGATCAGGTGACTGACTTGGCCATTCAAGGATATTCCACTTCTTTGCTTAAAAAAAAAACTCCCTTTGGCTGCATGTTTTAGGTCGTTTTCCATCTGTATTATGAAACAGCGCCCAATCAATTTGACTGCATCTAGCTGGATTTGAGCAGACAGTATGTCTCTGAACACCTCCAAATTAATTCGGTTGCTTCTGTCCTGTGTCACATCATCAATAAACACTAGTGTCCCTGTGCCACTGGCAGCCATGCATGCCCAAGCCATCACAATTACTCCGCCGTGCTTTACAGATGATGTGGTGTGCTTTGGATCATGAGCTGTTCCACACCTTCTCCATACTTTTTTCTTGCCATCATTCTGGTAGATGTTGATCTTGGTTTCATGTGCCCAAAAAATATTTTCCCAGAACTGTGCTGCCTTTTTTTGATGGTTTTTTTTTTGTTTTTTGTTTAGCAAATTCCAGTCTAGCCTTTCTATTCTTGAGGCTTATGAGTGGCGCCTTTATTTACTTTCATGCAGTCTTGTCTTTATGGTAGACGTTGATATGGATACGCCTACCTCCTGGAGAGTGTTGTTCACTTGGTTGGCTGTTGTGAAGGAGTTTCTCGTCACCACGGAAATGATTCTGTGATCATCCACCACTGTTGTCTTCTGTAGCCGTATAGGGGTTTTTTTTTTGCGTTGCTGAGTTCATCAGTGCTTTCTTTCTTTCTTAAGATTACGACACTGTAGATTTTGCCACTCTGACTGTTTTAGCCATTGCTCGAATGGGTTGTTTCTGTTTTTGCAGCTTACAGATGGCTTGTTTCAACTGCATGGAGAGCTCCTTTGACCGCATGTTGTCTGCTCACAGAAAAATCTTCCAAATGCAAACATCACACCACAAATAAACTCCAGGTCTTTCATCTGCTTAATTGACATTAATGACATAATGAAATTGCCCACACCTGCATATGAAATAGCCTTTGAGTCAATTGTCAAATTACTTTTGGTTCTTTTAAAAAGAGGTGGGACATATTAGGAGCTGAAACTCCTAAACCCTTCATCCAATTTAAATGTGATACCCTCAAATGAAACCTGAGAGTCTACACATTATTTCCATGTTCATTATATAACTATAGATGGAATATGTTTCAGTAAACGGGTAAAAAAACAAAAAAACAAACTTGTGTCAGTGTCCAAATATACATGGACCACTCTGTGTATTTCACATGTATCTAGAGTGGCCAGGGAGGATAAATAAGCTTCTTCAAAAACTTCCATGACTGCTCCTATAAAAAGATGAAAAATGCACTTGATTTAAATCTGGTTGCTTATTTTATTTTCTCCCTAGAAGTGTGACACTGGACAAAGAAGCTTGTTTGGTTTGTGCACAAAATTTAAATCAGTTATGTTTACTCCCTTTTTGCACATTTTTACTCTATTCTTGCGGCCAATGTTATAGCCTCTCTGGATTTTAAGTAATTTTGGATTCTTCTTTTTCTAAACCTTAAAAATTCTCAAAACGATAATTTACCGTTTGATGGTCTGAATCTGTTCTATCATCTGCTGGCCCAGCAGACCCATGATGAGCCTAGAAGACAGGACTTTGTTATAAACATCTTCATATGATCATTTTAATATTGTGAAAGAAAAAGCATTTCATTTACTGTAAGGCTCACATATACGGGTGCTACTTCAGTATCAGATGAGCGGAAATATATAATCTCGACATGAATGTGACGTTACAGTCTTTCTGATCATTAACTGTAAAATAACATTTAATTTTTTTTCTAAGGTTTAATAATTCTTATTATATAGTATCAGTATTAAGATATTTTACCTTTTTATGGTTTGAATCTCCTCTTCTGTTACCTTTTGGCTCAGTAGAGCCATGACCAGCCTGAGAGACACAAAAAGATAAATTAAGGAATCTACACATATTTGGTAATTTAAAGATGTGAAACATCAATTTGCAGCTGCCAGTGATTTTTAACAGGAGTATTATCATTGTTGTGGTTGACAAGCCTCATGCATCACTATTTGTGATCATGAATCTTTTCCTGTCCTCTATGTGGTCTGTCTTGTCCTCAGTGTTTTACTTTCAGTTATGCCTGTGCGTTTGTCTCTCTGCTTGTTCTATGTCCTAATTGTCTAGCTGGTGTTGTCATGTCTACGTCTCTCCATGTTTCCGGTTTTATTTAGAAAAATCTGGTGTTTCCATGTTTAATGTGTATAGTTGTACGTTCCCTGTGGTGTCATTATGTTTATTCCAGTCAGTTGTTTCCCCATGTGTTTCCACTTCCCCTGATCACCTCCTGTGTGTATTTAGTCTGTGTTTTCATTTAGTTTTGTCAGGTTGTCTGTTTTCCTTCTCCCCGTCATTTCAGGTTTCCAATGTCTTTATGATTCTGTGATTCTGAGCGGTGTTTTGTTATTGGACTTCTGTGCAAATCACAGTTTGGCCATAACGAACACCTTGTTCAAACACAAGAGTGTCCATAAGTGCACGTGGCACCAGGACGCTCTAGGCCGCAGGTCGATGATCAATTTTGTAATCGTATCACCAGACCTGCGACCAAATGTTCTGGACACTCGGGTAAAGAGAGGGGCTGAGCTGTCAACTGATCACCACCTGGTGGTGAGTTGGATCAGGTGGCAGGGGAGGACGCTGGACAGACCTGGTGCACCTAAAAGCGTAGTGAGGGTGTGCTGGGAACGCTTAGCAGAGGCCCCAGTCCGTGAGATCTTCAACGCACACCTCTGGCAGAGCTTCAACAGCATTCCGAGGGAGACTGGGGACATTGAGTCTGAATGGACCATGTTCAGCATCTCCATTGCCGAAGCTGCTGCTTTGAGCTGCGGCCACAAGGTGGTTGGTGCCTGTCGTGGTGGTAACCCCCGAACCAATTGGTGGACACAAGAGGTGAAGGGAGCCACCAGGCTGAAGAAGGAGTCCTATCGGGCTTGGTTAGCCTGTGGGACTTCGGAGGCAGCTGACAGGTACCGACAGGCCAAGCAAAATGCGGCTCGGTCAGTGGCTGAAGCAAAAACTCAGGTGTGGGAGGAGTTCGGAGAGGCCATGGAAAAAGACTTTCGGACTGCCTCGAAGAGATTCTGGCAAACCGTCAGGCGTCTCAGTAGGGGAAAGCGGTGCTCTACCTGCACTGTGTATAGTGCTGGCGGAGCGCTGCTGACTTCGACTGAGAAAATTGTCGGGCGGTGGAAGGAATACTTCAAGGACCTCCTTAATCCCATTGACACGTCTTACGAGGAGGAAGCAGAGTCTGGGGATGAGGGGGATGACCCGCCAATTTCCGAGGGTGAGGTCACTGAGGCAGTTAAACAACTCCTTGGTGGCAGAGCCCCTGGTGTGGATGAGGTCCGCCCCGAGTTCCTGAAGGCTCTGGACATTGTAGGGCTGTCCTGGCTGACACGCCTCTACAATGTTGCGTGGAGATCAGGGGCAGTACCCCTGGACTGGCAGACCGGGGTGGTGGTCCCCATCTTTAAGAAGGGGGACCAGAGGGTGTGTTCCAACTACAGGGGGATCACACTCCTCAGCCTTCCTGGGAAAGTCTATGCCAGGGTGCTGGAAAGGAGAGTTCGTCCACTAATCGAACCTCAGATACAGGAGGAACGATGCGGTTTTCGTCCTGGTCATGGAACACTGGACCAGCTCTTTATCCTCTCAAGGATACTTGAGGGCGCATGGGAGTTTGCCCAACCAGTCTACATGTGTTTTGTGAACTTGGAGAAGGCATTTGACCGTGTCCCTCGGGGTGTCCTGTGGGAGGTGCTGCGGGAGTATGGGGTGTCTGGCCCATTGCTACGGGCCATTTGATCCCTATACAACCGGTGCAAGAGCTTGGTTCGCATTGCCGGCAATAAGTCGGACTCGTTCCCGGTGGGTGATGCGTTCCACCAGGGCTGCCCTTTGTCTCCGGTTCTGTTCATAATTTTTATGGACAGGATTTCTAGGCGCAGCCAAGTGGTGGAGGGCTTTCACTTTGGTGGCCTCAGAATCTCATCTCTGCTTTTCGCGGATGATGTGGTTCTGTTGGCTTCATCGGGTGAGGGCCTCCAGCTCGCACTGGAACAGTTCGCAGCCGAGTGTGAAGCAGCGGGAATGAGGATCAGCACCTCCAAATCTGAAGCCACAGTTCTCAGTCGGAAAAGGGTGGAGTGCCCACTCCGGGTCGGGGATGAGTTCCTGCCCCAAGTGGAGGAGTTCAAGTATCTCGGGGTCTTGTTCACGAGTGATGGGAGAAGGGAGCCGGAGATCGACAGACGGATTGGTGCTGCGGCCGCAGTGATGCAGACGCTGCACTGGTCCGTTGTGGTGAAGAGAGAGCTGAGTGTAAAAGCGAAGCTCTCAATTTACCGGTCGATCTACGCCCCTACCCTAACCTATGGCCACGAGCTGTGGATAGTGACTGAAAGAACGAGATTGCGGATACAAGAAGCGGAAATGAGCTTCCTCCAAAGGGTGGCTGGCCTCTCCCTTAGAGATAGGGTGAGAAGTTAAGCTAGAGGAGGTGGCTGGAGAGAGCGAGGTCTGGGCTTCTCTGCTTAGGCTGCTGCCCCCGCGACCCGGCCCCGGATAAAGCGGAAGAAGATGGATATACGGATGGATGGATGGAGTTGTTATAGCCAATGCTAGTTTTTTCAGTTTAGGTTTTAGTTTCGTAATAAAGGCTTGCCTTTTGTTTAACCAGTAAGTAGTTTTCTTTCGTGTTCTGCTTTTGGGTCCGTTCCTTTAACCCCCCGGAGTTCCCCACCGTGACAACTGCTGTTACCAAAAAATCTACGGCGGGATAATAATGGCCGACCAAAATATAAGTCAGTTAGAGTTAGATAAAGCACATTCCTTCAGTGTTAAAAGTGGGGCTGCACCTATTGATTCCTTAGTAACTGAGGATTTTATCAATTATTCCATCAATTAAATGACTTATCGGATAAGAAATACTTTTGTCTCGGCAATAGTGAATATTCAAACGAATAAAAAAATAAAACAAACTGCTCCTTAGTTTCCATTTTACAAGTTACAATGTTTTAACAGTTGAACTCACTTTAACTAACAGTTTATGAAGGAAACATTTTATGAAACGTTAACAAAATAATTAATCACAATACAATATAATAAAGCATCAATACAACCCAAACAAGGCCATCAAATAAAATAGTTTCGGTCTTACTGGAAGACTTATATTAATAAAGAGCTCTGACAGTGTTGTCTCCTGGATGAGGCAGATTTGGTGTGTCTTAACGTGTTTGTGTGTGTGTTTGAGCATTTAACGCAGCATATCAGCATTTTCATTTATGTAATATAATTTATATTTATATTAACCTACATTAGGAATCACTCTGGCAGAAAGTGGGACTAATTTAACCATCATGTCACACTGAGTTAAGAGTGTACATATGCTTTTATTTTGACCTCTGTGGATTTGCTGTAGATTTTGTCACTGTTTAAAACAAACAGCGCTGGGTGGGAGGTTCTGAAAGGTTCTCTTTTCTTCACGTTGGAGCTCGTTTTCTAGTAAAGGTTAACGGCGCTTATAGGAACAGCGCTCCACCTGAGCTAATGGCTCCATCTCTCTGCTCTCTGCCGGGTGTGCAGATCCCATAAAAAACTATGACAGCATCATCTTCACTGCTGCCGGTGTGTTACCAGTCTTTTTTCGTTGAAAACATGGGGACTGCCTGCATTAATGTTGTAAAGCTTTTTATTCACACGTATGCTCCCAGATGCATCTTCTCCTGCAGGTCTATTTTAGTTGCAAACGTGGGAGAAACCCTCGCCTTTATAAGTTGAGATCTACGCAGTCGTGCATTAATTTAAATGAAGCAACGAAGCAAAAAAATAAAAAATGAATAAAATAATAAATAATTAAATAAATAAGATGCGTCGAAGATGTTTTATGTATTATTTTTGTGATCCAGTTATTTTAATCAACTCGATGACTCGCTGCAGCCCCGCAGAGGTGCCTTTATGCACGCATGGCTGCACGATTTACTTTTTGCAGACTGATTATTAAGGTTACCTCGTTGATGATCTTTGTCTTTGCAGACGTCTTTGTAGGGCGTCCACTTCTCGGCAGAGTAGCCACAGTATTGAATCGTCTCCATTTATGCACAATCTCCCTGACTGTGGAGAGATGAATACCTAAAGTGCGTGCTATTATTTTATACCCTTTTCCAGTTTTGTGCAAATCAACAATTTTGGCTCGTAAATCTTCTGAGAGCTCCTTTTTACGAGGCATGATTCACATGAACAGGAATATCCATCAATAAAAACATTTGAATATATTTGTTGAGGGATTCAGCCACCAGGAAGCGCTCCCTCTGCACCGGAAGTGTGGACTTTTTCCTCATTATTAAAAAAACAAAAAACAAAAAACAGGACAAAAAGAAACAACTTTCTTTGGGATTCTGACAACCTAATAATTTGTTAAAACAACACAGTATGAACTGCAAAGGTTATGATAACCAGAGATAAGAAACTTGCACTCTTTTAAATTCCAGCCTTCTTGACTGCTATAAATTAACCAGAGCAGGTCAGTGATTTAATGTAGTCTCTATTTGAGGTTCACTCTAAGGAATCAAAATATGTAAAAAAAAAAAAAAAAAAGAAAAGAAAGAAAGAAAAAAAGAAAAAAAAAGAAAAAAGAAAAAAAAAAGAAAATCATGAAATTTCAAACTTTTTCCAACAAATGAATAGGAAATCTTGTCAAGATTTCTGCAGGGTTGGAAGGATGATGTCTGGTCTTCCAGCAGTCAGTTTCTGGAGAACTTTCGCCTCATAAGTCCTAAGAACATCCCAGAACATTTATTGGTTTGATGCACACTTCTAACTTGTGTTAATTTTGTTGCCACCATATTTTACTATGATGGTGTATGGTTGGGTTCCATATTGAAGGAGAAAAGTGACTTAAACTCAAGCAGCACCCACTGGGCAGAGCATTGTGTTGTTAAATGAAGTGTATCCTGTAAAAATCTCCCACTTTAATAACACCACCATCACCATATTTCCGTAACAATGCTTTTAAAAATGACGTCAAGAAAACTCCAGCATCTTTACCTTTGTCATACAAATGTTGTTCTAAACACAAATACCTCAAACTAAGATTTTCCCCAAACCTGTGTCCATCTTCTTTCCTTTTCTTTTCTTCCCCTTTGTTGGTATTAGATCCACAGTAGACAATGAGATTAACATCTTACTGATAGGAGTGCCCTGAGTGGCTCAGTGAACAACTCATCATGAGGACAAGAAGAAGAAGCATCAGCAGTTCCCCTGGGAACAATGACAGGAGACAACCCGGAGTGTCTGCAGACTCACAGTGAAAGGAGGAAGGCGAGGCTGGGTTCAAGAAAACACAAAACAGGAATTTCACAGTGTGTGATAGACAAGACACAAACGTAGTACACAGTAAACAGCCTGTGGACTGACTTAATGGTCATTAATGCGATCTGACATTCATCTTAGTCACAATACAAACACAATAGGTTGACAACAGAGACAAAAATTTTTTCATGTTTTCAAGTATTGGATAATTCTAGTGTTGGTGGAAGAACTGAATCTTAGATGGCCAAACCTTTTGTCAGGATAATCTTGTTTGTACAGTGTTGTGAAAAGGTATTTGACTCCTTCCTGATTTCATAGTTTTTTGCATATTTGTCTTGGATGTTAAAGATAATGAGACAGATTTAAATATTACGCCAAGATAACCTGAATAGTTCAAAATCGTTTTTCATTTATTAAGGTAAAAAAGCTATCCAAACCTGCCTGGCCCTGTGTGAAACAGTAATTACCCCCTAAAGATAATAACTGATTTTGAAACTTTTAAGACGTGTTTGTGATAACTGGCAATGAGTCTGTCACTTTGTTGTGGAGGAATTCTGGCCCACTTTTCTTTGCAGAATTGTTTTAATTCAGCTACAGATTTGCCCGAACAGCTTTGGTACACCTTGATTCTCAAACTCTCTCAGTGAATGGCTCTGTTGAGATCAATCTACAACTTTTTTACATGGGTTGTACTCTGATATTCTGAACTCTCCAAAATATGATTTTTTTAGGGGTTCCAGGGGGGTGAATCCTGTAATTGTAAAAAGAAGTCACATTCTACATTAGTCGATGGGGAAATAGCCCCAACTCCTCATGGACCAGTGCAGATCCATCTAATGACAACGATAATGATGGTGATTTTAAAGACTTATGGAATCCATAAAGCATGTGTGTGTCTGTCATTACAGCTAAATGAGAGAAACAAACAAAGATGTTCTGAAACTTAAGGCAATTTTTCAAAGATTCAAGTTTTTAATCAAAGCTGATATTAACAATTTGATGTTGAATAAAACAAACATGAAATTGAAGGACCTTCACTGGTAGTTTCTGCTACATACCAAACATATGTACAGGTGCACTTTAATGTACAACAAGAAAATTGCACAACTGAAAAAGATAATAATAAAATAGTATTTTTAATGCACTTTGTCCGGCTGGTGCAATAAGAGCATAAAGTAATGCAATACAGAGGTTGTGCTTATTGCATGTTTCGGTACTGCCCAGGGTTGTGTTGAATGTATCACCTGTTGGAAAATAGACAGCATGTTTTCTTATTTGAGTTATCTGATTTAATCAGGGGTTGTCAAAGTGGCGAAGGTTGGTTGGAGCATTTCCAACATTTCCAACCCAAGCTCAGAGAGGTCTGACATGAATCATAAATGACAGACTTTAATGTGTCTCAAACACAGGCATTCTCATGACATATAAGTGACCCACGTGTTCAATCATGAAGCATTTGGAAACAATGTCCTGGCATGTTATTGCACACAGTTCATTTGAGTTCCTCACTTTTACAAGGAATTTGGCGATGTTTGTGTTGATCTGTGTGTCCTGGATAGTTGGCTGTCTGGTTAGTCGCTGCAGCTGCTTGCAGAAAAAGACCAGTTCTCTGCACGAGCAGTCGGGCCTTCCTTCACAGCTGCAGGGTTTCGGTACAACGACCAAGGACTCCACCACAGCAAAGCAACTGCTTGTTTCTATTACTGAATTGTTTCTTTTTAATGTGCCACTACACTCCAAACTTGTAACCAGCATGTTCTTATAAACACAACGCTTATATTCAGTTACACTGTCACGATGTGGCTGGCACCACGAAAGTGTTTCATTCTTCTGCAATGCTGCAATTTCTCTTGGTGTCAAAACTCTCTGAGAGCCACTTCCCAGAGTCACTAACTCTTCTCCAATGTAATTTAATGACTTTGTAAAACGATCACAACTTGCCATGGAACAGAAGAAGTCTTTGATTTCTGTGCTGGCGTCCTGAAGGGTAGCACTTCCTTGTCTTATTATTTTCTCATATGAAAAGAAATTCTTGAAAATCTGTAATGAAATTGACTGCGTACCAGAGTACATCTGCAACAGTCTGCTGTTCATGTCTTGAAAAACAAAGACTGAATTGGCCCACAAAAGCCCCCAGTTCCGGACACCTTCTGTAAGATGCGTCAACACATGGCAGTCGTACGAACAATGCTCGAGTCCATAGAGAGACGGTATCTGTGCTACAAACTGAACCAGACACAACTCTGCACAGTTGAGCTCATCCTGAGTGGCAAAGTGGGAGAGGAGGACGTGAAGGGCACAAGGAAGAAGCATCCAGTGCTTGTAGTACACTGCTGGCAAAACATTCCTCAGTATTACAGGAGAATAGAGGAGAGCAAATGCTCTCCACTCACAAGCTGTCCAATGCATCCTCTCACTGAGGCTCCTGGGACTTCGGCTGATTTCATTTGGTGGCTGGATCTCACACAAGGCTCTGTCCAGGTCGTTTAAATGCTCATCTGTCAAATGGAAGTCCTTGCTGGCATAAAGCGGGTCGAACCACAGATTGACGAACTGACGGACAACGCCCAGACAAAAACAGTGCATGTAATCTGGAACAAAGCCTTTGATAATGTCAAATGACGGCAAAAGAAACAGGAGACTTGGACCTTTAACCCCCATTTGACTCTGGTCATAACTATTTCCCATCACTAACTCAGCAAGTTGCACCGTTTCAGGCATGTGTCTCAGATCACAGCCGTCCATCTGTATCGGGTAAACTCTGGTAAAACCCCTGCCCTTTATAACCATCTCACCTTTGTGGTAGCAAAAACCACAACCAAATTCTTTGTTAAACGGCTCAAAGTTCTGCACCATTGCTCTTGCTATCGCATCACATGTGCATATTTTAACTGTTACCGTGGTGTGATGCTCCGAGCCGATCTCATCTTTCCAACAGAACCCTGCAGCAGACAGTTTCTGAAGCTCGTTAATGAACGGAGTCAAAAAACTCTGAACTTGTGGTTTTCCTTTGCCAAACCATAAAGTGTGCAACAGAACGTTTTTGCACCGTTCCACATACGGTAGTTCATTGATGGTACACAGGATGGGCCAGATGGAGTATTTTGAGGAGCTGAACACGGACGAGCCATCGCAGTTGAAGGTGAGTGTAATACTGCCGTCTTGTCTTTCACTCTTGTATTCGTTTCCAGTGTGGACATCAGAAAAGGAATCATCCCTCGTGAAATGCTTCCCAAGCTTTGAGTGGACGCGTGCAAGGAGGTTTCTTAGCTGAATTTCGAGCGGCATTACAAGGAAGTAGTAAGCCTTCAAGATCAGATATTTTCTGCTCAAGCTCTGCTGGCACACACTACACTCATTACCGGGATCCACACCAAGGTAGTTTGTACACCTGGGGCAATAAAAGTGAATCTCAGTCTTTCCATTGTAATCAGTCGAATGCTTTTTTAAAAAGCGAAGCGACTTTGGAACACATCCGGGTACCACCAAGTTTAGGAGGTGCAGGAGATCTCTGGATGCTGCTTTTGACAAGCCGTGCTTCACAATGAACGCCAGGAGGAGCAGGAGGAGGGCTCCCATTGTGACTGAGGAACCAGCATATATCTTCTTCTCTCCACAGAAAAACTGCTCCTAGTAACACAGGCCAGAAATATGCTTTAAAAGCTAAATGTAGTAGAAATGAACCAAAATGTCATCATTTCCATATGTAAAAAAATAACAAATGAAAAATACTAACTGTTGGATCTTCTTCTGTAGTTTCATCATCAGATGAAGCACAGCTCGTCGGTTCTTGGTGCTACAACATATAAGAGAACGAGATACAAAATGTGTATTGAGGCAGATGATGTTTCTTAAACAGAGTAGACGAGGTGAAGGCTGGCAGAAATCTAGAGGATATAGGTGCCAGGAACCTTCTTATAGCCCCTGCACAATTATGAGTGGGGAATTTTATTGTAGAGAGTATCTTACTATAATATAAAGCACCTGTAGGTGACTGTGGCTGTGATTTGGCACCATGTAAAAAAATTGAAATGAATTTAAATAAATTTAGCTTTTGTGAGCAACACATTTTGCAAGCTGTAATCCTGCCTCTTTCTACTAGGCATAGGACATTTAAACGTGACGATCTATGGATGTTATTTAAGTGGCAGCCTTCAGTCTATGAAAAAAGAAGAAGAAAAAAACAGACTCAGTCTCCTCAGACTGCCATGTTAAAACTTCCTGTATGCATATACGCTACCATTTCATGGTCTGGATCTACCTCTTTGGTTTCTGCTTTCCCAGCTGACAGATGACTGGCCTACGAGTCAAAAAAAAGATGGATGATGACCATCTCAATGGCATAATTTTAATATCCTTAAAATACTTTTCACTCAAGGCAGCTTCACATACCGTAGGATCTTCATCTTCGTCAGAATCAGATGAGTAACAATCTGTGTCCCCATCATTGTAGACTGTGTTATCTCTCGCAATATGCTGTCATGGATTGTAGCACAAAAACAGAATGAGGAACCTTTTTCATTTTAGAAGTATAAAAACTTCTAAACATATCAATAAACTACATATGCCGGATCCATGATTTAATCCCAATAATAATCCCATGTAATGTTTGACACCCCTACTTTACCATTACATGCTCTGAATCTCCTCTTCTGTCATCTGTAGGCCCAGCAGACACATGAGTGGCCTGAGATAAAGAAAATTATGATTTCTAAGCATGATATGATCACATTCAACGTTTATATATAATCACCATAGGATGTTTTGTATCTTCAGTATTAGATACTATTGTCTCCAAGTACTCCAACTAACTAATGGCCTCAATAAGAAATTTCATTCACCACCTTTTGACAACAGCTGTACTACAGTTAGGTCCATAAATACTTGGATAGAGATAACTTTTTTTTTTCTAATTTTGGCTCTGTATATTACCACAATGAATTTTAAATGAAACAACTGAGTTGCAGTTGAAGTGCAGACTTTCAGCTTTAATTCAATGGGTTGAACAAAATGATTACAAAAAAAAATGTCAGGAACTAAAGCACTTTTTAACACAATCCCTTCATTTCCAGGGTTCGAAAGTAATTGTAATTAAATAACCTAAAATATAATGTTAATTTTTTTCCCTTTTTAATCCTCTGCCAGGCCTTTACTGCAGTGGCTTTCAGTTGCTGTTTGTTTTTGGCTTTTCTGTCTGAAGTTTAGTAAGGTTAGGTTAAGATCAGGTGACTGACTTGGCCATTCAAGGATATTCCACTTCTTTGCTTAAAAAAAAAACTCCCTTTGGCTGCATGTTTTAGGTCGTTTTCCATCTGTATTATGAAACAGCGCCCAATCAATTTGACTGCATCTAGCTGGATTTGAGCAGACAGTATGTCTCTGAACACCTCCAAATTAATTCGGTTGCTTCTGTCCTGTGTCACATCATCAATAAACACTAGTGTCCCTGTGCCACTGGCAGCCATGCATGCCCAAGCCATCACAATTACTCCGCCGTGCTTTACAGATGATGTGGTGTGCTTTGGATCATGAGCTGTTCCACACCTTCTCCATACTTTTTTCTTGCCATCATTCTGGTAGATGTTGATCTTGGTTTCATGTGCCCAAAAAATATTTTCCCAGAACTGTGCTGCCTTTTTTTGATGGTTTTTTTTTTGTTTTTTGTTTAGCAAATTCCAGTCTAGCCTTTCTATTCTTGAGGCTTATGAGTGGCGCCTTTATTTACTTTCATGCAGTCTTGTCTTTATGGTAGACGTTGATATGGATACGCCTACCTCCTGGAGAGTGTTGTTCACTTGGTTGGCTGTTGTGAAGGAGTTTCTCGTCACCACGGAAATGATTCTGTGATCATCCACCACTGTTGTCTTCTGTAGCTGTATAGGGGTTTTTTTTTTGCGTTGCTGAGTTCATCAGTGCTTTCTTTCTTTCTTAAGATTACGACACTGTAGATTTTGCCACTCTGACTGTTTTAGCCATTGCTCGAATGGGTTGTTTCTGTTTTTGCAGCTTACAGATGGCTTGTTTCAACTGCATGGAGAGCTCCTTTGACCGCATGTTGTCTGCTCACAGAAAAATCTTCCAAATGCAAACATCACACCACAAATAAACTCCAGGTCTTTCATCTGCTTAATTGACATTAATGACATAATGAAATTGCCCACACCTGCATATGAAATAGCCTTTGAGTCAATTGTCAAATTACTTTTGGTTCTTTTAAAAAGAGGTGGGACATATTAGGAGCTGAAACTCCTAAACCCTTCATCCAATTTAAATGTGATACCCTCAAATGAAACCTGAGAGTCTACACATTATTTCCATGTTCATTATATAACTATAGATGGAATATGTTTCAGTAAACGGGTAAAAAAACAAAAAAACAAACTTGTGTCAGTGTCCAAATATACATGGACCACTCTGTGTATTTCACATGTATCTAGAGTGGCCAGGGAGGATAAATAAGCTTCTTCAAAAACTTCCATGACTGCTCCTATAAAAAGATGAAAAATGCACTTGATTTAAATCTGGTTGCTTATTTTATTTTCTCCCTAGAAGTGTGACACTGGACAAAGAAGCTTGTTTGGTTTGTGCACAAAATTTAAATCAGTTATGTTTACTCCCTTTTTGCACATTTTTACTCTATTCTTGCGGCCAATGTTATAGCCTCTCTGGATTTTAAGTAATTTTGGATTCTTCTTTTTCTAAACCTTAAAAATTCTCAAAACGATAATTTACCGTTTGATGGTCTGAATCTGTTCTATCATCTGCTGGCCCAGCAGACCCATGATGAGCCTAGAAGACAGGACTTTGTTATAAACATCTTCATATGATCATTTTAATATTGTGAAAGAAAAAGCATTTCATTTACTGTAAGGCTCACATATACGGGTGCTACTTCAGTATCAGATGAGCGGAAATATATAATCTCGACATGAATGTGACGTTACAGTCTTTCTGATCATTAACTGTAAAATAACATTTAATTTTTTTTCTAAGGTTTAATAATTCTTATTATATAGTATCAGTATTAAGATATTTTACCTTTTTATGGTTTGAATCTCCTCTTCTGTTACCTTTTGGCTCAGTAGAGCCATGACCAGCCTGAGAGACACAAAAAGATAAATTAAGGAATCTACACATATTTGGTAATTTAAAGATGTGAAACATCAATTTGCAGCTGCCAGTGATTTTTAACAGGAGTATTATCATTGTTGTGGTTGACAAGCCTCATGCATCACTATTTGTGATCATGAATCTTTTCCTGTCCTCTATGTGGTCTGTCTTGTCCTCAGTGTTTTACTTTCAGTTATGCCTGTGCGTTTGTCTCTCTGCTTGTTCTATGTCCTAATTGTCTAGCTGGTGTTGTCATGTCTACGTCTCTCCATGTTTCCGGTTTTATTTAGAAAAATCTGGTGTTTCCATGTTTAATGTGTATAGTTGTACGTTCCCTGTGGTGTCATTATGTTTATTCCAGTCAGTTGTTTCCCCATGTGTTTCCACTTCCCCTGATCACCTCCTGTGTGTATTTAGTCTGTGTTTTCATTTAGTTTTGTCAGGTTGTCTGTTTTCCTTCTCCCCGTCATTTCAGGTTTCCAATGTCTTTATGATTCTGTGATTCTGAGCGGTGTTTTGTTATTGGACTTCTGTGCAAATCACAGTTTGGCCATAACGAACACCTTGTTCAAACACAAGAGTGTCCATAAGTGCACGTGGCACCAGGACGCTCTAGGCCGCAGGTCGATGATCAATTTTGTAATCGTATCACCAGACCTGCGACCAAATGTTCTGGACACTCGGGTAAAGAGAGGGGCTGAGCTGTCAACTGATCACCACCTGGTGGTGAGTTGGATCAGGTGGCAGGGGAGGACGCTGGACAGACCCGGTGCACCTAAAAGCGTAGTGAGGGTGTGCTGGGAACGCTTAGCAGAGGCCCCAGTCCGTGAGATCTTCAACGCACACCTCTGGCAGAGCTTCAACAGCATTCCGAGGGAGACTGGGGACATTGAGTCTGAATGGACCATGTTCAGCATCTCCATTGCCGAAGCTGCTGCTTTGAGCTGCGGCCACAAGGTGGTTGGTGCCTGTCGTGGTGGTAACCCCCGAACCAATTGGTGGACACAAGAGGTGAAGGGAGCCACCAGGCTGAAGAAGGAGTCCTATCGGGCTTGGTTAGCCTGTGGGACTTCGGAGGCAGCTGACAGGTACCGACAGGCCAAGCAAAATGCGGCTCGGTCAGTGGCTGAAGCAAAAACTCAGGTGTGGGAGGAGTTCGGAGAGGCCATGGAAAAAGACTTTCGGACTGCCTCGAAGAGATTCTGGCAAACCGTCAGGCGTCTCAGTAGGGGAAAGCGGTGCTCTACTTGCACTGTGTATAGTGCTGGCGGAGCGCTGCTGACTTCGACTGAGAAAATTGTCGGGCGGTGGAAGGAATACTTCAAGGACCTCCTTAATCCCATTGACACGTCTTACGAGGAGGAAGCAGAGTCTGGGGATGAGGGGGATGACCCGCCAATTTCCGAGGGTGAGGTCACTGAGGCAGTTAAACAACTCCTTGGTGGCAGAGCCCCTGGTGTGGATGAGGTCCGCCCCGAGTTCCTGAAGGCTCTGGACATTGTAGGGCTGTCCTGGCTGACACGCCTCTACAATGTTGCGTGGAGATCAGGGGCAGTACCCCTGGACTGGCAGACCGGGGTGGTGGTCCCCATCTTTAAGAAGGGGGACCAGAGGGTGTGTTCCAACTACAGGGGGATCACACTCCTCAGCCTTCCTGGGAAAGTCTATGCCAGGGTGCTGGAAAGGAGAGTTCGTCCACTAATCGAACCTCAGATACAGGAGGAACGATGCGGTTTTCGTCCTGGTCATGGAACACTGGACCAGCTCTTTATCCTCTCAAGGATACTTGAGGGCGCATGGGAGTTTGCCCAACCAGTCTACATGTGTTTTGTGAACTTGGAGAAGGCATTTGACCGTGTCCCTCGGGGTGTCCTGTGGGAGGTGCTGCGGGAGTATGGGGTGTCTGGCCCATTGCTACGGGCCATTTGATCCCTATACAACCGGTGCAAGAGCTTGGTTCGCATTGCCGGCAATAAGTCGGACTCGTTCCCGGTGGGTGATGCGTTCCACCAGGGCTGCCCTTTGTCACGATTCTGTTCAGAATTTTTATGGACAGGATTTCTAGGCGCAGCCAAGTGGTGGAGGGCTTTCACTTTGGTGGCCTCAGAATCTCATCTCTGCTTTTCGCGGATGATGTGGTTCTGTTGGCTTCATCGGGTGAGGGCCTCCAGCTCGCACTGGAACAGTTCGCAGCCGAGTGTGAAGCAGCGGGAATGAGGATCAGCACCTCCAAATCTGAAGCCACAGTTCTCAGTCGGAAAAGGGTGGAGTGCCCACTCCGGGTCGGGGATGAGTTCCTGCCCCAAGTGGAGGAGTTCAAGTATCTCGGGGTCTTGTTCACGAGTGATGGGAGAAGGGAGCCGGAGATCGACAGACGGATTGGTGCTGCGGCCGCAGTGATGCAGACGCTGCACTGGTCCGTTGTGGTGAAGAGAGAGCTGAGTGTAAAAGCGAAGCTCTCAATTTACCGGTCGATCTACGCCCCTACCCTAACCTATGGCCACGAGCTGTGGATAGTGACTGAAAGAACGAGATTGCGGATACAAGAAGCGGAAATGAGCTTCCTCCAAAGGGTGGCTGGCCTCTCCCTTAGAGATAGGGTGAGAAGTTAAGCTAGAGGAGGTGGCTGGAGAGAGCGAGGTCTGGGCTTCTCTGCTTAGGCTGCTGCCCCCGCGACCCGGCCCCGGATAAAGCGGAAGAAGATGGATATACGGATGGATGGATGGAGTTGTTATAGCCAATGCTAGTTTTTTCAGTTTAGGTTTTAGTTTCGTAATAAAGGCTTGCCTTTTGTTTAACCAGTAAGTAGTTTTCTTTCGTGTTCTGCTTTTGGGTCCGTTCCTTTAACCCCCCGGAGTTCCCCACCGTGACAACTGCTGTTACCAAAAAATCTACGGCGGGATAATAATGGCCGACCAAAATATAAGTCAGTTAGAGTTAGATAAAGCACATTCCTTCAGTGTTAAAAGTGGGGCTGCACCTATTGATTCCTTAGTAACTGAGGATTTTATCAATTATTCCATCAATTAAATGACTTATCGGATAAGAAATACTTTTGTCTCGGCAATAGTGTATATTCAAACGAATAAAAAAATAAAACAAACTGCTCCTTAGTTTCCATTTTACAAGTTACAATGTTTTAACAGTTGAACTCACTTTAACTAACAGTTTATGAAGGAAACATTTTATGAAACGTTAACAAAATAATTAATCACAATACAATATAATAAAGCATCAATACAACCCAAACAAGGCCATCAAATAAAATAGTTTCGGTCTTACTGGAAGACTTATATTAATAAAGAGCTCTGACAGTGTTGTCTCCTGGATGAGGCAGATTTGGTGTGTCTTAACGTGTTTGTGTGTGTGTTTGAGCATTTAACGCAGCATATCAGCATTTTCATTTATGTAATATAATTTATATTTATATTAACCTACATTAGGAATCACTCTGGCAGAAAGTGGGACTAATTTAACCATCATGTCACACTGAGTTAAGAGTGTACATATGCTTTTATTTTGACCTCTGTGGATTTGCTGTAGATTTTGTCACTGTTTAAAACAAACAGCGCTGGGTGGGAGGTTCTGAAAGGTTCTCTTTTCTTCACGTTGGAGCTCGTTTTCTAGTAAAGGTTAACGGCGCTTATAGGAACAGCGCTCCACCTGAGCTAATGGCTCCATCTCTCTGCTCTCTGCCGGGTGTGCAGATCCCATAAAAAACTATGACAGCATCATCTTCACTGCTGCCGGTGTGTTACCAGTCTTTTTTCGTTGAAAACATGGGGACTGCCTGCATTAATGTTGTAAAGCTTTTTATTCACACGTATGCTCCCAGATGCATCTTCTCCTGCAGGTCTGATTTTAGTTGCAAACGTGGGAGAAACCCTCGCCTTTATAAGTTGAGATCTACGCAGTCGTGCATTAATTTAAATGAAGCAACGAAGCAAAAAAATAAAAAATGAATAAAAAAATAAATAATTAAATAAATAAGATGCGTCGAAGATGTTTTATGTATTATTTTTGTGATCCAGTTATTTTAATCAACTCGATGACTCGCTGCAGCCCCGCAGAGGTGCCTTTATGCACGCATGGCTGCACGATTTACTTTTTGCAGACTGATTATTAAGGTTACCTCGTTGATGATCTTTGTCTTTGCAGACGTCTTTGTAGGGCGTCCACTTCTCGGCAGAGTAGCCACAGTATTGAATCGTCTCCATTTATGCACAATCTCCCTGACTGTGGAGAGATGAATACCTAAAGTGCGTGCTATTATTTTATACCCTTTTCCAGTTTTGTGCAAATCAACAATTTTGGCTCGTAAATCTTCTGAGAGCTCCTTTTTACGAGGCATGATTCACATGAACAGGAATATCCATCAATAAAAACATTTGAATATATTTGTTGAGGGATTCAGCCACCAGGAAGCGCTCCCTCTGCACCGGAAGTGTGGACTTTTTCCTCATTATTAAAAAAACAAAAAACAAAAAACAGGACAAAAAGAAACAACTTTCTTTGGGATTCTGACAACCTAATAATTTGTTAAAACAACACAGTATGAACTGCAAAGGTTATGATAACCAGAGATAAGAAACTTGCACTCTTTTAAATTCCAGCCTTCTTGACTGCTATAAATTAACCAGAGCAGGTCAGTGATTTAATGTAGTCTCTATTTGAGGTTCACTCTAAGGAATCAAAATATGTAAAAAAAAAAAAAAAAAGAAAGAAAAAAAAAAGAAAAAAAAAAGAAAAAAGAAAAAAAAAAGAAAATCATGAAATTTCAAACTTTTTCCAACAAATGAATAGGAAATCTTGTCAAGATTTCTGCAGGGTTGGAAGGATGATGTCTGGTCTTCCAGCAGTCAGTTTCTGGAGAACTTTCGCCTCATAAGTCCTAAGAACATCCCAGAACATTTATTGGTTTGATGCACACTTCTAACTTGTGTTAATTTTGTTGCCACCATATTTTACTATGATGGTGTATGGTTGGGTTCCATATTGAAGGAGAAAAGTGACTTAAACTCAAGCAGCACCCACTGGGCAGAGCATTGTGTTGTTAAATGAAGTGTATCCTGTAAAAATCTCCCACTTTAATAACACCACCATCACCATATTTCCGTAACAATGCTTTTAAAAATGACGTCAAGAAAACTCCAGCATCTTTACCTTTGTCATACAAATGTTGTTCTAAACACAAATACCTCAAACTAAGATTTTCCCCAAACCTGTGTCCATCTTCTTTCCTTTTCTTTTCTTCCCCTTTGTTGGTATTAGATCCACAGTAGACAATGAGATTAACATCTTACTGATAGGAGTGCCCTGAGTGGCTCAGTGAACAACTCATCATGAGGACAAGAAGAAGAAGCATCAGCAGTTCCCCTGGGAACAATGACAGGAGACAACCCGGAGTGTCTGCAGACTCACAGTGAAAGGAGGAAGGCGAGGCTGGGTTCAAGAAAACACAAAACAGGAATTTCACAGTGTGTGATAGACAAGACACAAACGTAGTACACAGTAAACAGCCTGTGGACTGACTTAATGGTCATTAATGCGATCTGACATTCATCTTAGTCACAATACAAACACAATAGGTTGACAACAGAGACAAAATTTTTTTCATGTTTTCAAGTATTGGATAATTCTAGTGTTGGTGGAAGAACTGAATCTTGTAGATGGCCAAACCTTTTGTCAGGATAATCTTGTTTGTACAGTGTTGTGAAAAGGTATTTGACTCCTTCCTGATTTCATAGTTTTTTGCATATTTGTCTTGGATGTTAAAGATAATGAGACAGATTTAAATATTACGCCAAGATAACCTGAATAGTTCAAAATCGTTTTTCATTTATTAAGGTAAAAAAGCTATCCAAACCTGCCTGGCCCTGTGTGAAACAGTAATTACCCCCTAAAGATAATAACTGATTTTGAAACTTTTAAGACGTGTTTGTGATAACTGGCAATGAGTCTGTCACTTTGTTGTGGAGGAATTCTGGCCCACTTTTCTTTGCAGAATTGTTTTAATTCAGCTACAGATTTGCCCGAACAGCTTTGGTACACCTTGATTCTCAAACTCTCTCAGTGAATGGCTCTGTTGAGATCAATCTACAACTTTTTTACATGGGTTGTACTCTGATATTCTGAACTCTCCAAAATATGATTTTTTTAGGGGTTCCAGGGGGGTGACTCCTGTGATTGTAAAAAGAAGTCACATTCTACATTAGTCGATGGGGAAACAGCCCCAACTCCCCATGGACCAGTGCAGATCCATCTAATGACAACGATAATGATGGTGATTTTAAAGACTTATGGAATCCATAAAGCATGTGTGTGTCTGTCATTACAGCTAAATGAGAGAAACAAACAAAGATGTTCTGAAACTTAAGGCAATTTTTCAAAGATTCAAGTTTTTAATCAAAGCTGATATTAACAATTTGATGTTGAATAAAACAAACATGAAATTGAAGGACCTTCACTGGTAGTTTCTGCTACATACCAAACATATGTACAGGTGCACTTTAATGTACAACAAGAAAATTGCACAACTGAAAAAGATAATAATAAAATAGTATTTTTAATGCACTTTGTCCGGCTGGTGCAATAAGAGCATAAAGTAATGCAATACAGAGGTTGTGCTTATTGCATGTTTCGGTACTGCCCAGGGTTGTGTTGAATGTATCACCTGTTGGAAAATAGACAGCATGTTTTCTTATTTGAGTTATCTGATTTAATCAGGGGTTGTCAAAGTGGCGAAGGTTGGTTGGAGCATTTCCAACATTTCCAACCCAAGCTCAGAGAGGTCTGACATGAATCATAAATGACAGACTTTAATGTGTCTCAAACACAGGCATTCTCATGACATATAACTGACCCACGTGGTTAATCATGAAACATTTGGAAACAATGTCCTGGCATGTTATTGCACACAGTTCATTTGAGTTCCTCACTTTTACAAGGAATTTGGCGATGTTTGTGTTGATCTGTGTGTCCTGGATAGTTGGCTGTCTGGTTAGTCGCTGCAGCTGCTTGCAGAAAAAGACCAGTTCTCTGCACGAGCAGTCGGGCCTTCCTTCACAGCTGCAGGGTTTCGGTACAACGACCAAGGACTCCACCACAGCAAAGCAACTGCTTGTTTCTATTACTGAATTGTTTCTTTTTAATGTGCCACTGCACTCCAAACTAGTAACCAGCATGTTCTTATAAACACAACGCTTATATTCAGTTACACTGTCACGATGTGGCTGGCACCACGAAAGTGTTTCATTCTTCTGCAACGCTGCAATTTCTCTTGGTGTCAAAACTCTCTGAGAGCCACTTCCCAGAGTCACTAACTCTTCTCCAATGTAATTTAATGACTTTGTAAAACGATCACAACTTGCCATGGAACAGAAGAAGTCTTTGATTTCTGTGCTGGCGTCCTGAAGGGTAGCACTTCCTTGTCTTATTATTTTCTCATATGAAAAGAAATTCTTGAAAATCTGTAATGAAATTGACTGCGTACCAGAGTACATCTGCAACAGTCTGCTGTTCATGTCTTGAAAAACAAAGACTGAATTGGCCCACAAAAGCCCCCAGTTCCGGACACCTTCTGTAAGATGCGTCAACACATGGCAGTCGTACGAACAATGCTCGAGTCCATAGAGAGACGGTATCTGTGCTACAAACTGAACCAGACACAACTCTGCACAGTTGAGCTCATCCTGAGTGGCAAAGTGGGAGAGGAGGACGTGAAGGGCACAAGGAAGAAGCATCCAGTGCTTGTAGTACACTGCTGGCAAAACATTCCTCAGTATTACAGGAGAATAGAGGAGAGCAAATGCTCTCCACTCACAAGCTGTCCAATGCATCCTCTCACTGAGGCTCCTGGGACTTCGGCTGATTTCATTTGGTGGCTGGATCTCACACAAGGCTCTGTCCAGGTCGTTTAAATGCTCATCTGTCAAATGGAAGTCCTTGCTGGCATAAAGCGGGTCGAACCACAGATTGACGAACTGACGGACAACGCCCAGACAAAAACAGTGCATGTAATCTGGAACAAAGCCTTTGATGATGTCAAATGACGGCAAAAGAAACAGGAGACTTGGACCTTTAACCCCCATTTGACTCTGGTCATAACTATTTCCCATCACTAACTCAGCAAGTTGCACCGTTTCAGGCATGTGTCTCAGATCACAGCCATCCATCTGTATCGGGTAAACTCTGGTAAAACCCCTGCCCTTTATAACCATCTCACCTTTGTGGTAGCAAAAACCACAACCAAATTCTTTGTTGAACGGCTCAAAGTTCTGCACCATTGCTCTTGCTATCGCATCACATGTGCATATTTTAACTGTTACCGTGGTGTGATGCTCCGAGCCGATCTCATCTTTCCAACAGAACCCTGCAGCAGACAGTTTCTGAAGCTCGTTAATGAACGGAGTCAAAAAACTCTGAACTTGTGGTTTTCCTTTGCCAAACCATAAAGTGTGCAACAGAACGTTTTTGCACCGTTCCACATACGGTAGTTCATTGATGGTACACAGGATGGGCCAGATGGAGTATTTTGAGGAGCTGAACACGGGCGAGCCATCGCAGTTGAAGGTGAGTGTAATACTGCCGTCTTGTCTTTCACTCTTGTATTCGTTTCCAGTGTGGACATCAGAAAAGGAATCATCCCTCGTGAAATGCTTCCCAAGCTTTGAGTGGACGCGTGCAAGGAGGTTTCTTAGCTGAATTTCGAGCGGCATTACAAGGAAGTAGTAAGCCTTCAAGATCAGATATTTTCTGCTCAAGCTCTGCTGGCACACACTACACTCATTACCGGGATCCACACCAAGGTAGTTTGTACACCTGGGGCAATAAAAGTGAATCTCAGTCTTTCCATTGTAATCAGTCGAATGCTTTTTTAAAAAGCGAAGCGACTTTGGAACACATCCGGGTACCACCAAGTTTAGGAGGTGCAGGAGATCTCTGGATGCTGCTTTTGACAAGCCGTGCTTCACAATGAACGCCAGGAGGAGCAGGAGGAGGGCTCCCATTGTGACTGAGGAACCAGCATATATCTTCTTCTCTCCACAGAAAAACTGCTCCTAGTAACACAGGCCAGAAATATGCTTTAAAAGCTAAATGTAGTAGAAATGAACCAAAATGTCATCATTTCCATATGTAAAAAAATAACAAATGAAAAATACTAACTGTTGGATCTTCTTCTGTAGTTTCATCATCAGATGAAGCAGAGTTGGTCGCTCCTTGGTGCTACAACATAAAAGAGAAAGAGATATAAGCAGGTATATTATACGAAAAACCCTGCTGTTTTGCTCACATTTAAGCTCCTCTTCACCTACACATACAGTCTCCAAAATTAGAGCAAACTCCTAACCTCTAAATCCAAGCTGTGTCGGAGTCTTTGGCACAAATTCAGGTACATTTTCAGTCTGTGTTGAACTCCATCAGGTTTGCTCCTGTATCCAATCATATTTGGGACAAGTATGGGAAGGTTCTCATACTTTCCTGGGATGAGGAAGGTATCCCCTTTGAGAACTTAAGAATATAATCCACATTTCTTGCAGTTGAGGTGGTTCTGTTAGCTTCATGGAGCATGACCTTCAACATGCATTGCAGCAGCCTGTAGCTGAGTCTGAAATGTCCAAGATGAAATTTAGGACTCTAAATCTAAGGCCACGACTCTCTGCTGGAAAATGTTAGAATTCTGCCTTTTGGTTGGGGGAAAGATTGCTAAAGGTGAGGGTATTCAAGAAACTTGGGATCTTATTCACAACTGATCAGAAGGTAGAAAATGGATTCGACTGCTGGACTGGTGAAAAGGTAAGGAAAGGTTGCGAATACAAGTGGCCAAAATGATTTTCCTTCATAGGGTGGCTGACCTAAGCCTCAGAGATAGGATGAGGAGCTTGGAATAGAACCTCTGGTCCTTTGTGTCAAAAAGAGAAAGCTCCAGGAACAAAAACCAAAGCAAATGAAGAAGTGGAAAAAAACTGTCCTTCCTCCAGTGGCCACTTGAGACTGGGTTTAAACCCCCCCCCCCCCCCCCCCCACACACACACACACACACACACACCAGAATAGAGTCAATCCCCACAGATTTCTGGCAAAATGTCCAGAAATTATCATATTTACAGTCTGGTACAAAAAACTGTTTCCCATATCACATCATATTACACCCGTATGGGTGTATGTACATATGGGTGGATACACAGTAATTATTTCTGCATGTGCATATTTACCATTTCATGGTCCGGATCTCCTCCTCTGCTCTCTCCTATTCCAGCTGACAGATGACTGGCCTAAGAGTCAGAAAAGGATGACTGAGGAGCATCTTGATGTCATCATTTTGATATCGTTAATAAACCTACTTATCGTTACTTATTGTTGCTTCACATACCATAGGCTCTTCATCTTCATCAGATGAGTAGGAATCTGTGTTGCCATCACTACAGATGGTGTTTTCTTTCATAATAACCTATTGAGGATTTTAACAAGAAAACAGAACGAAGATGCTAACTGCCCCAAATTTCAATTCAATAAAGCACTTTGGTGGAATCTGATGAGATAGGAGTTTTGGATTGTGGATGTGCAGCCAACAGATTTGCAGCAACTGTGTGATGTTATTACATTCTATAATGAATTAGGGTGGTTCACAAAGTGGCTGGTGATCATATATGAAGTTCTGCAACATCACCTATGTAAAGGTGCAATCTACACTATCTGCTATTTTTTGATCCCTCCCTAAAAGGACTAGAGAGGTCAGCTTGAATGTAACTGCAGTCAAATCTAGATCAGACATGTTAATAATAATGAGATGGTATTTTTCTGTTTTTCCTATGCGGACTATGTCCATTCAGTGTCTCTTTAGATTTTAAAAGGTAAACAGAATGAAAGGTTCTTCTCTTTCCAAACAATGCTTAAACTGAAGGAACTTTACCATTTTATGGTCTGAACTTCCTCCTCTGATATCTGACGGTCCAGCCTGGAAGACAGGAAATGATGAGCTACAAACGTCTCCATGTGACAATTTTAATACTGTATGGTAGCTAACACACCATATTCTCTTCATCTGTTGCTTCAGTATCAGATGAGTAGGAATGTTTAATCTCTACATCCTTGTGGGTGGTGTTAAAGTCTCTCTGGATTTAAAGAGAAATATAGAATGACGTGTTTTATGGGATTACTTTTAAAAATCAGATATTTATTTTATACAAACATTTAAACAATTTTAACAAACACATAAACACTAACGTCTTGTTCTGTAGTCTCGTCATTAGATGAAACAGCAGTAGCCTTTCGCTGCTATAGAGAAAGAGACAGAATATAGATGTGAGCCAGAAGAAAAAAAAACACAAGTATCCTGTCACTCAAGCACACTTTTGCCTTCATGTGCCCAGAGACGTGACAAAATAAATAACCAAAACCTCAGTCAAGCACTAAAATAACTACAGCCATGTAGTAACCTAGAATGAGACATTATGTTCATTTAGAATGTTTCTTAAACAAAAGGTGAACACAGTAGAGTTAGTGGTTATCACAGCTATAGCGATACCCACATGTCATTCAAAGCATCCATCCAATAATACATCGCTTAAAACTTGAATACAATCCAAACCTGTGAGTTGTAAAAACCTTTTACCCCAGTACACTTGTTGTAAATGGGAAATTAACAATGGAGAGCATGGAGTTCCATGGAGATTATCCAAGTGTCAATTTGCAAGGCTAAAAATCAAAACCAAGCACAGAAGTGCCAAAAACTGCAGTTCCTCAAGTGGTCACTTGAAACTGGCTTCAAAAGTGAGTGAAACCCACAGAGTGTCATGTTAAACTGTCCAACTTTAGAAGTAGACATGTTTAGGGCTGTTTGATATAAGGATATATATCGGATGACGATATAAAAACGTCTATCGTTTCATTTTACTCTATCGTTTGTTTCGTGGTGTTGCAAAATAAACTGTTTACGGCAATATTTTTTCACCGTTCTGATGGTCACTGTAGTGGCTATATTCATTTCTTAAAGTTCTCTCTTTCTCTAATATTTAATATAACCACACTACAGACGGACAAGCGACTGTTTTTATGCGTTGTCGTTAGCAACAACGACGGTAAAACCATCACGTGTCCGCTTGTTTATTTTCCACATAAACCTTTCAGAATAAAGCTCAAGATCCTGTTGAGACTTTTCAAAATAAACTGAATCACGTGAAAGGGTATGCAGAGTGTTTTACATATGAGGAACAAAAAAGAGCCGCCAGGTGCTAAAAAATAAACCTTAGACTCAAACGTTAGAACAGGCTTTTCCCCGCAGCACGCCGTGTAATAAATACTCACAAAGAAAACGGCGGCCGTTACAACTTATGTCTAAAAATATATAGTTTCATGCATCGGTTAAAACACTGGACTCCAGGTACACGACGCCCAGCTAGAAACACTTCACGCAAGTCGAGCTGCCCGAGATTCACAGAATTTACAAAAAATTTAAAATTTTCATGATTTATATCGTTATCGGATGGTAGAGGTCTTTTATCGGGATATGAGATTTTGGTCATATCGCACAGCCCTAGACATGTTCACATCCTGGTACAAAAAACTGTTTTATTAGTGATATCTTCTTTTTACTCTAGCAGGTATTTGGGTGTACTACAGCCATAACGTGTATGAATACTGGTTGCTGATAACTTCATTCAATTCTCCCGTCCAAATGTGGTCTTGCGCTGAAAGGCCAACATGGCTGTGGCCAAAATACCAATGATAAGGCTTCATGGTTCTCCACATACCCACAGATGATATGACCATGGTTAAGTCCATCCTTCATATACAATCTATATGTATAACTCAATCGCCATTTGAGGTACTGCAGCTTTCTGGAAAGGCTTCTTTTTTCCCATGCAATGAGTGCATATATAAAAAGTTGAACATTTAAATTTGGCTGGAAATGTTAGTTCTACTCCTAGCAGTATTAACCTGAAATTTCCAGGCAGACAAAGTGGACTGGACAAAGATACCAGCCTGAATAAGCCTGGAGTCAAATTTAGATCAGTTATGTTTTTATTTCATAGTTTCCCCAATAGAGTCTTTGCACATTTTAACCAGACCTCATATTCTCTCCATTAAGGGTTATAATCTCTCTGAACAAGTAAACAAAATTAGAGGGCTCTTTTGTTTTCAAACTTTAAAAATGAAGATGTTTTACCGTTTTAAGGCCTACACCTTGTCCTCTATTATTTGATGGTCCAGCAGACGCACGTCCAGCCTAGATGACAGGAAGGGATGACCTATAAATGTCTTCATATGATCATATTAATATTGTGAAAAAAAACAAAGCAGAAAATGCTTAATTTATTCTGAGCTCACACACCACAGGATCATCATCTGTAGCTTCAGTATCAGATGAGCAGGAATATATAATCTGTGCATCACTGCGGACAGCGGTAGAGTCTCTCTCGCTTTTTAACTGAAAAATAGAATGATATTGTCTTTCTATTTTTCCTCCCAAAGTTCATCAGTCCTTGCATTAATGAATTTTTACCTTTTTAGTGTGTGAATCTCCTCTGTCTTTTGGCTCACTAGGGCCATGACCAACCTAAGAAACAGAAAAAGATGCATCAAGACATATGGTAAACATTAATGTCTGGCTGCACCTCAGATATCAACTTGTCATTGATTTCAGCAGCGTGATTAACATTTCTTTAATTAAACGAAGCCATCATGTGAACAGCCAGACCTTTGGGGGCATCAAACATTAAAAAATAATTTCATACAAATAAAAATGAAATCCTGGGCAATACTGCATCTTTAGAGACTGGAAAAGTAACGTGCCCTCTTTGTTGTTGCATGAAATATGATGTCACCCATGTTATTTAATTTAATTCAATTCAATTTTATTTATATAGCGCCAAATCACCACAACAGTTGCCTCGAGGTGCTCTATAAGAAAAATAATACAAAGAAAACAGAGAAAACCCCAACAACAGGGTCTAAAAGACATGTTGATGGTTTGGAGGAATTATTTACTGAAGTTAGCTCAGAAAGATCAATTGTAGCTGTAGATCATGTCACATCTGTGAGATGATTGAGTAATTTTTTTTCTCTAATGGTTAAAATTTAATTCATGAAGAAGTTCATGAAGTCATTACTAGTTGACGTTAAAGGGACGGTTGGCTCAACAGCGCTCTGACTTTTTGTCAGCCTGGCTACAGCGCTGAAGAGAAGCCCAGGGTGGTTCTTATTTTCTTCAATCAGTGATGAATAATAAGGTGTTCTAGCTTTTCATAAAGCAGCAAACTATTTTTTCAGGTCTTCTACAATAAATCTTCCAGATTAGTGAGACGTCATTTCCTCCAGCTTATGAGTTATCTGCTTTAAAGTCCACGTTTGAGAGTTATACCAGGAAGGCAAGTACTTTCTTTTTCAGTGGAGCTACAGTATCTAAAGTTGTACGCAGTTAAGAAGTACAACTATTAACAAGATAATCGACCTTTGTGGGAGGAGCATTCAGGTACCTGCTCTGCACTGTGTTGGCACAAGGCGTTGAAGAAGATAACAGTGGGTGAATTATATCCTTATACTTAGTTGCAGCACTTGTAGAAAGAAATCGACTGTGATGAAATCTATTCCCCACTATTGTCTGAGAATTCAGACAGAAACTCTGAGTAAGGCCCAGGTGGACAATCGATAACAGCAAATAAAAGTGTTTTTTGAGTTTTTAAGCCAGGGAGGACAAGGCGAAGCATCAGGCTTTGAAATGAATTCAAACTCCGCCTGGGTCCCTGGTTGATTAACAAGCTGGAGTGGAAGAGTTGAGCTTCGAGGATTATTGAGGCACAGGATATCCTGTTCACCTCGTTATTTCTCTGTGTGCATGTGTTTCACAATAACTACTGAAACAATATAGTGCAAGTCCATCCATCCATCTTCTTAGGCTGCAGCGGGGGCAGCAGCCTAAGCAGAGAAGCCAAGACCTCCCTCTCTCCAGCCACCTCCTCAAGCTTATCTGGGGGAACACCAAGGCGTTCCCAGGCCAGCCAAGAGATATAATCTCTCCAGCGTGTCCTGGGTCTGCCCCGGGGCCTCCTCCCGGTGGGGCATGCCCGGAACACCTCATTCAGGAGGCGCTCAGGAGGCATCCTTGTCAGATGCCCGAACCACCTCAGCTGGCTCCTTTCAATGTGGAGGAGCAGCGGCTCTACTCTGAGCCCCTCCCTGGCTGAACTTCTCACCCTATCTCTAAGGGAGAGGCCAGCCACCCATCGGAGGAAGCTCATTTCCGCTGCTTGTATCCGTGATCTCGTTCTTTCGGCCACAGCTCGTGGCCATAGGTGAGGGTAGGGACGTAGATCGACCGGTAAATTGAGAGCTTCGCTTTTACACTCAGCTCCTTCTTCACCACGACGGACCGGTGCAGCGTCCGCATCACTGCGGCCGCTGCACCAATCCGTCTGTCGATCTCCGGCTCCCTTCTCCCATCACTCGGGAACAAGACCCCACGACCCCTTGTGCAAGTCTTTGTGGTTAATTACAGGGGGTGAACTGACAAAAATAAATAACTCAAATTTTGTAGCTAATCTAATTAAAATTCCTTTTTAATCTAAAAGAAATGAACTGAAATGACTTTCAGAATAGTTTATGCCTTTTTAGGGTATAATTATATATTCACACTCTTTAAAAACACATTTGCAAACAACATTCAGAGATATTCCGGCTCTTAGAAAATGTAAATATAAAAAATCCCTCGTGAAATGCTTCCCAACATGTAAGTGTGACAAATCAGAAAGAAGGCTTCCTGATTTGTCACACTTATATGTTTCACATATCAAGGTAATTTTAATATTTCTGACAACCATCAGAAAGGATTACAAAGCCATTTATTAGGCTTTGCGACATCAGTGAACCACAGTGAGAGACATCATCCACAAATGGAGAAACTTTGAACAGTGGTAAACCTTCTCACTGTTCTCTTGTCCTACCAAAATTACTCAAAAAGACTAAAAAGAAACACACACACACACAAAAGAACAACTTCTAAAGAACTGCAGGCCTCACTTGTCTCACTTAATGCTAGCATTCATGATTCAACAATAAGAAAGAGACGGGGCAAAAAAGGCATCCATGGGAGAGTTCCAAAGAGAAAACCATTCCTGACCAAAAAAGATTCTGTGGACTAATGAGACAGAAGATGAACTTTTTGAAAAGTTTGATTTCCTTTACATCTGGCGTAAAACTAACACAGAATTTCATACCAACAGTCAAACGTGATGGTGATAATGTGATGGTCTGGGGCTACATGGGCAAAAAAAAAAGAAAGAAAAAACAACCTAGTCTAAGTCTGGACTTAATTCCAACTGAGATGCTTTGGCATGGCCTTTAACAGGCCGTTGATGCTCCAAAACCCTCCAGTGTTGCTGAATGAAAACAATTCTGCAAAGAGTGGGCCAAAATTCGTCCACAGTGAAAGACTCATTTCCAGTTATTGCAAATGCTTGGATGCAGTTCTCGCTGCCAAGGGTGGCACAATCATATACCTCCCTTGGTTTAGGGGGCAATTATTTTTCCACACAGGGCCGTGTTTTCCCTCAATAAATGAAATCATCATTTAAAAACTGCACTTTGTTTTTACTCAATTTATCTTTGCCTAATATTCTAATTTGTTTGATGTTCTTAAACGTGTGACAAGTATGCAAATAATAGTAATAATGACTAAAAAAGACATTTTTTTCAGTGTATCTAGCAAATAGTTAAACAAAGCTTCTTTCGGTAGAAATCATTTAATGACAGAAGGTTTTGCGGTTTTTTTGGATACAATGTTACCACATTGAAACATCAGAGTAGGTGAATAGCGCCGATCATTTGTTACAGTGTAATGCAGGAAGACTCCCGGCTACCGTAATCGGATCTTACTTTGACACGTACCTCCCACTTATACACAGCTGGCACCACTGGCCGCTAAATAATAACTTCCATATTTTTTTTCTTTCCGGTTGACACCAGTTATCCGAAAGCTGTGAAGCAGCGTTATTTTCATCAGGGTTCAGAGCTAAGAAGCTCATCTGGATGCTGCAGGCGTCTAGTTTTGTACACACGGCTGCTTGATTTGCTGTTTGCAGAGTAATTTAAGGGTTACCTCGCTGATCTTTGTCTTTGCAGACGTCTTTGTAGGGCGCCCACTTCTCGGCAGAGTAGCCACAGTACTGAATCGCTTCCATTTATACACAATTTTCCTAACTGTGGAGCGATGAATATCCAAAGTGCGTGCGATTATTTTATAACCTTTTCCAGCTTTGTGCAGATCAACAATTTGCGATCGTAAAGCTTCCGAAAGCTCGTTTTTGCGAGGCATGATTCACGTATTCATTACGGGTTTCAGCTATCAGGAAGCGCTTCCCCCTGCACCGGAAGTGTGAATGGATAGTTTTTTCTTGAAAAAAAAAAAAAAAACTAAAAAAAGGCAAAAAATGTTTTGTTTTTTTTTGGAGGGGAAGGCTTTATAATAACGTAATAATGTGTTAAAAACAACAAAGTAAAAACTATTATTATTACAGTCTCTTTGACCTTTCTTCTTGACTGGCAAAGATTAACCAAGA
The DNA here is from genome assembly GCF_057381845.1 of Rhamphochromis longiceps. Classification (NCBI taxonomy): domain Eukaryota; kingdom Metazoa; phylum Chordata; class Actinopteri; order Cichliformes; family Cichlidae; genus Rhamphochromis; species Rhamphochromis longiceps. The sequence goes on along the minus strand of NC_140560.1, from coordinate 33,802,911 downwards.
CAGGCCAGTAATTTAATTATTGACCTGTAGTCTCTGCTCATGTCATTTAAAGGAATCAAGAAAAAAAAAAGTCAGGTTTTTCATGGAACCCCATACATTTTTTTCTATAATAAATGAGATGAAAAGTGAAAACAGCAGTGGGATATGACTTTGTTTTAATCCTTAATACTTTGCTTCTATCAGATAATGATCATTTTCAGGAGGGGGAGGCTGGGTTCATGAAAAGCATATGTAAACAGGGAGAAACCACAGTGTGTTATACACAGGATACAAACGTGCTACACAGTGAAAAAACAGCCTGTGGAATGACTCAACTGGTCATACATGTGACATTCATCTTAGTCACAAGACAAACACAATATGTCAGACAAGGTAAAAAAGCTATCTAAACCTGCCTGGCCCTGTGTGACACAGTAATTACCCCCCAAAGCTAATATCTGGTTTTGCCAACTTTAAAGACCTGCAATAAAGTGTTTGTGATAACTGGCAATGAGTCTGTCACTTTGTTGTGGAGGAATTCTGGCCCACTTTTCTTTGCAGAATTATTTTAATTCAGCTACAGATTTGCCCGAACAGCTTTGGTACACCTTGATTCTCAAACTCTCTCAGTGAATGGCTCTGTTGAGATCAATCTACAACTTTTTTACATGGGTTGTACTCTGATATTCTGAACTCTCCAAAATATGATTTCTTTAGGGGTTCCAGGGGGGTGACTCCTGTGATTGTAGAAAGAAGTCACATTCTACATTAGTCCATGGGGAAACAGCCCCAAGTCCCCATGGACCAGTGCAGATCCATCTAATGACAACGATAATGATGGTGATTTTAAAGACTTATGGAATCCATAAAGCATGTGTGTGTCTGTCATTACAGCTAAATGAGAGAAACAAACAAAGATGTTCTGAAACTTAAGGCAATTTTTCAAAGATTCAAGTTTTTAATCAAAGCTGATATTAACAATTTGATGTTGAATAAAACAAACATGAAATTGAAGGACCTTCACTGGTAGTTTCTGCTACATACCAAACATATGTACAGGTGCACTCAGACCTCTCTGAGCACCCAAGCTCAGAGAGGTCTGACATGAATCATAAATGACAGACTTTAATGTGTCTCAAACACAGGCATTCTCATGACATATAACTGACCCACGTGGTTAATCATGAAACATTTGGAAACAATGTCCTGGCATGTTATTGCACACAGTTCATTTGAGTTCCTCACTTTTACAAGGAATTTGGCGATGTTTGTGTTGATCTGTGTGTCCTGGATAGTTGGCTGTCTGGTTAGTCGCTGCAGCTGCTTGCAGAAAAAGACCAGTTCTCTGCACGAGCAGTCGGGCCTTCCTTCACAGCTGCAGGGTTTCGGTACAACGACCAAGGACTCCACCACAGCAAAGCAACTGCTTGTTTCTATTACTGAATTGTTTCTTTTTAATGTGCCACTGCACTCCAAACTAGTAACCAGCATGTTCTTATAAACACAACGCTTATATTCAGTTACACTGTCACGATGTGGCTGGCACCACGAAAGTGTTTCATTCTTCTGCAACGCTGCAATTTCTCTTGGTGTCAAAACTCTCTGAGAGCCACTTCCCAGAGTCACTAACTCTTCTCCAATGTAATTTAATGACTTTGTAAAACGATCACAACTTGCCATGGAACAGAAGAAGTCTTTGATTTCTGTGCTGGCGTCCTGAAGGGTAGCACTTCCTTGTCTTATTATTTTCTCATATGAAAAGAAATTCTTGAAAATCTGTAATGAAATTGACTGCGTACCAGAGTACATCTGCAACAGTCTGCTGTTCATGTCTTGAAAAACAAAGACTGAATTGGCCCACAAAAGCCCCCAGTTCCGGACACCTTCTGTAAGATGCGTCAACACATGGCAGTCGTACGAACAATGCTCGAGTCCATAGAGAGACGGTATCTGTGCTACAAACTGAACCAGACACAACTCTGCACAGTTGAGCTCATCCTGAGTGGCAAAGTGGGAGAGGAGGACGTGAAGGGCACAAGGAAGAAGCATCCAGTGCTTGTAGTACACTGCTGGCAAAACATTCCTCAGTATTACAGGAGAATAGAGGAGAGCAAATGCTCTCCACTCACAAGCTGTCCAATGCATCCTCTCACTGAGGCTCCTGGGACTTCGGCTGATTTCATTTGGTGGCTGGATCTCACACAAGGCTCTGTCCAGGTCGTTTAAATGCTCATCTGTCAAATGGAAGTCCTTGCTGGCATAAAGCGGGTCGAACCACAGATTGACGAACTGACGGACAACGCCCAGACAAAAACAGTGCATGTAATCTGGAACAAAGCCTTTGATAATGTCAAATGACGGCAAAAGAAACAGGAGACTTGGACCTTTAACCCCCATTTGACTCTGGTCATAACTATTTCCCATCACTAACTCAGCAAGTTGGACTGTTTCAGGCATGTGTCTCAGATCACAGCCGTCCATCTGTATCGGGTAAACTCTGGTAAAACCCCTGCCCTTTATAACCATCTCACCTTTGTGGTAGCAAAAACCACAACCAAATTCTTTGTTGAACGGCTCAAAGTTCTGCACCATTGCTCTTGCTATCGCATCACATGTGCATATTTTAACTGTTACCGTGGTGTGATGCTCCGAGCCGATCTCATCTTTCCAACAGAACCCTGCAACAGACAGTTTCTGAAGCTCGTTAATGAACGGAGTCAAAAAACTCTGAACTTGTGGTTTTCCTTTGCCAAACCATAAAGTGTGCAACAGAACGTTTTTGCACCGTTCCACATACGGTAGTTCATTGATGGTACACAGGATGGGCCAGATGGAGTATTTTGAGGAGCTGAACACGGGCGAGCCATCGCAGTTGAAGGTGAGTGTAATACTGCCGTCTTGTCTTTCACTCTTGTATTCGTTTCCAGTGTGGACATCAGAAAAGGAATCATCCCTCGTGAAATGCTTCCCAAGCTTTGAGTGGACGCGTGCAAGGAGGTTTCTTAGCTGAATTTCGAGCGGCATTACAAGGAAGTAGTAAGCCTTCAAGATCAGATATTTTCTGCTCAAGCTCTGCTGGCACACACTACACTCATTACCGGGATCCACACCAAGGTAGTTTGTACACCTGGGGCAATAAAAGTGAATCTCAGTCTTTCCATTGTAATCAGTCGAATGCTTTTTTAAAAAGCGAAGCGACTTTGGAACACATCCGGGTACCACCAAGTTTAGGAGGTGCAGGAGATCTCTGGATGCTGCTTTTGACAAGCCGTGCTTCACAATGAACGCCAGGAGGAGCAGGAGGAGGGCTCCCATTGTGACTGAGGAACCAGCATATATCTTCTTCTCTTCACAGAAAAACTGCTCCTAGTAACACAGGCCAGAAATATGCTTTAAAAGCTAAATGTAGTAGAAATGAACCAAAATGTCATCATTTCCATATGTAAAAAAATAACAAATGAAAAATACTAACTGTTGGATCTTCTTCTGTAGTTTCATCATCAGATGAAGCAGAGTTGGTCGTTCCTTGGTGCTACAACATAAAAGAGAAAGAGATATAAGCAGGTATATTAAGTTCCGGTGCACGAGAAAACCCTGCTGTCATGCTCACATTTAAGCTCCTCTTCACCTACACATACAGTCTCCAAAATAATTCAGTGTATCAAGCATTAATTAAATAATTGATTAAAAGTTTATCCAAAATCTGTGCACTGTGCAGCCCCACACACAGGGTGATCTGCACTAACTCACTAACATGACATTAACATCATTTTAACGAGATTAACGCCAACAGCACTGCTAAAACTATATAATATTGTAACAGAGAAGTTACCAATGTTTGCTTAGGATGTATCCTAAATGGCTGAGGTTCAAGAGGTGAAGTCTAGTAGGAACTTAGTGGTTACAGCTGCCTGTGTTAGTATCCTTGAAGTACCCGTGCGCCTAATAATTCACAACTTCAAACTTAAATCAAATTTGGTCAAATTTGGTTTCCTGGATATGTTTACTCCTTCATCACAGACTGGTTTTTTGGGATGCTTTAAACGATAGTTGCAGATTTCGGACAGAATCTGCAGATTATACAGTACAAATAAAATGTTCACATTTCTCCAACGTTGTCTTCCCAACAGTTTCACTGGATGGCCAGGAAGCGTTTGCGATGTCTTCTCCGGAGCTGAAAATTGGCGTCTGTCTTGTGTCAGTGACGTAAAAGACGGATTTAATGCGACATGACCATTCAAACAGCAGTCGCTTTCTAAAACATCAGATATGTATCGGATTCAGTCCACATACGAAAGTGACCCAGATCGGATTTGAAAATATCAGATTTGTGCCGTTCACACTGTCATACCATGATCGGATATGGGTCGCATAGGGTCAAATAAGTCGGATTTGATGCGCTTTCGTCTGCAGTGTGAACGTAGCCTAAGTTGGGCGTCTTGATTGCGTTTGTGGTGTGGGTTCCTTCTTTAAATTCATTATTTGGATGGTTTGCTTTAGTTTTAACTAAGTAATTATTGCACTTCTTACTGCATGTGCATATTTACCATTTCATGGTCCGGATCTCCAGGTGACAGATGACTGGCCTGCAAGTCAGAAAAGGATGGCTGATGAACATCTTGATGTCATAATTTTGATATCCTTAAAATCATTTTCACTTATTGTTACTTCACATACAATAGGGTCTTCTTCATCTTCATCAGATGAGTAAGAATCTGTGTTTCCATCACTGCAGATGATGTTATCGCTCTAAAAATTTAACAGGAAAACAGAATGAGGACCTGCACTTGAAACCATGCTGTCTGCTATTTTTGGTTCCTCCCTAAAAGGACTGGAGAGGTCAATTTGAATGTAAATGTGGCCAAATTTAGATCAGGCATGTTAATAATATTGAGATGGTATTTTTCAGTTTTCTATGTCGACTAATCGTCTCTGGATTTTAAAAGGTAAACAGAATGAGGGGTTCTTGTCTTTCCAAACAATGCTCAAACTGAAGATGCTTTACCATTTTATGGGCTGAACTTCCTCCTCTGATATCTGACGGTCCAGCCTAGGAGACAGGAAGTGATGAGCTACAAACATCTTCATGTGATAATTTATTGTATATCATTTATAAATATATATATACAGTAGCTAACACACCATATTCTCTTCATCTGCTGCTTGAGTACGAGATGAGTCGGAATGTATGATCTTTCCATCCTTGTGGGTGGTGCTAAAGTCTCTCTGGATTTAAAGAGAAATATATAGAATGATAGGTTTTATTAGATTACTTTAAAAATCAGATATTTTAAACAATCATTTAAACAATTTTAACAAATACATAAGCACTAACGTCTTGTTCTGTAGTCTCATCTTTAGATGAAACAGCAGTAGCCTTTCCTCGCTGCTATAGAGAAAGAGACAGAATATAGATGTGAGCCAGAAGAAAAAGACCCAAGCATCCTCACAGTCAAGCACACTTTTACACGACATATGCCGAGAGATACATGACTCCAAAATAAATAACTAAAACCTCAGTCAAGCACTAAAATTAATACCATTATATTATAAACTTTAAAGAAGTTCATTTAAATTTAAAGCTTACATGTAAGTCCTCATTATTTTAAATCAGAAGTCACTGTAAATTTTACATTTACTGTCTAGTATAAAGACAGCATAAACAGTATATTGTCAGTAGAGTTGGATGTCTCAAGACCGGTCTTGGTCTCGAGACCACTTTTACGTGGTCATGGTCTTGTCTTGGTCTCGGTCCCATTTTGGCCTTGCTGTCTCGGTCTTGCTGTCTCAGATCGGGAGATTTGGAGTCAACAGTATCCATGACACACAACGTAGCGTTTGATAATGTGTCATCTGCAAAAGCATCAGCTCTAAGAGCCGTGCTTAGAGAGTGCTTTGTAGTGAATCAGAAGAGTCGACTCCCCTTGAGTGAGACCCGCTCCTCAGCTCTCACACAGTGGCTCAGCTACGCTCTGTGAAGGTTCTCAGTCATCCAGGTCATTGTAGTCAAAGGAGCTTACAAAGAGAAGTCCAGTCTCGTCTCGACTTTCTCTTGGTCTTTACTCGGTCTGTCTTGGTCTCGATACCCTCTGGTCTTGGTATTGTCTCGGTCTTGTTTTAGGCGGTCTTGACTACAAGTCTAACTGTCAGTGTAGACGATGGAGATCAGCCTGGACAACTCATAAAACATCTGCTCACATCTGGTTGAATTAAGTGGTTGAATTCAGATTACAAAGAGCAGTAAACCACAGATCACCAGTACAGTTGTTGTGAATAGAAAACTAATAATGGAGAGCATGGGGTTCCATGGAGATGAACCAAGTGGCAATCTGCAGGGCTAAAAATCAAAACCAAACACAGAAGTGCCAAAAACTGCAGTTCCTCAAGTGGTCACTTGAAACTGGCTTCAAAAATGTGTTAAAACCCACAGAGTGTCATCTTAAAATGTCTAACTTTAGAAGTAAACATGTGGTCTGGCACTGAAAAAAACAACATTTCTGTACCCAAAATACCAATAATGAGGCTACAAAGTTACCCACACACGATATCGCCATGGTTATGTGGCTAAGTCCATCCTTCATAAATAGTCTATATGTATTGCTCAGTTTTTAAGCCAACCATAAGTGGCCATTTAAGGTATTGCAGTTTTCTGGAAAGGCTTTATTTTTCTTATGCAGTGTGTGCATATATAAAAAGTTGAAATTTTAAATTTGGCTGGAGATTTTCGTTCCACTCCTAGTAGTATTAGTCTGAAAGGCAGACCAGTTGGACTGCACCAGTCTGAGTGAGACTGGAGCCAAATTTAGATCAGATATGTTTTTCTATTCTTAGTTTTCCCCAGACATGATGGAGAGCCTTCGCACATTTCGTCTTTCTATTTTTCCTTCTAAAGTTCATCAACTCTTGAATTAATAAAATTTACCTTTTTGTGATGCAAATCTTCTCCTCTGTCTTTTGGCTCACTAGAGCCATTACCAACCTAAGAGACAGGAAAAGATGCATCAAGTCATATGGTAAACATTAATCTGCGGCTACACCTCAGAGATCAAACTGTCATGGATTTCAGTAGAGTGATTAACATTTCTTTAAGTGAACCCATTACCAAAATAATTTTATACAAATAAAAATTAAATTCTGGATTTTTGGGGAGTGGAAAAGCAACATGCTCTTATTGGTGTGGACTGGAATAGGTAGGTGGGGCAAGTATTCACTGGTGGGATGTCACCCATGTTATATCCTGTTCATCTCATTACTTCTTTGAGTGCATTTCACAAGAGTTACTCAAACAACATTGTGCGAATCTTTGGGGTAAATTGCAGGAAATGAATTGCCAAAATTAAATAATTAAAAATTTGTAGCAAATTTCATTTCAAGAAATAAACTGAAACGACATTCAGATTAGTATATTATATATTCACAATCTCTAAAAAGACATTTTAGCGGTTAGAAAATGTAAATATGAAAATGACAAAAATGCTTTTATTAATGGAGAATGTTTAGTAATGCAAGGTGTGTGTGTGTGTGTGTGTGTGTGTGTGTGTGTGTGTGTGTGTGTGTGTGTGTGTGTGTGTGTGTGTGTTGGGGGGGGGGGGTCACTTGATCTGTGTCTCATGTATGATCACATGCTCTCATACTGTGAGCTGGACCAGTATATGGTACCATGAAAAAGTTTTTCGTTTTCTGCTTCCTGATTTATTACACTTACATGTTTCATATCATCAAAGTAATTTTAATATTAGACAAATTTAACCTGCGTAAATAAAAAATCCAACTTTTTAAATACGTTTTAAAATTTATTAAGGGAATAATCTATCCAAACCTACCTGACCCTATGTGAAAAAGTAATTTCCTCCCTTGTTAAATGATGACTTAACTGTGATTAATCGACATTTTTTGGAAAGCCGAGTTCAATTTCAGTAGCCACACTCCTATTATTTAATTACAGAAATCACTTGAATAGAACCTGTCTGACATCCACCGACCTGGAAAGGATTACAAAGCCATTTCTTAGGTTTTGGGACATCAGCGAACCACAGTGAGAGATATTATCCACAAATGGTTTAAAACACCTTCTAAAGAAAAACAAGCCTAGTCTAGTCTGAAATCCAACTGATGCGCTTTGGCATGACCGCTGATGCTCCAATGTGGCCACGGGCCGCTAAATAATAACTTCCACATTTGTTTTCATCAGGGTTCAGAGCTAAGAAGCTCGTCTGGATGCTGCAGGCGTCTAGTTTTGTACACACGGCTGCTTGATTTGCTGTTTGCAGAGTAATTAAGGGTTACCTCGCTGATCTTTGTCTTTGCAGACGTCTTTCTAGGGCGCCCACTTCTCGGCAGAGTAGCCACAGTACTGAATCGCTTCCATTTAAGCACAATGTCCCTAACTGTGTTGCGATGAATATCCAAAGTGCGTGCGATTATTTTATAACCTTTTCCAGCTTTGTGCAGATCAACAATTTGCGATCGTAAAGCTTCCGAAAGCTCGTTTTTGCGAGGCATGATTCACGTATTCATTACGGGTTTCAGCTACCAGGAAGCGCTTCCCCCTGCACCGGAAGTGTGAATGGATATTTATTTTTATATATATATTTGAATATATTTTATTTTATGGGGCTTTATAATAACAAAATATAAAACCTGGAAATGTTGAAAAAAAACCTCAGTAGTCGGATTATTATAGTTTTTTTTTTTTATTAATTTACACTTCTACCAAAGAATGTGGTTCCTGCAGCACCTCCCAAAAAACTGGACCAGTTTATCTAAGCACGGGCTCTTTTTACTTACTGTTAATCTCTTTCCACAATAGTTCAAGAGTGTAAAATACCTGCTGACTGTTTCTTCGTTAAACTGTCCTTGCATATTTGACATTAATAAATAGCTCACACAAAAAGATCTTGTTCAGATCTTTCTGAGAAAAACTGAATTTCAGAAACAAGCGAATATTTCTGTTGTTTTCCTCCTTATCCACAAAGCGAAGTGTTGCATTACTCTCTGGAAATTCTTGACCTTGGCATGTATAGTTGCAAATTTTGTTATATAAATAACAAACTTTGAAAATCTTCCGTCTCGTGAGAGACTCATTAACTGTTCAACTTCAGCACCCACATAAAAATAATGACAATCGATCATGTCTGAAGCTGTGCGATTTAGTGTTGCAAAAAAACCCCACACAGTGCTCCCTAAAATACTTTTAAATTAAGATTTTATTCGGCAACGTTTGTGATTTTACACATGCAATTCTGCAGGATTGACAGCTTCACTGAAACTGAAGATTTCTGAGAATACATGTACTAATACCGTGTGCTTTGATATCTTTAATCTAATGTAGACCACAGACATTAACACTCAGTACACTCAGTATGTCACAAGAAACAAGCCGGTCTGTCTGAACCTATGCACACAGATCACATAATGCATTTTGCAGAACCCATCTGGATATCTGTGTCAGGGTAAATCAAACCAAATGTGCGTATGTTTAGGTGTGTGTGTGTGTGTGTGTGTGTGTGTGTGTGTGTGTGTGTGTGTGTGTGTGTAAGCTGCCTGAGCACATTAGGTGTGCAAAGGCAGATTCTGTGGGGGTTCTGCAGGCAGATTATTTTGGGCTTCAGCTTCGGGCTCAGCTGGAGCTTTTGCCTCTGTGGGAGAAATATGAAAAAAATTAATGAATTAAAACACAAGCCAAAGAATGTAACAACAATGCTGGATATGTCACAGTCAGTTTACCTTTATCTTCAGGTTTCTGTGTCTGTGGCTGAAACTGTAGTTCTCCATTAGGACCCACAGGAGGCTGCCCATCCACTGCCTGCTGTTCTTTCTGTCGCTGAGACATTTCTAATACAGCCTGCCATTTAAAAAAAGAAAAAAAGAAACAATTAACTATTTTTTAAGTTTCAGATGATGTAAGAAAGTGACCGCCAGGGTAGGATTGTTACCTGCTGGTACTCTCTCCTCTGGGCCTCCAAGGCTTTGCCTCTCTCCCTCAGCAGCTCCTGCTCCTGAAGCAGAGTCTCAGCCCTCCTCTTCAGCTCTTCCTCCTTGTCCCTGAGTTCAGCCTCAAATCGCTGGAGCTCTTCCTCTGTATACACTGGCTTGTTTTCCAGAGTCTGCAGCGACAACAGCGGGATGCAGGTAACGCACACATCCATCCATTTAAAAAAGAAAACACGTCCCTCCCTCTTCCCGGGGAGGGACATCGAGATGTTTCCAAACCAGCTGGGGCCTATAACTTCTCCATCATGTTCTGTGTCTGCCGCAGAGCCTCCTACTGGTAGCACATGTCCAACACCAGCACCTCACTTATGAGCCTCACAGGAGGCATCCTGTTTAGATGCCTCAAGCACCTCAACAGGCTCCTTTAGCCACGAAGGAGTTGCCTCCCAAATGGCCAAGATTCCCACCCTATGCATAAGCTTACTTGTAATGCTTTTAACCTTTAGCTTATTTTTTAGTCACTACCTTGGAGCCATAGGTGAGGATAGGAATGTAGATCGACTGGAGATCCAACAGTTTTGCTTTCATGCTCAGCTTTCTCTTCACCATATCGGACTAATACAGCGTCTGCATCACAACAAATGCTGCACCAATCTGTATCTCAATCTCCTGCTCCGCACTGTGAAAACACTGGTGAAAAAGACTCTGAGAATTCCAATTCATCCAAAAACTCTGCCCTAACCTGCAGTGGATACTCCACCCTCTTATAGTTATCTGATCCCCAATCGATGAAATTAGTTAAAGCATTATGCATGCATTATCTCATTATTGAAAAGAACACCACTGTCACACCCAGTCTGATTTTCCAAATGTCCATTGGTAAACAGGAATTAAAAAATAAAAAGTACATCAAAGAGTTTTCATTGGGTCAACTTGTGAGAGACTCATTAACTGTTCAACTTCAGCACCCACGCTTTCCAGGCTCATCCTGGGAACTTGAACCACACACCCAGTGCAAAGCATCCACCCACTTCCCCAACCTTCAGGCCACCTCTGAGCTCCTTACCTCCCACTCTTTGGGATTACTGAACTCTTTCTTCTCTGTGGACTTGAGGAATTCCTCCAGGCTGACGAGCCGGTCTTTGTTTGCATCCACCTTTTAACACAGGAAGGTTGGCTGCGTCAGTTAAAGAAAAACCCAGTAAAGGTGGGAAATGGTGAGATAAATAATTAACAATTTACATTTTTCATGACATGCTCCCTCATCCTCAGCCTTTCTTCCTCCATCTCCATCATATCATCTTCCTCATTCTTTGGGTCGTAGACCTTCTCCAGCTGGAGGAGGGAAATAAACAGATGTTAGCCGCTACTCTGATGCTGTGCATATGTCTGCTGTCAGCTTGTAAAAAAGCCTGCAGGAGCTTAGGAACACAGAGAAGAGCTGCATTTTGAAGGAAATAGAAATCAAACCAGGATTTTAAGCAGTCTCAGGATAAAACTAAATCTAAATCAAAGTTTAATTGAAGCAGTCATGATGTGGATGTAAGCAGGATTGTACACCTCCTTTGTAAAGAGAGCCTCCAGTTCCTGCTCATCCAAAACACCGTCTTCATTTGTATCTAAATGAAACAGAGAATAAATGAGAACCCTTCTTTCTTTGTTTTTAAAAAAACATATAACCCATTAACATGAAAAAAAGAGAATGGCTTAAAGCGAGTTGCTGTCACCCACCATGCAGTTTAAAAAAGGTCTTGGGATTGAACTCCTGAGGATCCAGTCCATCTGTCTCCTCCCAAACTTCCCGCAGCTGATCAACGCTACCCTGAGTGGGAAAAATATTTTTTAAAAACAGACTGAAAACCTGAGTCATTTCTAATGGTTTCTGATAAAAACGAACACGGATGTATCAGTCGCCCACCGGAGCGTTAACTTTAGGATGCTGGCGGTGTTTCTCCTTCAGCTCCTGCATTCTCTTCTCCTCCTTTTCTCTCTTCTCCTGATCAAGGCTCTTCAGGTACTCCCGCCTCTCATGCTCCTTCAGCATCTCGTAGCGCTTGAACTCCTCGTGTCTCTCTGCGTCGTAGTTCTCCAGGTCCTTAGTGGCCTAGATGAAAAGCCAGAGAGATAAAAGATATTATTGCTGCTACTATTGCTGTTAATAATATTTTTTTTAAAAATAAGTGAGGTATAGCACAAAATAGACAGTCTGATCAGTGTTGTTATGATTCTCGAGATCTGTCACACTCTGTGAAACAAATGGACAAAAATTTCTTTAAAAACTCCTAAAATTCTTCTTCATTTATCGCTGCAGCAACTTACCGTTGAGATTAGAAGCTCGAGATCTTTGGCCTCAAAGGTGTTTTGATTGTGCGGATCCAGATGTTCAAACTGCTTCAGAAGGGAGGCATGGTCCATCTGAAGACCTGTATGGATCATATGTGAATAACCAATCACATACTGGACTACCATTTGGTTCTATATATATTACTGAATAAATACACAGATTTGTACAGAGATTTTCTTTTGTAAATAACAGACTGATAAAAATGGACTGACATACAAAATTTCCATAATCAGTTAAGATAAGAAAAGTCAATGGTTCACAAATTTCTGTGAAGGTGTTAAAAATCTTTTTCATTTTTTAAAAAAGATTATTAAATCTAATAAGAACTTTAGTATACAGTTAACTGCAAACTTTTCAGTGATGTGGATCAAAGGAATCCCACTCACTCTGTGTGTTGGTGCTGTCCAGTTTGGCCTTTAGCAGCATCCTGAGACGAGAAACCTCCTGACGCTTCAGCTCATCCAAGCGAGTTCTGACATGATGACTGACCAGGTCCAGCTCTTTACTGAGACGCCCGTTCTGATGGCAAACATGAGAAATCCAGGTGAGTTTAAACAGTTTGGACACAATGCCAGCTGCTAGAATGTAAACAGTACACAGGGAAGCCTACCGACTGAGAAGGAAGAACGTGAAACAGAGGCAGAGGTGGAAACCAACCTTAATGTCCTCTGTGTTTGCTGTCTGCAGTTTCTCTCTGAAGTGCGGGTCTGTCTCTAAAACCTCAATCACCTCTCTGAGGTACCGGTCGTAGTACAGGCCAGTGTCCTATTTTGTAAGGAAATGTTAACCACAACAAGTCTCTGGTCATAAAAACAGGTCACGAGGTAGAAGAAAAAACAAATGACAGAATAATGAGCCATTACCATGTTCTCTTCCTGCACTTCCTCTTTAGGGACCTGCTGGGCTGCATTGCGATCTATAGGCACTGACCAGACCTCGACAGAGATGGACAGCAGCAGGAGCCAGCCAGATATCCACTTCATCCTCCTTTAATATGAATATCAATAACAAAAATATCTTCCAGTGTCAGTTCTCCTACATACCTACATTTATATGTAACTTGGTACATTAAAAAAATCTGTATGATGCATTTAACTCACAGAGAACCTCCTTCCCCTAAAATCTCACAACACACAACTCAATTATGACATTTTCAAACAAAAGACCCTGTAAGGATACTCATGTGCAAATAGGTCATGTTTCCTATTGTTTTGATTACATTACATTTACTTCATAATACTTGGTGTATACATTATGTAGATTTCCAGGAGTGGTGTGTCTTCTGGTATCTGTAGTTGTAGTTTAGGAAGTGTGAGAATCTGAATGATCTTCACCAATAACAAACCTCAGGTAGTGCTCTGGACATAGTTTATCATCTTTTTTCTATTTTTTTCCCCAATACTATATAATTTAACTCCTATACAACCTTAATCTCAGTCAACAAATTATACGCAGTGGTTACAGCAGGAAAGTGAGCTAGTCACTTTTAGGTTTTAATGTGATTAGTTGATGACCGATGAATGCCGAATTCACCAGACGACTGCAAGGATCTATACAAAGTCTAAAACTGTAGTTCTTCGTAGATTTCGATGTATCCTTGGATATATAAAAAACAGTAATATGACATTTTGATAGGAATTAACGCAATAGATGTAATCCAAGAGGGAAGAAGTGTTACAAATAGGAGCTATACCGGCATTCTGAGATGAGATTTCATGTGCCATTTGTAATGATACCATCTATATTATTATTTATTAATAAGGCATTTGTTAATTAATGGTATTGTTTAGCTATTGCTAGGAAGCTAACTAGCTTAAGTAAGAACACTACGGATGCGGAAAATGGATACGGAGTGATGACGATTTAGCCCCCCAAAAATAATCTATTCGTTAACAGCGAACCCCTGTCACTGTAAACCCAACACAAACCTAAATTAATGATTCGCTTATGGCTTATTTCAGGCCTCTTTCGTTATTAATTGATTTTACAGATGATGTTAGAGCTCCGTGTTTTCACATCGCCGAACATGTAAGCAAGAAACGCATAGCACATTTCTTTCTACGACACAGTTTTCTCTTAATTTCTCGTACACTCTTGGTCGGCGTTAAACTGACACATAAAACTTGTCATAACACTGAAAAACATCCTTACATAGGCAGTATCTTACCGCAAGTTTGTTTTGGATATCTGACCCAATGCTTCAAGCACGAGCTGTATTTGCGTCGGATAAAACTGACGTCATGGGAATGCGGATCTCCTCCTGTGTGCTCCCTTCAGGTAACGTCGGAAATATCATACACATCCTTTTTTTTTTTACGGGTAAGGAGCTTTGGAATTGTGATCACAATTTTGTATTATAGTGAACATAATGCAAGCTCACCGTGATAAATGTGCCACATAATTAATGAGACAAAATCCCCCTTTAGTGAGATAACATCAAATATAAGAGATTGCTTTTGGAGGCGCGTGGCTTTGCACATGAAGGCATCAACGGATATTAGGTAAAAAAAATAGACACAAAATATGTACAAACATTTTTAATAGCTTTAAAAATAGATTTTCTGTGTATTGAACTCAGGACAAAAATACAAAGTTATGGTAAATTGAAATAAATTAACATAAAATGAATCAACAATTGCGCATGAATAATAAATAAAAGGTATAAATATGATTCTTTAAAAAAATCTAGGCCTAATATAAAATTGATAGAAGTATTAAATATGGCACGTGGAAAAAACGCCTTTCCACAAATAAATTAACAAAAATAAATTAACAACCACACACAAAAATAGCTAAATTATATGAGGAAAAAATGTCAGAGCATTCTGAGGTCATATTGAATTTATATCAGTTTGACTGATGAGCTTAAAGGGTTTTGATTGGTTGACACTTTCAATGCAATACTTCATTCAGTGTTCACAAGTCAATCTCTCTCATGTCAGTTGGTGTTCCAGGCCTTTCGTTCTCCACCTCCTCGTCTTTTTCTGTGGGGCCCTGCTGAAGCCCACTTCTCAGACGCTGGTGGAGGGCATATTCAATCATCTCACTGTAGCACTGCAGGACAGCCTGGAAAGCAAGAAAGAGAAAAATGAAGTCTTTTGTGTAAGATATGTGTATTTCACTGCATTTGACAAAGCTTTGAAACAAGGAGGCCCTTCAAAACAAAAGAAAATGCTTCTTGTTGATTCTGTCCCTTTGCAAAATTAAAATTCCAACTGAAAACCTCATTTAAATCAAATCTAATCTAATAATTGAGTCTACTTGCAAACAAAACAGGCATTCTCACCAGGTCGGTCTGGCACAGTTCAGCCAATGCTTCACTCATAAGGGCCAGCTGAGTGAGGCCCTTGTTGCCCAGACCTCGTAGGGCACAGTTCAGTGATGCTGCAGCAACAAGCGATGGCGGGGCTCCCAGAAACCGGGAGTCGCAGACACACATGGCGGCCAGCGTGTCGCTGTGCCGCCGCAGGGTGGAAAGCTGCTCCTCTGCAGATTCACCACTGTCTCCTCTCTCCTCTACACAGGCGAGAAAATGTGGGAGAAAATCCTGCGGAGTCACTGCTGCTGTGTCCCATCGGAGGGTGGCGAGGATAACACGCTCCATTTCCTAATGGAAGGGAGCATGAAAACAGGAAAATTTTAGCTGAAGCCCAACTTTATGGGCTACATTTGAAAGACTTTGGCATCCAGTGGAGACAAATCACTGTTAGGTATTAGAGGGCCACAGCTGGGAAAGACTCCCAAATGGGATTAGGTTATTCGGAGTATGAGATAAACTCACCAACAGGTTCGATGGCAGGAAGCTGTATTCAGCTGCCGCACACAGGGTGTCAGCGGTCACGCTGTCACACTCTGTGAGCTTCGAGGCTATAAGCATGCAGCCAGCAGCTAGGCAGTACAATGAGACCGGTACAGACAGAGACGCAGACAGGAACCTGTCCATCAGAGAGACAGACAGGGGGAAGACTGTCTCATCACAACCACACTCACAGCACACCTGGAGAGGAGGGAAAAAGGATGAAAGATGTCAGGATCACAGCTGTCCCGATGACATAACTCACCCAGCACTTTGAGGCAAATCGAAAAACTGGAGCATGAGAGAACTGAATACCTCCAGGGCCCATTTGGCAAGCTCCTCCCTGCGCTCCGGATCCCTGTGGATGAGGGTGATGTAGAGCATGGAGGGCATGTATCTCTCCTCCACGTGAAGCAGCCTCTGGATCACTCGATGCCCCGACACTGTTGGGTCCCAGGCGGCTCGCAGCTGAGGCGAGCCACTGTTGTGGCCCTGGGCTTGTGCCTCCCTCTGGCTCTGATCTTGAGTCTGGTCATCCTCCACTTCCTCACACCACAGAGACACAGACATGTCTCTGTCCATCTGCACAGCCTGCTGGCTAAAATATGAACTTGTTTATGTCCAGGAGGGAATTAAAAGAAAAACCAACGTCCTTCTGCCACACGAGGAAGCTGAATAGTTTGCAGGTAAATGGAAGTTGGTAAATCACTGTAGAGCCTTCTTGGTTTTTGCTGAAATCAGTCTTCCTGAGGTGGCCCTGCTGAATATCCCCCCTCACCAGAAGCTCAAAGTTTTATACCCAGCAGTCGGGAAGAGAGGGGGAGTGGTCCAGAGGGGTGGGAAATGCCATAGGAAGGGGCAGAGACCCTCATGAGCGACATAAAATAATAAGTTAACAAACAATGCGATCTGTGCAACAATTGCCTCAACAGGTGGGGAGAGGGAGAAAGAAGGAGAGCAAGGGGAGAGAGGGAGGCAGGGGAGGGGAAAAGAGGAACAGACAAGAGAGGGTGTGGCCCGCAGGGACAGAGCAACAGCTTGTCACCGACAGTGAAAAAAGAGAAGGACGAAAAGAAAAGGCAACGAGGGGTGAGAGAGAGACAGAGAGAGACAGAGAGAGACAGAGAGAGAGAGAGCGAAGCACCTCCAGACTGTGACAATGGGCATGGATGACAAAAGGATGAGGGTGTTTGTTTACAACGTGAGCACGGGAGGAGAGATGTTAAACGCTGATGTTCAGTCTTGTCCTGCTGTCAGAGAAAGATCCTGAAGTTCTGATATTTTTTTAGTTTCCCAAACAGTCCCATTATTTCTGTCTGTGCAGTTTCAGGGATTTTTGTGTCGTATAATGATTTGAGTCGGTGGTTTGCAGGTTTGCAATCCTAAAATGTTGCTTATGTCCCAGGATGCATTTGGAGAACTGTGATTAAGTGATTAAAAATTAAAGATAGATAAAATGAGAGTAAAATCTCACATTTCATTCAAGCGAGAATACCCTAAAGGTTCTTTGTTTTTACAAATGTTTTTTAACAAAGATATTTGGTAATTCTAGATAGATT
Source organism: Rhamphochromis longiceps (assembly GCF_057381845.1). Taxonomy (NCBI): domain Eukaryota; kingdom Metazoa; phylum Chordata; class Actinopteri; order Cichliformes; family Cichlidae; genus Rhamphochromis; species Rhamphochromis longiceps. The sequence goes on along the minus strand of NC_140560.1, from coordinate 33,785,300 downwards.
CTATATTCTTTTGTAAGGAAACAATATAACAGCTGCGTGCAAACATACTAAACAAAAAAATGAATCAATTTTTGAAACAATTACAAATTAATCAATAAAGAAAAATAATATTTGACAGTGGGGTTGCAAACAGATTTCTTTTTTGGAAGCTTTTGCACTCTTTAGATGGAAACATTAAAATACCTTGAATACTGCACACATCTTGCGTTTCTCACCATTTATCAGGGGAGAGGAAGGGATTTCAAAAGTAGTTATAAATGTGTTCGTCAAACTTTTGGCTCTGAGCTTCTCTGTCGTCACAGATTGTCATTGTCAAAGCAACCTGCGTCCCCTTCGGTCTCCCCTCCCTGTGGCAATCTGCTGCTCTTGTATAAAGAGCGGCGAGGCCAGCGGGGAGGGCCGGGCGAGGTATGTGCAACAGACAGTGGAGCCGGGCAGGTCAATGAGCCGTATTGTCTCCCTTTACAAATCAGTGTCAGACAACAGCTCCTGGCCTTCTGCCTGCTGCTGGCTCTTCGCACACACACACTTCACACATTCATGGGGTAGACACACTTTTCACGCACTCCCCGGGGAGCCCACTGATGGTCACAATGGGGTCGCACTCCCCAGTGGAGAATACAGATTGTATTTGACACACTCATTACAGGTGGCTCTTCACACATTTAAGGCGTCAATGGCAGCTAAGGTTTCAAATGGGAGTTAAATGGACAGAGATACGAACACCATGCTGTGGATCACCACGACTTGATTTCAGCTGAGCATCAATAATTCATACCTGCTGTGACAAAGAAGTGATTCAGTTTCATATGTAACCCAAAACAGTATTTTTATGGAGGGAAAAAAAAGAACACTTCATTTATCTCCAAAGTTGGGCAGGTTCTGTATTACAGCAACCAAAGGACTATAAATAAAAAACTCAGTAAGACAGAATATGACAAAACAATAGTCCTAAAATGGTAAACTGAACAAACATAAGAAAGATTTAAAAGATGGAAATACACAATGCACCTGAAATCTGTACTTATACTATGAGCAATGTTCCGATAAAGCACTTGATTAAATTTCGCTATTGTAAACGTAAGCACAAGCTACTTTGATGAAAGTCATGAAAATAAAAAATAATCACAACCACTTAACATAATCTCATAAAATATTCCAAAACCTGAAACCCATATCATAACAAGCTAAAGCTAAAATCCCCAAGAATGCAGACCTGATTAAACAGTCCCACTTTCTGTGAAAATGCATAACATTTTCCTTCTTCATATGATGGTTGTTACTGAAGCTAAACTAAAAAAAATTAACACTGGATGTTTAAAAACATTTTAATTAACTAAAATAAAAATAGAAACTACACTCTGACGTGGATGTATTCATTGAGACTTTGGATGATTACAAGAAGGCTTTCAAAAGTTCTGTGTTTTTAATGTGATACATGATGTAATTTTCCCAAGTCTTGTGTCTAATATATGGCATCCACACAATAGTAATTAAAAAGACTGAAACCCAAAATTAATACACCCCCCCCTCCAAATCAGAATCAGTGGTTAAAAGCATATTATAACACATGTTTGAATGTACACGCAGGCATTGAATCTATACTGCAATTCTGAGTTCTTTTAGGGTATTTCAGGGCTTGTACATGAACTTACCCAAAGTTTACAACTAATTAACACAAGAGCACAATGTTTTCCCTTTAAAATATTCATGCAAGGTTAAAGTTTAAACCTGTACAAAACAATGCCAGTGTTCCAAGCCTAGACCAGATTCATTCAATTTTCCTGAGTAACTGAATTCATAATAAACAAATCATAGATGAGAATCTGAGGCACAGGGAGTAGATCAGCAGCCACATTGTCTAACTGAGATGGTTATTCTTAGACACTCTGCATAATGACAACACGAAGAGACATAATCCTGCAATTCTTAGTCGATTGTAGCATTAGTGAGAGAATATTAGGTTTAAAGCGGTCGACAAGGCCTTCGCCTATAAACAGGCTTTGAAAAGGGCTGAAAGCAGATTGAGTTTGAATGAAGGACTGAGTAAGTTTGGCTCTGCCAGTCAAGTGAGGTCAGGATGGGGTGGGACGGTGGGAGGGCGAGTGGGCGAGAGTGACAGATCGTCGGGCTGTTTAAGCACCCTGCTAAATTCATACACCGCAGCTGTATTCAAACAAAATGGATCGAGGGGCTCGAAGACAGCCACCAGCCACAGGAGGAGTGCAGCAGGTCCTGAGAAGGGGGTGTGGCTGCCCGCCCCTCATTTTCCAGCTCATTTCCCAGGACAGTGGAGAACAGAGGCCCTATTTTCCCCTTGAGCTATTCACCTCACACAGACACCTGCTGGCCAGTGGGGGAGGAGAGGTTAGGGAGGGCAAAGTTTAACCAGTTCACAAGTTAAGACATAAACAAGTGCAGTTTACTGTAACAGTCTGTCAGTCTTTGACCTCAGATTTATCGGACAAATGTAAACGAGTCGTTGGAATCATTTTTACACAGACGCAGAGTAGCGAAACATCTTCACTAAATCAATGTATTTATCACAATTTTGAGACTATCAGTTGAGTTTTTGACAGCATTTGGGTGTTACACTAAAGGGGAGCTATTACCTCTGTTATAAACAGTTACGATGTTTGATGGTCGTATTAAATATGGCCAAAGTTTCAAATAATGAAATGACAGGGTGTGCAGCTAATCCCTGTGAGGAAAAAGCTCAGAGTGCTCTAAACACTCAGTTTAGGTATTTCTTTTCTACTTCTGGCTCTATATGATGTCAGTGAGAGCTGATATCCCTAAAGTAGTCATCTCAGGTACACAGCGTTGGCTGCTGGACCTGAGATGCATCTGCTGTTCAAAACTGCTGTTTGCAAGGGACAACCAATCAGAATAAAGGAAGGAGTTAAAACAGCTCATTGATTGAGCTGGAATCTTTCTTATAGATTCCTGCATCCTGCAGCTTTTCATTTCAATTTCTATCTTTATGTATTTACATGTAAAATTCAAACAACTATTTCCCATTTTTTCAGTTTTTAAACTACATCTAAAACATTTGCATCTGGATAGTTTAAGATATATAACTGGAGATATTTTAAATATGTAAATATACAGATATTTACATATTTACACTGATATACACTGAAGCCTATCCCAGCTACCACAGGGCGAGAGGCGAGGAACACCCACACACCTCGCCTGTTATGGTGAGTTTATGCATGAGAAGTAACTTTATAGGACAAGGACCGGTGTGAAGTTACTCCTCACTGATATGTGTATTAATAATGGATTGCATTTATATAGTGCTTTTCGAGACCCTCAAAGCACTTTACAATTCCACTATTCATTCACTCTCACATTCACACACTGGTGGAGGCAGCTACAGTTGTAGCCACAGCTGCCCTGGGGCAGACTGACATATTGCGCCAACGGCCCCTCTGGCTATCACCAGTAGGCGAAGTGTCTTGCCCAAGGACACAACGAGCAAGACAGAGCTGGGGATCGAACCGGCAACCTTACGGTTTACAAGATGAGCTTCCAACCCCCTGACCCACGGTCGGCTCGTGTATTATTGTTGCTGTGGATCTGCAGGTAAACTCAGACCTGCACACTGACGCTCACCTCCACCATTTGATAAATGAATCCTTTTCAAGTCTTGGGGAGGATGTTATCGTCTGTTCCTTCCTCACCTGATTCTTATCCACAGGGGGATCAAGTTCAGTTATCTTGAACTTCTTCTGCTTAAGTTTTTACAAATGGATAAAGTAGAGTTTAAATACCCTGTTTTGTTATGATTCAACCATTTATTTGGTAATAACGAGATGAAAATGCTAGAACATCATACATATAGTTACAAGGCTTAATATTACCAAAGTGGCATGTGGAACCTATAAGGCATGCACAACCTTTGCATAGGGCTGGAATGGCATCTTACAGTACTAGCAAAATACTGCCAGTGAGTTTATGCTTCGTCTATTTCCCTTTACAGGAGGAGTGGTGAGAGGACCATAAGAAAACACAAAATAAACTGAAACGTAAGCAAGGGATAAACGAATTAATATAGTTAAATAATAAGTAAAAGCAGAAGCAAAAGTGTCATGAAAACAGGAAATGTAAACAAGTGACAAGGAAACAGGAGGACAGCATACACACAAAAACAGCACTGCAAGTACGGCTATAGTGTTTAAACACATTGGATTGTAACTTTCATGAACACACAGTGAGAGAAAAGAGCCTCCACAGTGCCCCCTGCCTCTGACCATCAGTAACAACAGTCTTCACTCCATACCATGGGATAATATTTAGTACATATTTCATATATAAATGTCTTTCACACATCTCTTAGTGAGTGTCAGTCCACCAGCTGATAATCAGATTTAAGAGCAGCTGGGGCCACACGCTGAATTAGAAGCTGCAGCTCCTTCCTGTGATTGGCTGAGGAGGCGCTGTGTCTCGCTGGCCTGTGAGTCTGGGCTCTCTTCCTCTGAGCTGGGTGGGACGTAGAGGCCCAGGACCTGCTTAACCATAACAGGAAGCTCCTGGGGTGGAAAGGGAAGAGGAAAAAGGGGAAGCAAGTTATTAATTTATCAGTTAACATAATATAGCACAAGATAAATTGTTTTCCTATTATATTCTGATAATACTAATAAAAAAATAATAATCTCAGATTTGGACCAACAGATATTTTACTGGCTGTATGTCGAATCATGAGGTATGAAGTGGCCCTGTGTCTTACCTTGCACAGAAACAGCTGTAGGTAGATGGCCTCGGCTCCACGCAGAACGCTCTGCAGGTCCAACTTCATTGTCAACTCGTTAATGTGCTGCAGATGAAAAACATTATAGAAGATGAAAATCTGTATGATTACAGAAAAACAAACAAACTCATCTTTAATCCAGACACACACCTTCAGAATAGTGTTGAAGTCATGGTTCGAGCCTATCAGTTCTTCTCGCTGGGACTCGAGGATCGAACAGGCGATCAGCAGGTGAAAGTTTTCACATGGAAGACGAGTCCAGAGGACCTGAGGAAGAAAACACGATGCCATAAAATGCGATGTCAAGATGCAGCCCAAACAATCCGTACTGTAGACTGTAAAAAATAATAATAATGTGGGATTCGGTTTCATAACAAAAATCAATTCAAGACACAAATATGTTAAATTGGTACAGTCAAGCACTCACCTCCCACAGTGTGAGGATATCCTCAAAGGAAAACTCTCTCTTGAACCAGATGAGCAGCCAGCGGAAACAGAAGCAAAGCGAGCCGCTGTCCTGAGAGTCTGAAGGACATGCAAGGAAGGGAGAACTGGAATTTTATCTCTTTACAAAAAAGAAATTATTATTGCACATCCAGAGTTTTCTCAGTTTCATACATATGCGTGGCATGTATGTCACCTTCAGCATATCTAAACTTATATGTGAGAGGTCAGATTCAACAGAAAACACGGTAATGTCTTCCTTTTGTGCACCTCTGGTCGTCTTTCTGCATTGCTGCTCTATTTAAGGTTCGACTTTGCCTTCGGTGTCAAACTGACCCAACCTCAAACCGTAAATTCATCCGCCAGGAACAACCTCTCCAAACCGAGTTCTACTATAACATCTGAGTAAGAACAATCAGTTGGGATGAGTGGAACTGTGGTGACATGACAATCTTTGGTCACTACCTGCCCTAGCTGCCAGATTTTCCCTCCCTGTGACTTTATCTTCTTCCCCAAATGCCATGCAAATTGACAAGTTGCTCCTTTTAGACAGAAGCACATGTATACAAGTTAGATAGGAACTGAAATTAGTGCTGAGGTGCAAATCAACACAACAATGAAGGAGGTAGCTTTAAAACTTCTTTATCTTGCCCAGCTTTACTTTGCACGTTTCATTTTACACTCTCACTTCTACTGTTAATGTGCCTGGCTAAATAGGAGCTCACTTACCCAGGAAGTCACAGAGCTCTGGGTCCAGCGCCTTCAGCAGGATACTGAGCTGAAGAAGCTGCTGCTTCATGGCCTCCTGAGACTCTTCAAAGTTCTGGTGCTGCAGGAAAGAAAAACAAAGACCTGTTCTTCAGCTGGAGTCTACGGCTTCTTACAAATACATCAATCTTTTGGATGTTTCTGCTTTGACACTCCGCTAATTTCATTATTGTTTTTCTTTCACTGCTTCCCCAGATCTCAATGATTAATATCACATTTCAGCACAACATAGAACCAGATGACATTTTTTTTAAGAGAGAGAATGTGCATTTATTTAACATTTAATAAGGTGTAATGCTTGTGATTGTTGGCAAACAGCCTCAGGCTACAAACCAAAATCCAGTGAGTGTTTTTGTGGTTGCTTCACAACTGGAGACAGCGGCGAGTTAGCCGAAGAGCACACTGAGAGACATCCAAAGCAGTTTTAAGTGTGGGCGTTTTTTATATTCATTCAAATCAAATGTTGATGAGGTCTTAAGTCACTGCACAAAAATCACTTCACTGGCCCAAGTGCATTTAAACTTTCAAAGGTTATGTTTGTGCTGCTGCCGAGTTAATTATTCTCCATTCGGAGCAGAAATCGACTCAAATATAGAGTAACAGCTTTAAAAGCTCTTGTGTGTCTCAACAGAAGATCACGGGTTGTGACAGACGGTAACAAAAAAGAGAACAGATATTTTTACTAACCACCAGCTCCATGAATCCTGTCAGACACCAGAATGACTCCACCTCATTCTGGGTGACGAACAGGATAGGAGAAAGAAGATCACTCATCCCCTGCACATAACCTGCACCGATGAAAAAGGAGACCTGTGTTACAAACATATTTACATACATACTTTACTCAAACCGCTTTTAATCGCTGCCAAACCCTTTGTTGATTGGTCTTAAAACATCATGGACATCTCTGTTGTTTCACTGTTTATTTTGTTGTTTGCTGAACACAATGAAGTAGAGAAAATTAGTCAGTTAAGTAACAGGAAGTCGTAGAATACGTTTCCTCCTGTTGTTACAAATCTTTCTGGTCATCAGACGCCACTTGTACTGGCACCGTAATGCTTGTTCAACTTTTATTTTCATATACAAACAATATGAAGTCATGTGAAAGTAAGCTACTGAATCACGTGGTGTACTTAGAGAACCAATTTTAGCAGCAATAGGTTGACGTGATGGGTTTCTATATGACTTCATCAGTATCTGGAGGAGTTTTGGTCCACTCTTCTTTACAGCATTGCTTCAGTTAATTGGGCTTTGAAGGGATTACTCTCTTAAAACATTCTGTTGTAGATTTGCTGTTGTGCTTGGGAGAGGATGTCCTGTTAGATGACCCAATTTGGGCCAAGCTTTAGCTCTTCTACAGCCTTACATTTGACTGTGGAATACTTTTGTATACAGAAGAGTTCATGGTCTAGTCAGTGACTGCAAAGCCGTGGCACTGTTCTTCATGGCCCAACACGTCTACTTTGGTTTCATTGTTCCTGAAGTCTTGTAGTTTGCTCTTTCTAAACCTGTGCCATGTTCTTTTTAGAGAGAACGGGCTTTCTCCTGGCAACTTATACAAACAAGCCATACTTGTCATGAACTTAGCTCATGGGTTTTCTGCTA